>NC_088687.1:31574695-31889118 GCF_028017835.1 Emys orbicularis | reverse complement strand
AGGGATGAGAGAAAATGGCAATACATGTTTTGAAAACATGGTTACCCTATTGTACATCAAGGTCACAGGTCAGATCTAAGGGTAATTCTCTCTCCAAGGGTGTGTCCTTCATCTCTTTGTAATAATCTAGTAGGAGTCTGCATCTAACCTTTCATACAGTCTGAATCCCCACACAGTACATGTGGCATCTCCTTGGAGTTTGCTGTCAGTATCCTTTGGATATGAATTACAGTCTACAGGAGGTGCATGGGGAGTACGTACCATGTGTGATTGACACTGAATAACCCACATGATCTGTGCTGACAAGGGTGCACCCAGGATCAACTGTTTAAGTAGGGTCTCCACCACTTGGCATCATGAAAAGTGTTGTGATGGATGCCACCCTGCTGGGGCCTTTACTAGTTTTAATTTTCTTTCCAGCAAGCAGTGCTAAGCAACACTGCCCAGAACTGTGGTGTCCACAAAGTTTCCATGTACAGCCATGATGTGAATAGTGGTACCCAAATGTTTGCAGTTCTTAAGCTGTCAGAGTGAGTTTAGAGGTTAAGTATTGTCTGGGGGCACAATTCAATAGCAAATGTTTGTAGAATAATGCTTCACTGTTTCAAAGGCGCTTCCGCTGTGGTGCAGAAAGCTCCCATGTGGTTTCTTTTTCTCTCCTACTCCATATAGATACTAATTGTGAACAACACAGATCTGCCAAACTGTGATGTGCCTCTTCAGTAGTTATAGGAGCTCAACATTTAGGTAGTACCATGCTAGATGTGTTAAAAATGCTGTCTGTCCTCCCTGTAGTATCTATGCACCTTAGAGTGGCCAGACAGCAAGTGTGAAAAATCGGGACAGGTGGTGGGGGGTAATAGGAGCCTATATAAGAAAAAGACCCAAAAATCAGGACTGTCCCTATAAAATCAGGACATCTGGTCACCCTAATGCACCTTGCAGTCATACATGGATTTTATCCTCACAATACTTTTGTGAAGCAGGAAAGTACTAATTTCCATTTTACAGAAAGGAACCTGAACCACATGATAGATTAAATGACTTGCCCATAGTTAGACTCCCTGCAAGAGAGAAATGAACTCAGGTCTCTTGAATCGCAATCCAGTGTCCTGTCTGCTAGACCATCTTCCGATCCCATGCTGCATTTGGAGTAGATAAGAACAATGGGCCAAATTCACCCCTTTTGTAATAGTTGTGACCATTGGTATGGTGAAGTTACAACAGGGATGAATTTGGCTCTGGGACTTTATATATATCCTCTTATATTTTTTTCTTTATCCTCCAGCTTCTTATTCCGCTTTCCTCTGCTCCCTGGGGTTTAGTTCTCTTGCACAGTTCTATTTGCTTGACTGATGCACTGCTACAGATTTTCTCAGAGAAGCATCCTGCATAAGACAGCTGTGATTCAAGTTGCCCAAGTGAACCAACTCTAACAGCTATAAGCAATATGTAACAGTCCTGAGCCACTCTTTCCTACAATGTTTGCTGTGGTCACTGGAGTGGTAAACCATACCAGGCATGATCTTTCCCTCTGGCACATAGATTGGCCAGCAGACTTTGTGCTGGGCTAATCGCTGCGGTCAGTAATGGGTCATACAGTGTCTCCTCACAGAGGAAACACCACAATGGACTGTAACATTAAGCCCTGGCGCTGCTATGTGATTATACAGTGTGTCATTCTGGACAATGCACTAGAGCAGTTTTGTTATTCATTACCCGCTCCTCTGAGAACTGTCTTTTTTCCCCATCTTGCTTCTGGTGATTGTTTTAAAAATCATTAATTACAGTAAAAATTTGCTTTATTTCTCAACAGTCCCGACAATGAGGCATTTTGGATGACATATTCCCAGTACACACACACACGTCTCATGCTCATTCCCTTTCACCCACTTCTCACACTCACCCCACCTCTTTCACAAACAGTACACACACACCCCTCCTCCCCCTCACAGATATTGACCCCCTCCATCTTACATGTACTACACCTCACACTCACTCCATCTCTTGTCGACTACATACATCCACTCTCTATTCTCTTCTCACACTCCCACACACATTCTCTCACACACCCCTTCTCTTTCACAATCACCCCACAGAGTCTCCCTCCCACACTCCTCTTTTTCTGATCCACAAAAACACACCCAGCTCCAAGTTCCTTTCTTCCTGGATGGAGTTGGAAGAGGACTTTAATTCTGACTTTCCTTGCATTCATACATGGAAGCACTTTTCCAATGGGTCTGAACTAAGAGTCATGAAATGACACGAGTTAGTGGTTGGGAAAATAGTAATAATATGTTTTTAAAAACACACAACTATGTCCAGAAGAAAATATCTTATTTCAGTAATTTTATATTACCTAATTAAAATGTATAAGGCAGGCTGTTGTCTCCCACTGTGGATCACTCAGAGTGTTCTCCTGTGAGCATGTCAGGATTGCCCATTCATCGGGTTTTCCCCCCAAGCTAACGGACAGGAAAGGTTGAAACAAAGATGACTTTAGTTCTGATGTCTCTATTTTTATTTATTTATTTATTTTGCTTAGGACTGAAATGAGGGAATAGGGTCTTTTTTTAAAAAGTGTGATTGAATGCAAGCTCCTGTTTAAACAGGATACATTTCAGGCTGCCAAGAGGACTCTGACAGAATTAAACATAAAGATCTTAATTGAAAAGGAAACTTGATTTCATATGTTGACATGAGCTTTATTATTTTATTTATTTTTACAATGGACTATGTGTGTGTGTGTGTGTGTGTGTGTGAGAGAGAGAGAGAGAGAGAGAGAGAGAGATTTCTCACTCTTACATTGACACCCTTTTTTGCATCTATAAATATTCAGGTTAGTACATCCCCAGCACTGACTTTTGGGTGCTGGTGATCCTAAGCTGTCCATTGTGTTGTTAAAGGGCAAGTCCAATGCCTGCTTTAAATTTAAAAAAAACAAACACGGAATCCATGTGTTTCAAAAGCTACTTTGTTATTCAGAAAGCTCACCAGTTTACATTTCATGCTATGAGGCTGTTCCCTTCTTAGAGTCCACTAATGATGTTTACCCACCTTGGCCTTAAATATGAAAGGGATTCTGTTATCATTAGACATTCCAGAAGAAACACTTTTAGAACATCAGCCAAACTGGGAAAATGGGAGGAGGTGGAAAGGGAGGGAGGGAAATAGGTATTATTCCTATTATACTGCCTCACCATCTGCTTACTATCGATGTTAGGGCTCTCTAATTATTCAGCACCATCTAGCGGTAGATGCTAATATAGCAGCTCTAAACTCCAGCTACAGCAAAACAAGACCATTTTAAAATTGGTTAGTATCTGGCCTACATGCTATATGACTCTGTCCCTCCCTGTATATATTATTCACAATTTCTAATCGGTGAGGAAGTGCTGTCAAGTGGGTAGATCAGAGAAACTAGGTTTCACGACGCTTGGATGCTATTCTGCCACCAGCACCAATTTATGGTGTGACCTTGGGCAAGTCACTTAACCTCTCTGCACTTCAGTTTAGCCATTTGTGCAATGGATACAGTGATACTTCCCTGCTTCCTAAAGGTGTTGTGAACCTTAAATAACCTCTGCAAAGTACTTTGAGGTCCTTTGATGGAAGGTGCAATATAATGTATTATTGCAAAGTCACACCATGCACAGGCTGTGCCTGCCAGTGATGGGGAGTAGAATAGGGACACTTCTTTAACTCTACTGACATCCACTGGAGTAGGTGAGATTTTGGGAGGAACAGCTGGCATGTATTCTAGAACCACCAGGGGAGCTGAAATTCTGTGAAGATAACGGGTCCAATCCTCTGGTGCAGTGCAGCTGCTAAACGTCACACCTGCTGACGGCTCTGAATTATGCTGGAGGACTGTCCTTGCATGGAGCGGGCTAAGACTTAAGGAAGCACAGATGCCATCCCTCGGCATGCAGAGCTGTGCTGTGTGCCCCTTAGCCATAGCTGAGGATTGGGGCCTATGTGTCTATTTGGGGTTAAAAATTAATTTAAGAAAGAATTTTTGGGGGAAGATGTCTCCCCAGTGGCACTGAAATGAAATAGTCTTTGGTAATCATGGTGCAGGGATGCTGTACAGTTACTGACCCATCACTAGGGGTGTACAAAATATTCACAATGACATTTGAAATGCTCAGGGATGGATGCTTTTGGTCTCAAAGAAAAGAATTAAAATATCTATTTTTAAGTGTTTGATTAGGGTCTTTTTGGCGTGTAATGATAGGAATGGCCTTTCCCTCTCACCCTGTGACCAGCAGTCCATAATTGAGTGTACTGAATTTCAAAGTTCTATCTCAATGGGAGCATGTCAATGGATCATGTCAGTCAGTAATTTGAAGGTGCTCCCTGTTAATTTGGTAATAACTGTATCCTGGGTTAAATAAACTTGGAGGCCCTCAGGATGTGATTCCTCCTTTGTAGAAAGGAAACCCCCTCAAGAAGTCACATAAATAATATTGCTATTTCTCTACCACACATCTCCTAAAGAACAAAACATCTATGTAGGATTTTTTTTTTTTAAAGTTACAGTGAATTTAAGTCTTCGGTTTGAGTTGATAGCACTGGAAACTGAAGTTCACTGTTTAGCCACAGAACATGAGCAGTATCGATGAAAGCTTCACCACCATATCCCATAAATGTTCCTTAACCCTGAGCTAGTGGAAGGAGTGTTGCTCTTGATGGTACTTTCAATTCTTGACCTATTCTGATGAGCTGCCAACAAGGGTACCTGTTAGTGCCAGATGCAATGTGATATGGACATCTGGGAAATGAAATGAGACTCTAAGTTCATTTCTCATAGTTTGCCCAACAGCCATTAGATGATAATGGTGTTTGATCATTAGTATTACCTAAACTGTATTAAATCTGAACAAGGCACACTAATATATGCCCTGATTCAACAAGATACTCCAGCACAAAATCATGCTCATTGTGAAGTTCCCTCACCCATCCATCTTGTTTTAGACAATGCCCAAAACAAAAGAATTCCATAATATTTCTTAATGTGGTGGTTTATGTTCTGTCACTTATTTGGCACTCTGATGCTGGCATTTCAGTGCTGGGGGCTATGGTTTGGGGAGCTTGTTTTGAGGAGGGAGTATTTTGTCGAGTTACGAGTATAGATGTAGAGATTCCAAGCCCAGAAGGGGCCATTGTGATCCTCTAGACTGACCTGTATCTCACAGACCATGGAACTTTCCCCAAGATATTCCTAGAACAGATCTTTTAGAAAAACTTCCAATCTTGATTTTAAAATTGTCTATGATGAAGAATCCACCATGATTCTTGGCAAATTGTTCCAATGGTTAATTACCTTCAGTATCAAAAATTTATGCCTTATTTCCAGTCTGAACATGTTTAGCTTCAGCTTCCAGTCACTGAGCTCTGTTATACCTTTCTCTGCTAGACTGAAGAGGCCATTATTAAATATTTGATCCCCATGTAAATACCTAGACTGTATTCAAATCACCCCTTAACCTTCTCTTTGTTAAGCAATATGGATTGGGCTCTTTGAGGCTATTACTATAAGGCGTGTTTTCTAATCTTTTAATCATTTTTACAGCACTTCTCTGAATCCTCTCCATCCTTCTTCAATTGTGGGCACCAGAACTGGACACTGAATTCCAGCAGTGATCCACCAATGCCAAATATAGAGGAAAAGTAACTTCTCTACTACCACTAGAGATTCCCCTGTTTATGCATCCCAGTATCACATTAGCTTTTTTGACCATAGCATCACACTGCGAGTCAGATGATTATCCACCTCAACCCCCAAATCTTTTTCAGTCCCTGCTTCCCAGGATAGAGTCCCCCATTCTGTAAGCATGCCCTACAATCTTTGATCCTGGATGTATACATTTACATATTGCCCCATTAAAAAGCATATTATTTGCTTGTGCCCAGTTTATCAAGTGATCCAGATTGCTCTGTATCAGTGACCTGTTTTCTTCATTATCTACCACTCCCCCCAATTTTTGTGTCATCTGCAAACTTTATCTGTGATGATTTTATGGTTTTTTCCCCCAGGTGATTGATTTAAAATGTTAAATAGCATAGGCCAAGGACCAATCCCTGTGGGACTCCATTGGAAACACACCCACTTGATGACGATTTCCTGTTTACAATTACATTTTGAGGCCTATCAGATAGCCAGTTTTTAATATGTTTAATGCGTGAAATTAACCTCAAATTAAAAAGGAGGTGACTAGGTAGAAAGTTCTCCATGAGGGACTCTCAGCTTCCCCCAGTCTAAAATAGTCCTGATTTGTTGGTCTTCAGGGCATGCTGCAGGTGCCCCTATTTACATGAGCTGCTGTGGAGGGTGGGTTTTGATGGGGCTCAGATCTGTGTGAGGGGAGGGGAGTTTTGTGTTCTGTTGGCTATTTAAGTTTATTTTTGAATCTTTGTAATTTATGGCAGGGACACCTAGAACCTTGGATAAATGCCGCTAGTTATTTTTACAAAAATCTCCCCTTGAGCAAGACCTTTTACCTTCCCGGGCTATTATTAATTGGTTTATACTTCCATAAGGTGTTTTATTTTTCAAAGGTTTCATTGTATTTTCCTTATATTTTTTAGAGAAAAGGAAATCAATTCCTTAAACAAGTTGGTTCTTTCAACAGCTTTTCTTTTAAGTGGGCCTCAGTGTAAATAAGCTAAAGAGTATCTGAGCTGGATACAGCCTAGTTGCCAACATTTCCAGATATATTCTGTGGGTAGGTCAGCTCTCTAGATCAGCCGGGATGTTTGTGCATCCAGCTGAATTATAGGTTATTTCTAATATGTCTGTCCTGTTTATCAGGGCCTCAGAAGGTTTGAGATTCAAATAAGCCTCCGGGAGTTTGGATGTTTATCCCAATCTATGAAAGCCCCATGAGCCTTCATCATTAAGTAAGTCCTCTACCCTGCAGTTGTCTTCTTGTGGGGAGGTGCAGTGACCTGCTGCCCTCTTTGCCTCACATCTTTCATCATTGGGGAGAATGGCAGGTCTGAGTCTGGTGTCTTCAGGGAAAATCTCCCTTCCTCTCCATTAGCAGAGAATAGGGGTATGGGGTTCTCTCGTCTTTCCATCAAGAGCCTGATCCAAACCCCACTGAAATCAGTGGGAATCCTTCCATTGGCTACAATGGGCATTGGATCAGGCCCCAAGCAAGGAAGCAGGTGTAAACTCCTCAGGGCTTCTCACCTCTATTTATCTGATGGGTTTGGAAGTGGTTGAGGCTTTTCCCTTATCTCTAATTTCCATGTGGCCCACTTCCCCTCCCTGGGGTCTCCTTACTGAGGACCACTCACATCATACGAATGATAACAGCTATAGGTCACAGGTAGAGACAGCAAATAGAGGTAGGTCCTCTTAGTCAGGCTATGCACCCACAATTATTTTTAAAATACATCTGTGTGGGAATGAGGGAAGGGGCCAGAAGTTTCAATAGAGGAGTGATTAAGTATCCAAATGAGCCTCTCTCTTCCACTCATTTGCTGACCACCACAAACTGGAGAGCATTTAAAATTCTTTCCTGGTTGACTGACAATCAGTGTGCTGGGAAATACTCTGCCTCCAGATCTGACTTTGACAGCATTTTGGGGACCAGCAATTGTGAGGGCTAATTTTGCCTTCTTTGGGCCTACCCTCAGTCTGGAGGAGGTACAATGTGTAACTATGGATCTAAATATTTTTAGTACATGATGATTAAATGCTTTCTTCTCATTCTTTTTCAGTCATTGGGCTCTCAGACAAGATTATATCAGTTAACTACCTCTACACTCCAGGCTCCTCTTCATCTCTGTGCTCACTATAATTATTAATATCTGTAGAGTTGTGCACATAGATATAAAGACCAAAATATTCAATAGATGTCAAAGGTAATTATGATATATTTTCATATGCATGTCTCCATTTGTACAGAAGTAGGGCTTCAAAAATGTTTTGGTTGTAGTCCTAATCCAAATTTACTTCACCAGCCTCAGGTACTTGCAGAACCACTTATCTCTAATCCTAGATTATCTCAGTACAGGGATTTCTCATGTTACTTTCACAATGCCAGAAGCACTTGTCAAATGGAAATAGAACCTAAGAGAGCCACATGGAACACCACCACCTGGGGTCGCTTGTCTTTGCCTGTGGGCAACTCTTGCTTCACCTTTACAAGAAAATCCAGAGTGAGCAAAATTGTTAGAGTATTAGCGGCAGATTCAGTACGGATTGTGAACTGTTTAGTACCCAAAGCACTGATGACAGATCCTCAGCTGATGTAAACTGCCATATCCCCACTGCAGTCAATGAAGCTATGACAATTTACACCAGCTGAGGATCTGCCCTAGGGATTTTGTGTGTGGACCTGCAAAATCAATCTGAAGTTCTCCTCTAATTTTTACAGCCAATCTAATTTATATAACACTCCGAATTTCAAATTGCCAGTTAACACAACAGAAATTAGAGGAATGCTAGTATCTTTATAACTTTTTGTTTTTCCTCTAGGAGATATCATTTTTTAGCCTAATGATGGGTATGTGCTGTAGTTTCTTTTCCTTAAAGCCAATATAACAAATCTATCAATGGATATAGAATTCTCTAAATTGGACATCTCCAGATTGTTGGGAACTCTAAGATCCCCTAACCACACCCAAGGAATCAGTGGAATTTGTGTGTGTGTGTTTCCAAGAGCATGGATTTTGACACACAGTATTTCTTCTGATTAACTTCTGCATAACACAAGACTAATTAAATGGCTGTCAGATTAAATGTAATGTTTTCTTTTCAATTTATATAGTATTTTATTTAGGGATAGGATATAAATTGGCAGCAGAATTCCTACCATGCGTTGTTCATAGATTGTACTATGTTGGCCCATGATTTTTTCCAGCTCCTTGTCCACTTCTTATAGTGTGTTTTCTTCAATACGCATCACTGATTTCACACATTTGGGCTGCCCTTTACATAACCTGGCCATGGCCTACAAGTTCATTCAGATAGGGTCTTTACTCCTTCATTTTGGGTCACCATTGACCCATAGTCAGAGCAACCATCATTACTCATCCAGAGTCAACTAGTGGTCAGAAGTAGAGCTGGTTGGAACATTTATGGCTAAATGAAATTTCATAAAAATCTGCAGTTGCATCAAAGACAAAATGTTTCACAGAGATATGTTTCAACAAAGCTTTTGTCTGGAAGGTTTTTCAAGTTTTAGGACTCCCTGGTCACTTCTAAAGAGAGAGAGAAAGAGACCAGATTGAAAACTCAGGGTTTTGATCTGAAAACAGCCATTCTGACTAAATTCTGTTTCACAAAAATGTTTGAAAAGTTTTGGTTTTGTTCCAAGGTGGAAGAAAAACAAATTTTGAAATCTTGAAAGTTATCATAAAACAGAAGTGTTGTCTCTGCAAAGCTCTCTAGTAAGAAGCTACATCATGCTGTTATCAACTCGATTCCTGCCTGGCCCTGCTGCTGTATCAGTTTGCACAGCAAACTCAACTAAACACCTAATTGTCCACCAAATGTCTTCCTTCCTTCAGAGCATCATTCATGGCACTCACCCTGCTGTCTTTGGCAGCTTCCTCAAAGGTGACCTCACACCAGTGTATAAGTTGAGGGTGCTAATAAAGAAGGAGGCAAACTATACATCCTCCACTTTTCACTCTCCTACCCTAAGAGGCTTGGAGCATTTGATCTAAGACACTTCTAGCTTACATGGTCCTGGGAGCTGAAATCCTCTGTTTCCTTGTGAGTCTGGGCATCCCATTTGGCAGTGCTTCCCTTTGCTTGCCAAGACATTGGCTGACAGACAATGTGGTTCTCGGTGATTATTACACAATTCAAGTCTACTCTGAGACTACCCTCACTTAGAAGGTGAAACAATAAGATCCCCAGGACTGCATCACCATGAATGTCTCTCTGCCGGCAGTATACAGAAATTATTTACATATAGAGACAGACCTCTATATTTCCTGGAAGTTGCAGACATGGACGGGATTATTTATGCCCAGCATTTTGAAGCCATTGTCTAATTACTTTTAAGAAATCACCAACATGTTAGCATGTGTTAATGAAAAATTCAAATGCATATGTTACCTGGCACTCAAAAAGGCAAGAAACGTAAACTTAAAAAAATAAACACACACTCTCACAAAAATACATTACAGATGTACTTTGTTATAGTTTTGCAGTCAAAATCAATTTTAATTTACATTTTCATTACCTTTCATTTAAAATTCTGCCCTATTGTATAAGGACAGACTCTTTCTATTGATGATCATTATTAGAATATTATAGTTTCTAATTCTTTCTGCTGAATATATGAAAGAAGTACATAAACTCCCTCTTGAATTTCACAGGCGTGAGAATACTGAATCCTAAAGGGAAATAGACTACTTGAAAAAACACATTTCTGTCAATGTGTCAACAACAATGTTGTACCTACTATAGTTATAAGTAACACCTAAAATTATTGTCATTGAAGGAAATTAGTGGGGAAAATGTTTTTCAGTTTGTTTATTCTGTGCATTTTACAGCACTTTGTGTTTAGTCAGCTTCATGCATCCTTTGAATAGTTATTTTCTCACTCACTGAAAAGTCTCTTAAAAACATCAACAGGAGAACAGAGAAATCTTTATCTTATATAATATAATACGAAAATTGTGGCGCTTTTGCTCTGACTCATTCTTAAACAAATGCAGATGGTTTCATGCCATATGAAGGCCCATTTTTCCTTTCTCTAAAATGCCTTTCTTTACACAGCTGCTACATGACTTTTTTTTTTCTCCTGAAGTGACAAATGTGACCAAAAGGTTTTTGAGGCTCAGTAAATCAAGTAAGTCTGCTTTCCAGTGTTGGTGGACCTTCAACAGCATGTGTGTGGGGGAAAAGACATGTTATTATCTTCACAACAACACATACACAGCCAGTGTGAGTCTTGAAGTATGTAATGTAAAGTTTAACACCTGCTCTCACCACACTGGGGACCTGTACAAGTCTTTCTCAATTCACTTACATTTTGGTAGTATGTGGGAATTACTAATGCATTAAGCAATCAACCTTTATTCTTAGAAGTGTGTGTCTCTCTCTAGCACACCCTCCCTGCCTGCCCCAAAGTCAGCTTCTTTATCTATCTATTAGACCTGGTCAGAAAATGGTATGTATTTTCCATGTATAATTTCAAAAGAAATGAAAAAATATTGTTTTTTTCCTAATTTTTTGTGGAAATTGTCCAGGTTTAATTTAGAAAAACATTTAAGTCTTCACTGAATCAACGTGACTTCCCCACCTTGCTCAGGGGCCTTTACATTCTCACCGCTCATCATACAGTCAGACTGGAGTAGGGTCAAGCAAACTTCCAGCACTGCCTCCAGCCTATCAGTCTCTCCTGCATAAACTTCTTGTCGTCACTGCTGTTACTGCCGGACTACGTGGACTATTGCTGTTGCATTTTCCTACCACTGTTCTGTAAGCTCTTAAAAGTGTAGCATATTCAGTTAGTAAGAAAACTGCTCTACAGGTTTTTGTGTTCAGAGAAAAAAATATAATCTGAGGTATGGTATCTTGTATTAGTTTTCTGCCTCAGACAGTTGTCTGAGGCAAGAACTCAGAGCCAAGCCAACACAAAATAATTGACTTCTTGGTAAGGAGCTAAATCCAGAGTTATTTTTGCAGCACTTCATGTATAGAACCAGATTGTCCCCTTTGGAATAGAGGTGCACAGGTTGAAAACATACTTCAAAGACTGCTCCCATATAGGGAAGCTTGAAATGCCATTAAATCCTCAGGAATGTTCAATATTATCAGCAATCAGTGGGTTTAATTTCTTTGAGGCTTGATGGAAAGGCTATAAGGAAGAGACTGTTTTTACCCATGGGATTATAAATGCCCCTTACTTCTGACTTCCAGAGATCCACAAATTAGCAGACTGTCCATAACCACAGCAAGCAGCTCAAGTGAGAGATTTGTGCAGTGCAAAGGGCAGGTATCAGATGGTCAGCAGATGGTATTAGCAAGAGCCTGCATCCAGTTGGTATGAGAGTAGATGAGTGGGGAATGGGAATGCAGTTATGCATGCTGGGAGTGAGAATAAGTAATAAGAATAGAAGTCAATCAGCCATGTTCAAGAACATGTAGGTGTGCTTTACCTAAGTTGAAAGTCTTTTTCGACTGCTTTCTACTATAGGCCTGTAGGATGCCTAGCACAATGGAGCCCCAACCTGCTGAGGGCCTCAAGGTGCTACGTAATACAAATTATAATGAATGGTTACTTCAGTCAGATACAAATGTGCACACAGAAACTTCTGTTCGTGGCCCACGACTAATTGTTATTCTTATATATCTGTAGAGTACTGTAGGTGTACATGACGCTGCGTAGTAGGTTCATTATATTGAACAAAGAGCAGTGTCCATGCTCAGGAGAGTTTACATTCTTAAAGCATGAGTTAGTACAATACAGGGCAATACAAAATGGAACAAACTGGACAGGAATACGGAGAGAGGTATTGTGTTGCAGCTGGAAGGGGTGAGACACAGCAGATCCTCCACTGGCACAGGATTCACTGAGGACCCTGTGTCTGTGGTACAAATTAGAACTGCCCAGAAGTAGCTCTAAGTTATGTGAGGAGTAGAATTAGTGTCTGGATCCACCCACACTACTGTGCCAAGCCATGCTTCAGAGCAGGAGATAACTAAGCCCAGTGAGGATGATCAACATTGCCAACCCCCTCCCACACCCTGAACTCCTCATTTCTGGCCCCACCCCAGAGCCCTCACCCCCTCCCACACCCCAACCCCCAATTTTGTGAGCATTCATGGCCTGCCATACAATTTCCATACCCAGATGTGGCCCTTGGGCCAAAAAGTTTGCCCAACCCTGCATTAGACATAGCCACCTAGGGCTGCTTTACACTATGGTCTCGTAGTGCCTCTTTCCCCAAGCACGGTGGAGAGTTTATTAACTACCTTCATATTTTTCTGCCTCTTCTGTGTGGTGTGCACCGCTAACATGCTCATTGATCTGAAGGCAGAGACTTAGGTACAGCATAACATTGCTTCTGTTTTCATGGACCTTTCCACTTTTTCCTTGACACACAGTGAAATTTTGTTTGTTTTGGTTTGGGGTGGGTTGTTTTTTTTTCTGTTTTTTTTTCCACTATGTACGACAGAGCACAGAACAATTAAGCCTTTGATGTTAAATGTGCACCAGAAGAGACACTTAGGTCCGTCTCTTGGACCAGATCCTTCACCAGTGTAAACTCAGGTTGCTCCATTGTCTTCTATGAAACTGTGCTGATTTTCATCAGTTGAGGATCTGGCCATTGTGGTTAGTCTCTTTTGCTTGAAGTTACCACGCTGAATTAAAAAATAACAACCACAATGAGGGAGAACTATTTTCCCACTGAATCTAAAATTAAATTAAAGTCACATGGCAAGATTTCAATAATGGATGTTACTCAGATTTAATTTCTTCAAACGGAGCCAACCCACTATAAGCTTTGGAAACAAAACATCTAGCGTCCATGTGTTCTGGGCCACTGGGATTTACTCTCATTCTAGTCAGGGTTTTAAATGGTATTCTTCCTTCTCCCCCTGCTGCAGGTGTCACACCCAGGTTTTACTACCACAAAAGCTGGTTGCAATTTTTCAAATTTTGAAATTTCAAGGAAATTTGAAAAATAAATGGGAAAATTCTCGATAAAACATTCGCAAATACTTCCCCCTCCACCTTTTTTTGATCTGGTCAACATTTTTTGAATTTTGAAATGTCAAAATTCAGAACATTTCAAATTTTGAAGTATCAAATTTCAGAAAAATGGGGCGGAGGGGCGAGAAATCATTTATTTCCCCCATTTATTCAACAAGCAAATGATCAGCTCTAGTTTCAGGGCTTGAATTGTCTATTCAATTTAGTAAGATCTTTGCTGCTTAAAGCTTTTATGTTTTTAATGTTTCTTACAAAATGTTGGCATTATTCTGAGCTCTCCAAAATGATGGACTGACTTGACCACAATCTAACACACCCAGGAATGTAACTGAGATGAAAGCTGATGAAGGGCACTCAGAGCAGTGTGTGTCTGTAACTGAAAACCCCTCTTCCTCTAGGACACGTAACTCACCACTCCCTCACAAAACAGTTTTTTGCTTATATAAAATAAAAATAACATGAACCTTGGTAGTTTCAGGACTCACATTGACTCCAGCTGTAAAATCCAACCAAATGAACAAAGAGACCATTCTATTTCCTGCAGCTTCTGTATTTAAAATGGAGAACTACTGTACAATAACAGTTAGCTCTTTGATCTCACGGACACACCTTCATAAAGTAAACAGAGGTAAATAGAAAGCACAAGGGTGGAGATCTCAGTCTGATTTCTTTCTCAAGAGTTTGAGTCACACGTTTGTAAAGCACAGACATCCATTCTCACTATTATAGATCCTTAAAATCAAAGGAGAGTGAGAAATGCCCAAATAGTTTATTTTTCACTGGTAATGTACTCATAACCTATAGGACAAAATCTGTCTTCATATACCCAGTTGCAAGTAATAGGAGTTGCAGGCTTGTGTCCAAAGGCAGAATTTGGTTCCCAAAATGGAAATACAGCCCCGCAAATAGAGTAACCAGTAAATAAATAGCTGAAAGAATCTACTGTGTCCATTCCTGCTTATTATATCCTCAGTGGTGCAAGTAAGCCAGTATGGTCAGGTACGCCGTATCATTAAGACATTTATTGCTGGTACACTGCACCGGAAAGACACATTTTCAAGAATGAATTGTAGACATGGGTGGCTCCAGGTACCAGCGCACCAATCACGTGCCTGGGGCGGCAAGCCGCGGGGGGTGGCCTGCCGGTTGCCATGAGGGCGGCAGTCAGGCTATCTTCGGCGGCATGCCTGCGGGAGGTCCGCCGGTCCCGCGGTTTCAGCGGCAATTCGGCAGTGGGTATGGCGAAGGTGTGGGACTGGCGGACCTCCAGCAGGCGCGCCGCCGAATCCGCATTACCATCGGACCTCCCACAGGCATGCCACAGAAAGCCGCCTGATTGCCGTGCTTGGGGCAGCAAAATACATAGAGTCGCCCCTGATTGTAGAGCCCTGCGCAGATACAAATTTATACCCGCGGATGCAGCTATCCACGGATAGAAATCAGTATCCGCTGAACCGCAGGGCTGTCGCAGAAACCACAGCAGCGAAAGGAGCAGAACGTGGGGCCGCGGGTCCCAGGAGCCAGCGCCCTGTGCCGGCAGCTCCTCTGTCACGGCTGTACAGTGCAACTACGTGGAAGGGCTGGGGGCGGTACAGCCGCGCCAAAGGAGCTGTCAGTGTGGGGCGCTGGCTCCTAGGGGTGGTGGCCCCTTGTTCTGCTCCTTTCACTGCTGCGGTTCCCAGGAGATCCATGTAGTTTAGCAAATACCGATTTCTATCTGCGGATATCCGCATCCGCGGGTATAAATTTGTATCTGCGCAGGGGTCTAGTCACAGATCATTTTTTGTGACGGGGTTCAGGGGGTCAGTACCGTACCAGTAAGAGTTAAAAACTACTTGCAGCTCTGTATATCCTGTCTCCTCTCCTCCTTTTTGGTCAGGGTATTTTAGTTCTTAAATATCTTCTTTCGTCTGGCAAACTTAAAAAGGATTTTGATATGTAAGTTGGTGCTAAGACTAGGGGTGAGATTCTGTGCTGCACCTATAAGAAATGCAGCAGAGAACTCACAGCGCCCAGAGGGAGGAGAGGCTTTAAACCAGATGTGACTGGGTGGATTCTCAACTGAGCAGGGAGTTTCTAAGAGGAGAGGAAGGGGGGCTTTTGAGCCCGGTAGTGGTGAGTGTCAGTTATGAGGAGGAAGAGCTGTGCCCTGGAGGAGTGTGTGTTGTGGGAAGTTGTGGTGTTCTGAGTCCGGGGGTGCCAGGTAGAGAGATGTCTCTCAGTTGAGGTGATGGTTCTAGGCTGTGAAGAGGCAGAGTTGGAAAAGGAGGGGACCTCAGTCTGGAGGAATAGGTGTGCGTGTGGGCAGGTGGGGGGAGTTAGTTTGGGAGTAGCTGAGAAGGCACAAGGTGGGGTCTGAGTGAGAAGGGGGATGTTTGGGTTGGCAGGCTGCGTGCAAAGTGGAATTGGAATCACATGGGAATGAGGGTGTGGGCAAATTGGTGGTGAGTTTGTGTGGGGGAGGTTAACAGCTAGACTGGAGGGGGAGAGGTTGAGAGAAGGAGAGAACAGTGAAGGGATCACAGAGAGATGAATGCTGTTCTCTCCCATGTTGCCCTTTATTGTAAAGTGTACCAGGTTTTCATTCTGAAAGGGGAAGGGGGGAGGGAGACCCCTTTTCTTCCCAGCTCCCTCTAAAATGCTTCCTTGTGACGCCCCCAGGCTAATCTCCCAGTAGGTGTGAGGGTGGCTTGTGACCTACAACCCCACAAATTCTTCTGAGCCTCAACTGCCACTGCTCCTCTCTGTTTCATAAATACTCTTTGTCTTGAGGTGTTTTCATAGAGTCAAGATGTAAAAAGAAAATATCCCAGACTTCATTTTATAACAACAAACTTACTGCAGCTACTAAAATCTACAGTCAATAGCTAATATTCAGGCTCTTAAGGAGATGAAGTCAATGAGGCTTTTGCTTGAGGAGACCTCCAGAACATTCTTCTCCATTCACTGCATCTGTCTTTCTGAGTTTCTGAGCAGTGTCCCATCTGATCTAGACATTGTGTGAAAGAAATGGTAACGGAGCAGTCTGCTGCACAGATGCCCCTCATTACATTATTGTAACTGTAAATTGTATTAATGAAACTTAAATAGAAATAAAGAGACAAACATGTCCCATCATGAAATTTTTACACTGGGTTGGGGTGTTTTCAGATCCAGCCCTCAAGTGATCTGTCCCAATAACATAGATAACAGCTAGTGGGTGACTCACCTGTCATGCAGTAATGAGCAGCAATTCTGTCACCTTCTGTTGTTTATTGTACCCTGAGGCATGTTAGAATTCAGCTTCCTTGATAAAGAGATAAAAGAACAGAACAGAAAACTCAGGTAAAAGAAAAACGCTTATTAAACTGAATCTACCTTCTGGCCTCATCTTTCTCAGCTCCTTTTTAAAGTATTATTAATGGGAACAGATTGCTTTGATTAGTGAGCAAGTGCTCACATGAGTAGTCCTATTGACTTGGATGGAACTACTCATGTCAGCAACTCCTCAGGTTTGTGAGTAAACAGCTCACAATTGGGCCCTAAAAAATTAGCCTGAGTTAGTATATTTTTATGCCCAGAAATGGGAAACATGCATAACATTGACTGAATAATATAGACAAAATTCTGAGGTCCTTACTCTGTTTTTACTTGACTTTTACTCAAGTCAAGGGAAGCTTGCCAGAATAAGGGCTGAGTAAGACCTCAGGCTTTGGCACTGTAAGAATATGTTCATTTTTCTAATGCCTTCCATCTGGGAATCTCAATGTTCATTAAGAACATTAAGCCTTGGAGCACCCTGTGAAGTAGGAAGATATTACTGCCCCCATTTTACAGACAGGGAAACTTAGGCAGAGAGAGTTTACAAACAACTTATCAAAGGAGGCCTCTAATTGGCCGGGGGCCTCAAATTCTGGATACCCATCTTGAGACACCTACTATGTCTCAGCTGGGTATTCAGAAATGTAGGCAAGCAGAATTAGTGGAGACTTCTGAAAAGGTTGGCCATAGGTCCTGATCGCAAGGGGTGCACCCACAATTCCCAATGGTTTCAGCCAAAGCTGTGGGTTCCTAAAGCCAGATGGAATGCTGTGGTGGGTATCTGCACAGAGAGTGCTGACAACAGTAGGCAGAGCAGTAGGGTTATAACGTAAGGGTGAGAGGATGGTGAGCTCATTTCATAATAACAACAATAGCCACATGAGAGTTCTTCATGCTAACTCAGTAATAAGTGTATTATGGGCTATTAGTCTCAGAAGTTTGATGGCCTCTTAAAAAGGAAGTCCCCTTAAGTTATCACTGAAATAACTTTAATACATAATCTTAATAAACAATTTAATTTTTAAAAAATGTTCTGATTGCAAAGCTGTGCGCCAGATTTCACTCTGGGATGCAGTTTATAATAGCTTTAAACCTCCGCAAATAGGACTTTGTAGTGGAAGTGCTGACAGGTCTTTTGTTACATCTTTGACAAGTCATCACAATTGAGTGGGTATAGAAAATGATGATGCATTTTTGCATGACTGCTTGCGGGCTCAGCCTTGAAATCCTCTCTCAGGTTGTGTAGACACTCTGGAACAAATAATATCTGACCTCGCAAATCAGCTTCCTTAGAACAACTATTAAGGGGAATTTTCATACAAAAGAAAACTTGAGAAAAGAGACAAATTATATGAAAGGAAATGTTCTTGGCCAGTACTTTGCTGTGACTGAAGAGATTTGGGGCCTGATTGTGACCAGAGTCTGTCTGCATGGATGCCCAAGAGGGGAGATCTCAGAAAACTTCCACTCCTTGCACACCATGGAATAGTAACCCTTGCACTACCTTGAGCACAAGGAGTGTTTGAGTCTAACACCAATGTCAGCATTAAACCTCCCAGAAGGGGGAAGAAGGTATGGGGAAAGAACCTGTTACCATGTGGTGATCAGACAGAGGAAGAAGACCTAAGGGCCCACAGAGAGTGCACTACTTTTCACTTACTAGGGTTAGCTAGGCCCAGGGCCGGCTCTAGGCACCAGCAAAACAAGCTGGTGCTTGGGGCGGCACATTTTTAGGGGCGGCATGGCCGGCGCCAGAATGCCGCCCCTAAAAATGTGCCCCGGCCGCCCTAGCTCACCTCCGCTGCTGCTGCCGCTCGCGCGCCACGGCGCGTGAAACAGCTGATTCGCACGCCGCTACTCGCCCTCCCTCCCAGGCTCAGCACCGCTGCTCCCCCTCCCTCCCTCCTAGGCTTGAGAGCCTGGGGGGAGGAGGCAGGGCTGGGGACTTGGGGAAGGGGCGGAGTTGAAGCGGGGCCGGGGATGGGGTAATTAAAAAACGGGGGGGGGGGGCGGCAGCCAAAATTGTTTTTGCTTTGGGCGGCAAAAATCCTAGAACCGGCCCTGGCTAGGCCAGTGGTTCGGGTACACAGAGGTCTTCCAGGGGGTACATCAACTCATCTAGATATTTGCCCAGTTTTACAATAGGCTACGTAAAAAGCACTAGCAAAGCCAGTACAAACTAAAATTTCATACAGACAATTACTTGTTTATACCGCTCTATATACTATACCCTGAAATGTAAGTACAATATTTATATTCCACATGATTTATTTTATAATTATATGGTAAAAGTGAGAAAGAAAGCAATTTTTCAGTAACAATGCTGTGCTGTGACACTTCTGTATTTTTATGTCTGATTGTGTAAACAAGTAGTTTCTAAGTGAGGTGTACCTTGGGGGTATGCAACACAAATCAGACTCCTGAAAGAGGTACAGTAGTCTGGAAAGGTTGAAAACCACCGAGCGAGGTGGTCACTGGTCATTGCATTCAGACAGTGGCAGATCCTACTGTGACACACACATTTGAAAACTGAAGGAGGGGCTCCATAAATTAGCCTCCCTCTTGGATAGGGGCTCCATATGTCTCAAACTGCGACTTTGACATTATAGGTTGCACGTACCAGCAAGTATCAAACGTTTATATTCACTTTCCTTTCTTTGTATCTTTCATACAACATATTGGGCCAAATTGTGCTCACAGTTACACCAGTGTAAATCCAGAATAGCTTCACTGAGATAGATGTGGTTGCTCTGGTTTGCAGTAGTGTGACTGAGAGCAGAATTTGGCTCATAATACACAGAGTTTTCATTTCATTTTTAGTATCTAGGTCACACCATGAAATCTGATATTTTCACTTTGACAAACTCATCAAATGTATCAACTTTTGCCCCATGATTAAGGCAGGACTCTCATCACAGCAGAGTGACCAGCAGGAGGAAACTAACCAGACAGTCTGAATGATGACTGAAAGGGAATGAAATAAGCCTTCTCTGGGACAATGCTTTTTCCTGCTTCTGGAAGTTCCTCCTGTTTTCACATTGGCTTCTGTATCCGGTACTTTACCGGGATCCTCTTTCACATCAAAGCATCTCTCCCCAGGCTGCACATGTAGGGGCACAACCTTAGTTTCCATGGGAAAAAATCTTATCCCAAAGGAAAGGAAAAGAAATGTTTGGTTTAGCTACATTTAACATTCCCCCTTCTGTATAAGGCTCTTTCTCTGTTATTACACTGTCTCTGATCCCTTGGGGGTAACAGCACATTCTTTACAGCACTCAGGCCCGGCTCTCTGTTGAGGTGTTTGAAAGAGGCTATGAGGAATTTTTCTCCCATCCAGTCTCAATAATGCAAACACCTAGAAGAAAGCATGCTAAAGTCACTGGGCCAAATTTTACCCTAGTTGTAAATAACCCCATTCTTGTCAGTGATCTTACACCCAGGATGAGTTTGGCCCATTTTTCAATCATTGAAAGGAACTCTGCTGCAGACAAAATGGAACTCGGTCCTCTCTCCCCGTGTCCGAAGCAGCCCAGGAAGAGCCAGTGGGTGGGAGATACCGTTGCTGTGACTTAGCCAAGTGACTGCAGACACTGGGGTCAACAAGATTAAGCGAAGTACTGCAGTCAAGGAAGGTCCTGGGCAACAGGCTATAATCTGAGATGAGCTATTGATGAGATTACGTTTCCCTGAGCAACTCACAGGACCTCAGTCAGCCCACAGAAAGGCAAGAAATCTTTGGAAACTAGAGTCTGCGTCCTACTTGAGCTTTTCTGAGTAAATTACAAACAAAAATCACAAGCTTATTCATAGATTTCAAGGCCATAAGGGACCATTTTGATCATCTAGTTCAGTGGTTCTCGAACTTTTTTACTGGTGACCCCTTTCACATGGCAAGCCTCTGAGTGTGACCCTCCCTTATAAATTAAAAACACTTTTTTATATATTTATCACCATTATAAATGCTGGATGCAAAACAGGGTTTGGGGTTCAGGCGGACAGCTCGCAAACCTCCCCCCCCCCATGTAATAACCTCGTGACCCCCTGAGGGGTCCTGACCTCCAGTTTGAGAACCCCTGATCTAGTTTGACCTCCTGTATAACACAGGCCATAAAACTCCCCCCACCAAAGAAAAAAAAAAATTCCTAAAGCATATTTTTTAGAAAAACATCCAATCTTGATTTTAAAAATGTCAGCAGTGGAGAATCCACCATGACTCTTGGTAAATTGTTCCAATGGTTAAATTACTCTCGCCATTAAAGATTTACACCTTATTTCCAGTCTTAATTTGTCTAGCGCCGACTTCCGGCTACTGGATTGTTTTTTACCTTTTTCTGTTAAATTGAAGAGCCGATTATTAAATATTTGTGCTCCATGTAAGTACTTATAGACTGTAATTGTCATCCCTTAACCGTCTTTTTGTTAAGCTAAATAGACTTAGAGATGGTTCCCCATTTACATTTCATTTTGAGACCTATCAGTTAGCCAGTTTTTAATCCATTTAATGTATGCCATGTTAATTTGATATCATTCTAATTTTTAATCAAAATGTCGCATGATACCAAGTCAAATGCCTTACAGAAGTCTAAGTATATTACATCAACACTGTTACCTTTATCAACCAAACTTGTAATCTCATAAAAAAAAAATATATCAGGTTAGTCTGACAGAACGTAAACTCATGCTGATTTGCATTACTTATGTTACCCTCCTTTAATTCTTTATTAATCAAGTCCCATATCAGCTGCTCCATTATCTTGTCCAGGATCGATGTCAAGCTGACAGGCCTATAATTACCCAGGTTATCATTATTAATAGCAGAGGAGACCACTTCTGATTCAGATATCATAAAATCATAGAAATGTAGGTCTGGAAAGGACCTCAAGAAGTCATCTTTTCCAGACTCCTGCACTGAGGCAGGATCAAGTATACCTAGACCATCCCTGACAGGAATTTGTCTAACTTGTTCTTAAAAGCCTCCAGTGACAGATTCCAAGACCCTCACTTGGAAGCCTATTTAAAAACTTAACTGTCCTTTATAGTTAGAAAGTTTTTCCTAACATCTAATCTCAATCTCCCTTGCCACAGACTGAGCCCATTACTTCTTGTCCTACCTTTAGTAGACATGGAGAACAATTGATCACCATCTTTTTATAACAGTCCTTAACATATTTGAAGACAGATATCAGGTACCTCCTTAGTCTTTTATCAAGACTAAACATGCCAAATTTTTCTAACCTTTCCTCATAGGTCAGGTTTTCTAAACTTTTTATAATTTTTGTTTCCTCTGCATCTTCTCCAATTTCTCTGCATCTTTCTTAAAGTGCGGTGCCCAGAACTGGAAACAGTACTCCAGTTGAGGCCTTACCAGTGCTAAGTAGAGTGGGACAATTACCTCTCGTCTCATATACAATGTCCTGTTAATATACCCTAGAATATTAGGGTTTTTTGCAAGTGCATCTCATTGTTGTTTCATATTCAGTTTGTGAGTCACTCTGACCCCTAGGTCTTCTTCAGAAGTACTATCACCTAGCCAGTTATTCCCCGTTTTGTAGTTTGTGCATTTGATTTTTCCTTCCTAAGTGTAGTACTTTGCACTTGTCTTTACTGAATTTTGTCCTGTTGATTTCAGACCAATTCTCCAATTTGTCAAGTGTGACAAAGTTCCTCCTCTATCTTGGTGGGTCCTGCGCTTATTGGCGGATTTTCTTGCCTCAGAGATTCACCATGTGGGTTGGGGAACAGCCCAGAGACCTTTCCCTCTGGAAGAACCCACAGTCCAGGTCAATTGGGAGGTTTGGGGGGAACCCGGGCCCGCCCTCTACTCCGGGTTCCAGACTCCTGTACCCCACTGGTCTGGGTCTGTCACATATCCCTCCCCCCCTGCTCAACGCCAAGGGGTTGGGCAGCTTGGGACGCCAGACAGTGCACACGTGACAAGCCATCAGCGTTGCCATGACGGCTCCCTGCTCTGTGTTGCACACGGAACTGGAAAGGTTGGAGGGATAAGAACCATCTGGTCACCCTTGTGTTCTTCTCCTTGTTCCGCTGCATCCATTGAAGAGGGGCATGGTCGGTCACGAGGACAAATCTGCGCCCGAGCAGGTAATAGCGCAATGTTTCCATGGCCCATTTTACAGCGAGGCATTCTCTCTCCACCACTGCATATTTTTGTTCCCTTGGAAGGAGTTTCCGACTGAGGTATAGAATTGGGTGTTCCTCCTCCCCGACCATCTGTGATAGAACGGCCCCCAACCCTACTTCCGATGCATCCGTCTGCAGGATAAACTCCTTGGTGAAATCAGGGATTATCAGTACGGGGTTACTGCAGAGGGCAGTCCGTAGGTCTGTGAATGCTTCCTCTGCTGCGTCAGACCATCTCACCAGATTAGGTCCACGGGCTTTCACTAGGTCTGTCAGGGGGCTTGCCCTTGTGGCAAAGTGGGGGATAAATCCTCGGTAATACCCCACCACACCTTAGGAACGCACAGACTTGTTTCTTGTGACTTGGTCGGGGCCAATTTTGGATGGCCTCTAACTTGTTCACTTGGGGTTTTACCAAACCTTTTCCCACAATGTAGCCAAGATATTTGGCCTCTGTAAACCCTACAGCGCACTTGGCAGGGTTTGCTGTAAGGCCAGCTCGCCTGAAGGTATCGAGGACTGCCTCCACCTTCTCCAGGTGGGTTTCCCAGTCTGGGGTATGAATGACCACATCGTCCAAGTAGGCAGCAGCATAACTGTTATGCGGGCGTAATAGCTTGTCCATGAGGCGCTGGAAGGTAGCTGGGGCCCCATGTAGTCCAAAAGGGAGGACAGTATATTGAAAAAGACCCTCTGGTGTAGAGAACGCAGTCTTTTCCTTTGCGTCTTCCGCAAGGGGAATCTGCCAGTACCCCTTTGTCAAGTCTAGGGTAGTCAAGTACCGGGCATTACCCAGACGGTCCACTAGCTCATCTATGCGAGGTATGGGGTACGCGTCGAACTGGGATACTTCGTTTAGTCGCCGGAAGTCGTTGCAAAATCTTGTGGTGCCATCAGGTTTGGGCACCAGCACGATTGGGCTGGACCACTGACTGTCGGATTCGTCGATGATCCCCAACTCCAGCATTTTTCTACTTCTGCTTTTATTTCCTCCCTTTTTGCCGCTGGCACCCGATACGGCCTCATTGTTACTCTGGCCCCAGGGTTCGTGACGATGTGGTGATATCTTCTCGGTTGTTCGACCCGGTTTTGTCGAGAACACATCTTGGTTCCGGAAGATCATCTCAGACACCTCATTCTTCTGGTCTGGTGTTAAATCGGGAGACACTCTCACCTGTTTGGAAGGCTTGTTTTCCTGGGTTAGGTCTTTTTGGACCGTTGTGCATGCCTCTTGTGCATGCCAGGGTTTCAGAAGGTTAATGTGATAAATCTGTTCTTGTTTTCTGTATCCTGGCTGCCGCACCTTGTAGGTTACTTCCCCCACGGGTTCAACCGCCTCATAGGGCCCCTGCCATTGGGCCAGAAGCTTGCTTTCTGCCGTGGGTACCAACACCATAACCCGATCCCCTGGTTGGAACTGTCGCACTTTTGCCTGGCGATTGTAATGGATTCGCTGGGCCTCCTGTGCCTTCTCCAAATGTTCCCGTACAATAGGGGTAACCCGGGCTATCCGGTCTCGCATCTGCATTACATGCTCTATTATATTTCTCCCCTCATTGGGTTCCTCTTCCCAGATCTCTTTGGCGATATCTAGTATGCCACGGGGGTGACGCCCGTATAATAACTCAAAGGGGGAAAACCCAGTTGAGGCCTGTGGTTCCTCCCGGATAGCGAACATAAGGTAGGGTAGTAGGGTGTCCCAATCCTTCCCGTCCCGACTTACCACCTTCCTTATCATAGCCTTGAGGGTTCGGTTAAACCTTTCTACCAACCCATCAGTCTGCGGATGGTAGACCGAAGTTCTCAGGGTATGTATATGGAGCAGCGTACAGAGGTCCTTCATTAGCTTCGACATAAATGGGGTTCCTTGGTTGGTTAATATCTCCTTCGGTAGCCCCATTCAGGCAAAGATCCCCACCAGCTCTTTGGCTATAGTTTTAGAGGCCGTGTTCCTCAGGGGGATGGCTTCTGGGTAGCGAGTAGCATAGTCCAAAACAACAAGTATATATTGGTGGCCCCGAGCCGTCTTCTCCAGGGATCCCACTAGGTCCAGGGCTATTCATAGACTCATAGACTTTAAGGTCAGAAGGGACCATTATGATCATCTAGTCTGACCTCCCGCATGATGCAGGCCACAAAAGCTGACCCACCCACTCCTGGAATAATTCTCTCCCTTGACTCAGCTGTTGAAGTCCCCAAATCATGATTTAAAGACTTCAAGTCGCAGAGAATCCTCCAGCCAGCGACCCCTGCCCCATGCTGCGGAGGAAGGCGAAAAACCTCCAGGGCCTCTGCCAATCTACCCTGGAGGAAAATTCCTTCCCGACCCCAAATATGGCGATCAGCTGAACCCCGAGCATGCGGGCAAGATTCTCCAGCCAGACCCTCTGGAAAATGTTCTCTGTAGTAACTTTTAATATCCCATCATTGACCATTGTTACTAATTACCAGCGATGGCACGTTATTGACCTATTGACTAAAATCACGTTATCCCATCAAACCATCCCCTCCATAAACTTATCAAGCTTAATCTTAAAGCCAGAGAGGTCTTTCGCCCCCACTGTTTCCCTCGGAAGGCTGTTCCAAAACTTCACCCCTCTGATGGTCAGAAACCTTCATCTAATTTCAAGCCTAAACTCCCCGACGGCCAGTTTATATCCATTTGTTCTCGTGTCTACATTAGTACTGAGCTGAAATAATTCCTCTCCCTCCCTGGTATTTATCCCTCTGATATATTTAAAGAGAGCAATCATATCCCCCTTCAGCCTTCTTTTGGTTAGGGTAAACAAACCGAGCTCCTCGAGTCTCCTTTCATACGACAGGTTTTCCATTCCTCGGATCATCCTAGTGGCCCTTCTCTGTACCCGTTCCAGTTTGAGTTCATCCTTTTTAAACATGGGAGACCAGAACTGCACACAGTACTCCAAATGAGGTCTCACCAGTGCCTTGTATAACGGAACCAGCACCTCCTTATCACTACTAGAAATACCTCGCCTAATGCATCCCAAGACCGCATTAGCTTTTTTCACGGCCACGTCACATTGCCGACTCATAGTCATCCTGCGATCAACCAGGACTCCGAGGTCCTTCTCCTCTTTCGTTACTTCCAACCGATGCGTCCCCAGCTTATAACTAAAATTCTTGTTAGTCATCCCTAAATGCATAACCTTACACTTCTCACTATTAAATTTCATCCTATTACTATTACTCCAGTTTACAAGGTCATCCAAATCTCCCTGCAGGATATCCCGATCCTTCTCCGAATTGGCAATACCTCCCAACTTTGTGTCATCCGCAAACTTTATCAGCCCACTCCTACATTCGGTTCTGAGGTCAGTAATAAATAGATTAAATAAAATCGGACCCAAAACCGAACCTTGAGGAACTCCACTGGTAACCTCCCTCCAACCTGACAGTTCACCTTTCAGTACGACCCGCTGCAGTCTCCCCTTTAACCAGTTCTTTATCCACCTCTGGATTTTCATATCGATCCCCATCTTTTCCAATTTAACCAATAATTCCTCATGTGGTACCGTATCAAACGCTTTACTGAAATCGAGGTATATTAAATCCACCGCATTTCCTTTATCTAAAAAATCAGTTACTTTCTCAAAGAAGGAGATCAGGTTGGTTTGGCACGATCTACCTTTCGTAAAACCGTGTTGTAATTTGTCCCAATTGCCATTGACCTCAAGGTCCTTAACCACTTTCTCCTTCAAAATTTTTTCCAAGACCTTGCATATTACAGATGTTCGCTCGAAGGGGACCTCTATGATGGGAAGGGGTACTAAAGGTGCCCTCAAGTGGGGACGGGGACTGTGCAGCTGAAACTCCCGGCAGGAGGCACAGTACCTCCGCACTTCTTCACATACTCCGGGCCAGAAGAACCGTCGTAGGACTCGTGCCAGGGTCTTCTCTACCCCCAAATGCTCCCCAAAAAGATGGCTATGAGCCAGACTTAATACAGCGTTCTGGTGTTTTTGAGGTACTAGGATCTGCTGTACCTTCTGCCCCTGTACTGGTGCAACCCGGTATAAGAGATCCTTTTTCATTATGAAGTAGGGTCCTGGTCCCTGGGTTTTCCCTTCCACGGGGACCCCATCTATTTCAGTCACCTCCTTCCTAATGTTGTCATACCTTGGGTCTTCTGCCTGGTCCCGTCCAAAATTTCCTCTCCTGGGGCTAATCTGCCCAAGATCTAGGGGCCCAGTCTCTGTTGCCTCTACTGGTTCAGAAGCATTAGGGTGGGGGTCAGACTCAGGTGCTTCTCCCTCCTGCGTGGCCTCCTTTTCAGCTGCGCGGGTCTGCCTACCTACAAGAGCGACCCTCTGGCTTTGGGTCAGTATTCGGGTTCCCAAGGCCTTAGCTGCCCTTCTTTCCCTTTTTGTCTGCTGGGGGTAGTCTGCCGCAGCCTCTTCAGGCAGATCATGGTAGGCCTTCTGGGCCTCCCCACACAGGAATGGGGCAAGGATGCCAGACCACTGATCTCGAGGCCAGGCCTCCCGTAGGGCTGTCCTCTCAAAGGCCAGAAGGTATGCCTCTACATCATCCTCCCGCGTCATTTTCTGCAGCCAATGGCTGGCCCGTATGAGCCACGTCCCATCATGGCCACGATTCAGCTCTGTAAGGGACTTTACTTGGTTTACCAGTTCCCGCAACATAGCTCGGTCTTGAGCAGCCTGGTCCATCAGCAGGCGATTAGTCCCTTGCTGCAGCCGCACTGCCTCCTATTGGGCGGCTGCCTGGACACGGGTAGCCTCCTGCTGGGCCGCCGTAGCTTGTATCAGTGCCCGCACTATGTCATCCATTGTGGTGAAAAAAAATAAACCCTCTCCCTTTGTTTTTGTTTTTGTTGTTTTTGTTGTTGTTGTTTTTAAATCACCCTCCTTCTTCCGCCATGCTGTGCACCCCAAGATCCCACTCCTGACACCAGTGTGACAAAGTTCCTCCTCTATCTTGGTGGGTCCTGCGATTATTGGCGGATTTTCTTGCCTCAGAAATTCACCATGTGGGTTGGGGAACAGCCCAGAGACCTTTCCCTCTGGAAGAACCCACAGTCCAGGTCAATTGGGAGGTTTGGGGGGAAGGCGGGCCCGCCCTCTACTCCGGGTTCCAGCCCAGGGCCCTATGGATTGCAGCTGTCTATAGTGCCTCCTGTAACAGCTGCATGACAGCTACAACTCCCTGGGCTACTTGCCCATGGCCTCCTCCAAACACCTTCCTTATTCTCACCACAGGACCTTCCTCCTGGTGTCTGATAACGCTTGTGCTCCTCAGTCCTCCAGCAGCACACACTCAGCTCCTTGCACCTCTTGCTCCCAGCTCCTCACACTCCCACCACAAACTGAAGTGAGCTCCTTTTTAAAACCCAGGTGCCCTGATTAGCCTGCCTTAATTGATTCTAGAAGCTTCTTCTTAATTGGCTCCAGGTGTCCTAATTAGCCTGCCTGCCTTAACTGGTTCTAGCAGGTTCCTGATTACTCTAGTGCAGCCCCTGCTCTGGTCACTCAGGGAACAGAAAACTACTCATCCAGTGACCAGTATATTTGCCCTCTACCAGACTCCTGTACCCCACTGGTCTGGGTCTGTCACACAAGGTTGTTTTGAATTCTACGGTTGTATGAATCTGGCTATTGCAAAACTACAAGCAGGATGGGGTTTTCACGAACAGTCACCATCTGCTCTCACTGAAGTCAATGATAAAACTCCCATTGATTTTAACAGGAGCAGAGTTATGCCAAGACTGAGTGCTTTTGAAAATCCCATGAGCGGTGTGTTCTTGTCCTAACGTGACCAGTCGACTCACCCCAGATGTCAGCACAACATAGTTGGTCTGTTTGCCAAATCCTTAACTGTTTTTTGGTCCCCTGGCTTTTTTTCTTCTGCATCTGCTGCCTTCCGTTTCTCCCACCCTTTCTCTCAGTTGGCATTTCATCTCTGTGGGACAGCGGCTCATGCCTTGAGGGCTACTTGGTTTCCTTCTACCCCAGACTCTTTGATTCTATCTGGCTGTGTACTTGGGCTGGGTAAGTCTTTTTGATTATCGTTAAGGTTTTGTATTTTGGCTTTTTTTGCACAGTGTTTTGAGATGCATGCTCAGGTCCCATTGAAAACGTCATTAGGAATTCTGCCTGAGAAAAGGCCACAGCATCCAGCCATAAATAGTTAAATAAACAAATAAATAATGGGAAGTGAGAAAAGTTTAAAATTTGGTGCCTCAGTGATCTGACTGGAATGTCTATGTGAGCATTTTGTAAAGGGGACACTGCAACTAGTGAAGAGCAATATGACAAGCCACTTCCTTTGTGCCATTTGTCTTGGTCTTTTTTTTTTTTAACAAGTACCACTGCAAAGTAAACTGTCAGTGTATGCTACAGAAAATTCTGGAGGGCAGAGAACAGATTTCTTGATGCCAAGGCCTCATGCAGGTATATGACACATTGTTAGGGACAGAGTGTCAGTTGTGGTCAAGCAGTACCCAGCAGAGTTGAGTATGGGGGATATGAAAGATGCCCTTTGAGCAATCTTGTTCCTGAGTCAGTGCTGTTGTGCTAGTTCCTTGCCATAGTTACCAGTAGTCCCAAGGAGCAGTTCTGAAAGCCAGGGGAAGAGGGGCTCTGGGAAGCCCCAGCCATGCCCTCCTCTTATTCAGCCACATCCCATAGGTGGGAGCCATGAAGGGGGTGGCATAAGAAATGTACAGTGGCTACATCCCCTGGAGATGCCTTTATATAGGGGAGATCCTCTGGGGCCTGGATCCACCAGAATTAGGGTGGCTTTTTGTGCCAATGGAGTGGCCCAATGTGGCTGAAGCACCTGTTTAGGATTGTCTGCAGCTGAAACCTGCTTAAGGTAAGTGCTACCATGTGAGTCGTTTACACGTGGTTCTAAATGAGAGGATTCCGAGAGAGAAAGTGGGTGGGTAAATCAGTTGTCAGCATCCTACCCATCCAGTTGAGGTCACCAGGGTCCCATTTTAATGATAGAAAAAAATAAAATCTTTTCTGCAGAACACCTCTGCTTTGAGTTGACTTTGAAGGAAATCATTTTGGGAATAGCACTGGTTTGACACAGCACTGAAAGTAGAATTGATGTTTCTTGTTTAGTACGAGCTTATGCTTCTTTTTGTAAAGTTCAGTCTCTTAGCTTTTCTCAACATGATCAATGCAAGTAAATCCTTCCCACAGGAGCTATTGTTTCAGACTTCCTCTTCCAGGACTTTGAAGAACTCACTGCAGCTTATATCATTGGTATTTTAGAAAGCCCAATTTTCAATCACAGGTCACTCCAGTCTTTCCAACAACCATAACCACATGAGCTATGAGATAGGGTGATCATGGTACCAGTGCATTGGACCAAATGTTCTGTGCCCTGACTGCCACCTTCAGGATGCTGTGAAATCAAGTTAGCCTTGTGCAGATGTAGCAGACTTTTCAGTTCATCTCAACAGCTGGTGTCATAGTTTGTTTTGCTGTTCTGATTACAAAATGATAGCTGCTAGGATTTCAAAGATGGACTGAGGTTTTCATTGATAAACTTTGATGTAGGCAAAATGCCCATTGGTGCAGCCAGTTGATGGGTAAAGGTGAAAAGCTGGAAGTGCAGATAAAATCAGGAGCAGATTGAAGAAGCTGCTTAGACACCTAGCAAATTGAGAGAGTTAAACAGTCAAAGGCTATAGTAGATGAATGGGGAATGTTTGGAAAATTGATTTCCATATTGCTGTTATCTTGGAAAACAAATTTCATGGAGCCCTCATTAATTTATAATTAGTTACTAATGATTATCTCGACTGACAAGATGGGACAAAAGTCAACAGGTAAGAGGTTGTATATGTAAAACCTTGAAGTACAGTCGGGCCTTGATCCAAAGCCCATTGATGTCAATAGAAATTCTCTCATTGACTTCAGTGGGCCTTGGCTCAAGACCCTCAAATCAGGTCCTCCCCGAATAATGGGCAGCCAGATAGTGGGTTGCAGTGTGCAGGTGAAAGTCCCCCTCGACTGGTCATTCTTCTATATTCTGCAATAACTGCAGCCTATGACTAATTTTCAAGGATGGCCCCAAATAAAGGGCACACACAAGTCTAGGAGCCACTAAAGGAATGGATTGCTGCAGCAAGGTCAACAGCCAGAAGAGAGAGGTTGCCAGCTGCACAATATGTCAAGAAGCCACTGCTTTGAATTTGGCCCAGGCTGGTAGTAACTGAAAGTCACTACCATCTGAAGGCTGCTTGGTGGTCCATGTGAAATACATTGGTGGGCTCATTTCAGTTCTTAGTTGACAGGTGTCTGTGTAATAAAGCTGCTAGTGTTATGCTTATAAGAAGCACACAGAATCTTTTTCAAGGGGATAAGGCAATACACTGCGTTTCTTGAGAGTACAGTTTAAGCATCAAAATCAGCATATGCTTCCATTCGTACACACACACACACACACCAAAAGGTCCTGCAGCTGGATCTTATAGTTATCAGTCCTTAGTGTTGCTCGGTCAGTTCCAGTGGCCAGCTGAAACTGCACACAAGGGAGGGGAGGAGCTGGGTCTTTGTTGGACGCATCCGACAGAGGTGTGTGTGTGTGAATGGAAGCATATGCTGATTTTGATGCTTAAATTGTACTCTCAATAAACACGGCGTATTGCCTTATCCCCTTGAAAAAGACTGTGTGTGCTTCTTATAAGCATAACACTAGTAGTATCACAGCTGTTGGCACTCATTAGCCCCCTTGCTGGCAGTCTCAGCAGAGAGGCCAAGAATTGAATGGGCCTGGAGACCTCTTATGCATAGAGAATGCCAATCCAGATCAGAATTGAGAGGAATATGGGGGAGGTGGTGCTGTCTAGATATACCTGGTCTGTATCTAAATAGAGAACGCAAGTTTCTGCTGCTGTCAGTTCATTACCTTACACCAGTATTTTAATTTAAGAAAATTCAAGATACATTTAAAAAAAAAAACTAAATTAAAGAAAAAGTGACTTCTGCCAAACCATGAGCTCCCACTCAAAAATAACTTCCCAGGAGCTAATATTATCAACCTGCTTGGGGAGTAATCCATTATCAGATAAAGCCAGGACTGAACAAGCAAGATTCGCCTTTATTATGAAGTCCCCTTTTATCTTGACTTCCTCCCCAGCTCCGAATGCTCAGTGACTTGCCCCCTGACTTTAGCCCCCTTTACACCTTTATGTTTTTCTACCAGCATGTCAACCTGCTCTAAGGGTATTTTCCTTAAAGTCTGCAATGTGACTAGAAGAAAGCAAACAGAAATGGCTTCAATCACTCACAATGCTTAAAAATTCATAATCATTTCTATAGCTAAAGGCAGAAAAGCTAATTATTTACTGTCCCAACCAGTCTCAGCATCTCCTGGGAGAATGTGCTACTGAGTTGCTGTGCTGATACATCTGCAGGAGGGAACACTCATAGCTGGAACCCAAGTGTATCGGGCAGCATCACTGGTGGGGATGTTTTCAGCTTTGAACAGAAGTGCTGTAGCAGGTTAACTATAAAGTCGATGAGCTCAGCCGCTGGGGACAAGGGGAGAAGGCAGCGCCTTGCGTTGCTCTCTAGTGAGCCTTCCAGCCATTTTGGGAGTGGCATCAACTGTAGGGATGGATTATTAAAACTAAGGGGGGTATTAAACCACAACCTGGGGGGGTGGAGGTAAACAGGCTGCTCTGGTGCAGATGCTCCAGAGGAATTCCCTGATTCCCCTCATCCAGCCCCACAAACAATTTTTTCCCCAGCCCTCTTACTCATGCTCTTTGTCTCTTGCCCCATAAACAATATACTGAACATGTCCATATCAGTGAAGATAAACATGAACATTCACAGGGGTAGCTTATACTGGTGGATGCATTTCTACACTTGGGAAAGTCCTGTGCATTTGTTTTCACGGAGAGAATTTGGTGCTGCATCCAAAAAGGACTGATATGAACTAATAATTAAATAAACTGTTACAGAGATATACTATACCCGTCACTGAGAGTGACTGCAGGCAGGGAATAATGGCAGGACTCTTCTCTTGGAAATGAATGTGACTAGCGACTTTCTCCTGAAAGGAAGGTCCTTATTCCCCTGGCCCTCTGCCTCCTTCCTCCTTGGATGGCACATAAACATACACAGAGCGCAACTTAAAACTGCGTTGATAATGTGAGTGATGCAGGAGGAGGAGGATATTTGAGTGGCGGCAGCATGTCACACATATGGCCAGCATTGCAGATTCCTTGTTTTTCAAGATGAAAGGGTCATTTTCAAAGTGCGTTAAAAGAAAATTAGTGAATTGGTGCTGAAGGCAACAAACAGAATAGGTTGAGTTGTGATTACTTTTTCATCCTGTACTGCCCTCTATTGACGATGAGTTCAACTGCAGGGAAAAATCTAAGTTGCCCTTATTCACTGTGAATAATAAGAATAATTTTATAGTGCTATTTTCTACATTCAGCTATCTCACAATTTAACCCCTACCCTGCCTCCAAATCACAAACTGCAGTTGTTATCAGACATTTTCAGTTCAAAAAATATTTTTTACTTGCCAAGCTTAAAAGTATCAACGCTGATCCATTTAGACCCCTACTGTGTGCAAGTTCAGTAAGTGAAGGCAGAGTTTTCAAAATACTCAGAACAATGGTAACTGAAAACCTGATCTGTACAAAATATTTCTGAGATGTGATGGTGCCAGGAGAGTCTCATATGAAACACAACATAACATAGCAATGTGTCTTCTCTTTCTAGGTTAAACTAATCAACTCAAATTTCAGCGGGTAAAACTTAAATCAAATAACCATGCTCAGAAAAACCTGCTAGGAAACAGCAATGAGAACAATTTCATCTAGCCTAAATAAATAAATAAATAAAGATCTGCCACCTTGACTTTGCAAAGGAATAAACATTTTCAAGTAATTAGAGTGGGAAAACTGCAGAGGAGAGAAACAACCTGTGATGAATACCAGAGACAAGGCAGGGAAAAATAGTAATTAATAAGAACTCTGTATTTCTAAAGCACTTTCTACTAAATTCTTTACAAATAATTAATTAAGCTTCACAACAGCCCTGTATTTAATAGATGTGGGGAATTGAGACTCAAAAAAGTTACGTCCACAATGTTTAAAGCAGGGCCGTCTAAATTTAGGGTCCTACCTCCATATTTTGGCTCCTAAATAAAAGTGGCCTGATTTTCAGAAGCACTGAGAACCTGCAACTCCTATTGAAATCAAAGGATTCCCACTGCTATGCAACATGACTTAACCTTGTAAGTGAAAGTGGCCCATTATATTCTCCTCTTTATCATGGGGATAAAGACTTGAAAGTAGCACATCCCCAAAGTGTATCATTATTAATATGGACAAAGCTCAGAGGATTTGGAAGTTCATTTTGAAGAAACTCCCAATAAGTATGGATGCTGATTCCAATCCTCCCAGGCCTGGAAAAGCTGGACTGAAAATCACATAAGAACAGGATCTCTGGTGAGATTATGGCTACTTCCTGCTTCTGGTAGGACTGGAAATATCAAGGGAACAAATGGCCTTTTTTTGACATTTCAGTGCTTCCCACTTCTAGAGAAAACCCATGTGTGCGCAGAGCTGTATGGAAATGCAGAGTAATTTAAAAGAAAATTAGACAAACTTATTTCGTCCCCTAAAAAGATTCTCTTCAAGTGGGAGAACAAAGGTTTTGAGGGAGAGAGGAGGAAAGTTCTTATTTTTTTTCAAACTGGTTTTCAGCTTGTTTCTTATTTGCCTATTGCTATTTCTAAATCATCCTGTTTCTGATGCAGCTAGAGTTTGGCAGGTTTCCCTGTGTAAAGGTACATTATTTCTGCCTTGTTTACTAAACTGTCTAATTTTGGGGAGGAGTTGGACTAGATTTTCATTTAGATCATACAAGCTATTCTGCATGAAGGGAGAACAGGGAAGTGGCAAAAGCACCATGTATGAAAGTCCTGAGTTTGATGGAATGATAGGTTTACATTCTGACAATCTCAGGCCTTCTACCTGAAGTAGAAAAGTTGAGTTCCAGGCAGTTTACTGGGGGGTGATCTTTTCGAGTTAAAAGACAAGAGTCTGCTCCATGTGGTCATTAAAGGTCCTGTGGCACTTCATAAAAGCAGGTGTTTGTCCTTTGCCAAAAAATTCTCTCTCACTGCTGTTCATTGCGGCAGAGTGTCTTTGTGATTCCTATATGTGCATAATTTTCAAACTGCTTTGGGATAAAAGCTATTATATGAGTCAAATTGTGACTGCTCCAGCACAGGCAAGTGCAGAGGATGCAGGCTGCTCTTGTCTCATAGTGCACCCATAGCAAGAGGAAAACAAAGTTTAGCTGCAGACCTTGGCAGATGCAAGTCAGGGCAGCTGAGTAAGGTTGCTAGCAGTGCTAGCAACTCCAGAAAGAGTGGCACCTGAGTGTGATGCATCTATTACCCATTCTCCTGAACACCAGCAAAACTGCACTACACCTTTTCGACAGATATAGAAAGGCCATCTGCCCAGCATGCTCTCCTATTAGGGATGTAAAATATTAACCAGTTAACATTAGTCTTATCAGTTAACCTGCCTTAACCGTTAACCCCCGGGCTGATCGGCCCGCCGACCCCAGCAGCCCCAGCCCCCTCTCCCTTTAATTGGTTAAATGTTTAAATGAGTAAAATGATATCGTTTAAACGGTTAACTTTTTAAATGATATTTTACATCCCTATCACCTCTGGAGGAACTGCTAGTTGGACAGTGCCCCTTCTGCACCCTGGCTCAGCCTCTGTGGAGGCATAGCTGAGCCCTGCAGATGTAAGATCTTGTTGCTGAAGCTAGTGTCTGAATGGATTTCACACATTTTGCATTATTTCTGCAAAATAAATCCCTCCAAAGGGTCTGATATGCTACTAAATTATACAATATGTGACATGCAGATAAGAAAGGCTTTGCACAGCTCATAATTGTGCTGGTTCTGGGGAGGCTTCTATTTGCGTCCCCTATTATGACAGCTTCCTACATATGTTTAGAGTCACAGCTTGAGTTTCAGCCACCTTAACATGAATACACCCAAAGCACATCCAGCCACTGGGTGAAGGATGGTACTCACAGGACAAATCTACCCTAGTGTTTGGTCACTAAGCTCCAGAGATGTCAGGCACAAGCAATCAGGTAAAAAGACTGAATGAACTGTTTCTGAACTAGCAAAGTGGTTTGCAAAGCTGGGATCCATCCTGATTCCCATGGCAAATGGACTGACTGACCTCTTAGAAAAAAATATAATTGGAAAAGCAATGGGGTAAATTCATCCCTAGCATAAGCAGATTCCATTCCATTGATTTCAATGCAGCAGTGGTTGCTTCCCAGTTCACCAGATGGTGATCCAGAGCTGTTTACTAACAGAGTTTCTCAGGAATTAGAGGGGATTTTTATATTGGTCCCAAATAAAATCTCTTCTCTGGCATGAAATAGGAGAAATTGGTTGAAGATCTGTCAAAAAAAAAAAGGGGAAGAAGAAATAGTAAATTTAAAATTATGGTGAGAATGATCCATGCAGAATGATTACCACTATCATTAAAATATGCAACTCATTAATTTTAATTTAATGTAAATGTGTGTCTTTATGGAGAGGAGGGCTGCAGCTGAATCCTATGTAACATTTCCCCATTGCTGTGGGGACTTTCCCATCCTGTCGTTGGAGTCCCATCCTTTGCTTCTGTAATGCTGAAAGCCTCTAAAACAATGAAAGCAACTGAGATTGAATAGCAAACAACAAAAAGTTCAGAGTTGATCAGTGATGATGAGAGAACTCCAGCTGAGTTCTCTGGGGAGCAATAATCAAGAATTAAAGTCTTGATTTTTTAAAGCTAACAAATGAAGCTTCTTTATTCTACTTAAATGGGATAAAAAAAGGCCTATTAAATAGAGCTAACACTAGTACTAATCTGCAAGCCACATCCCTGCTGGCCCCTGAGAGAAAAAAAAGGGATTCAAAAAGTGTTTAACAAAACCCACATAAAAAGGGAAGAGCAGACGATAACTCGACGTCAGAAATGGAAAGGAAGAGGCAGCCTGGTGCAGTGCAGCTTTCCTACCCTGTCCCCGAAATCCTGCAGAGTTCACACTCTTCAGGCCCTCTGCAGAGAGCCTTGCAGGGTGGGAGAAGGGGTGGTCCCTGCCTTTTACTTCCTGGGATTTGGTCCCCTGTGCACCCTCCTTCATTGGGATTATGTGTGTTTTTGGCAGGAGTGATCTGAGCAGTGGGGTGGAAAGGGGTGGTGTGCCCATTCCCGGGCAGGCCTGAATATTGGCTCACTTTACTGCCACATTGGTAGCATCTACTGTATGCTCATTTCCACATAAATATTGCATAGGGCCTGATTTTGGCCCATAGGGTGAGTAGTCCACCATCTACAAAGAGGGGACGAGCATGAGTGAAGTTAGCTAAATGATCCACCAGTCTAGGGATTGTCCCAACTTCTCCTGTGTGGATGCCAAGTAAATAATATATGTGTACCTCTCTGATAGGGAGGGGATTATTATTAAAATCATTATTGAGGGTAAAAAGTCTTCATTAATCTAGAACAGTGGTTCTCAACCAGGGGTCTGGGGCCCCCTGTGGGGCCACGAGCAGGTTTCGGGGGGCTGCCAAGCAGGGCCAGTGTTAGACTCGCTGGGGCCTAGGGCAGAAAGCCTGAGCCCTGCCACGCAGGGCTGAAGCCCAGGGCCCTGAGCACCACCACCCGGGGCTGAAGCAGAAGCCTGAGCAACTTAGCTTTACGGGGGTTCATGTGGCGTGGGGCCCCAGGCAATTGCCCTGCTTGCTACCCCCTATCGACGGCCCTGGCTTTTATATGCAGAAAACAGTTGTTGTGGCACAGGTGGGCTGTAGAGTTTTTTAGAGCATGTTGGGGGGGGCCTCAGAAAGAAAAAGGTTGAGAACCCCTGATCTAGAACTCTGAAATAATGATGAACTTGCTCCCGGGGCAGCTGAGCCGGTGTAAGATCGCTTGTGTAGCCGTTCTCCTGTCGATATAATAAAACCACCTCCACGAGTGGCGGTAGCTATGTCAGTGGGAGAAGCTCTCTCACCGACATAGTGCAGTCCACACCAGCACTTCTGTTGGTGTAACTTATGTCACTCTGGGGGCTGTTTTTTCACACTCCAGACTGACATAACTTATACCAACAAAGGTGGTAGTGTGGACGAGCCCTTAGAATCTTCTAAGCTTCACCTGTTGCTAACACAACTGCTGTTATTACAGAATAATGACATACAATAATCAAAGAAATCATCCCCTGACTAAAGCCAGTAGGAGTTTTGACACTGATTTCAGTAACAGCAGGATCAGGACCTTTGTCCATGGGTATCAGAGTGTCCTTTTCAAAGACCCAAACCCAGTGCTTAATTTGTAATGAAAGAGGTGTCGGGGCTCGAGCAATTAGGTGTCAGGGCTCAAGCAATTTTTTTTATTTTCCTAACGGATGCAGCAAGCCCAGAGGTGCCGGGGCTCAGCCCTGGCAAGGCCTGGCACAAATTAAGCACAGCCCAAACCTGATTTATATGATTAGAGATTGCACTCAACTAACATCACTGTATATTTTAAATGAAAATTCCTCTTAATAGCCTGATTTTAATGGTTTTTACAACATATTTATTATCTCATGCAGTGATGTTTTGTAACTTGGATTTTTTGGCTAACGACTAGCTCATCTAATGAAAATAATGATTTTTTTATGCTGTACTACATGGTAATTTAAAGCATTTCAATTAAACAAGCTGTCTCATTAGTGTGACTTGATAAAACAGTTGCATTTTCTTTGATATGGTCAGAAATATCTATCATGCTTTTGGGATGCAATCAAACTCTCCAATAAACTTGTTGCTAAAGACAGCTGCCTTGTACCATGTACTTTCAGAGCTGTCAAATGACCTAGTTTAGAAGTGTTTGAAGCTATTTTATAATGTGGAATAAGAACAAATTAACCTTGTTTAACAAGTAGTTTTCAATTTGTGTTCCAACATTCCTCTAAGCTCTATCATCTCAGAGGCAGGTTATATAATATATATTTAATAACATTGGAAAGCACCCCTTATATGTTGTACCAGACCCTTGGTGTGTGGCACTTCCGTTGCCCTCAAAATGTATCTCATGCCACAGGGTTCATTATTTGATTATTCTGTTGCTCGTTGTATGTATTTAGGTGAGCAAGTCTAGGCACCATTCTTTTCCCCTTTGATTTGTTTGGCCATTTCTTCCAGGTTACAAAGGACTTATCTGAATTAATAAAAATGACAAAGGTACTGTAGAAATGCTTGTAGCAGAAATAACTTTATGTGTATTTGTAGCCAAACCTAGTTGCATTTTCCTTGCAGTGAACTGCTATGACTGAGGCCAAATATTTCTTTGTATGTGAGGCCAGATCCTTGGCTGGTATAAATCAGTATAGCTCTATTGGAGGCGATGAAGCGATGATGATTTACACCAGCTGAGGATGTGGTTTTGATTCACAGTGCTGTCATTTCCCCCTAACAATGTGTTTCGCATGCAAAATCCCAACACAGTGCCAGGTTGTGTTAAAGTGGTGACATGCAGGAAGATGCTATAATATAGACTTTTACTTTTGGAGTCTTTGGTTCAAATATAGTGTACATCACAGAGGGAAATGAATTGTGTGATCTCATTCTAATGATAGGATATTTTATCCGTGTCACAGTTTGATTGGTTTTAACTGCTGAAGAGAAATAATCGAGGGCTACAAGAGAACTGTGGTTTGGGGTGGCTTGCAAGTCAGAAGGGAGACGCACTGAGGCCTTGGCTACACTTGCAGATGTACAGCGCTGTGAGTTAAACCTGACTTCATGCAGCTGAGTAGGAAAAGCGCTGCAGTCTGTCCACACTGACAGCTGCCCAGCACACTGTCGTGGCCACATTTGCGGCAATTGCAGCGCTATTGGGAGTGGTGCATTATGGGCAGCTATCCCACAGAGCACCTTTTCCCATTCTGGCGCCATGGGTTGTGGGAAGGGGGCGTGGGTGCGGGGGATTCTGGGTCCTGTCCCAATGCCCCGTGATGCATCGCTTCGCATCCCAGAAATCCCTTTGTTTCCGTCCACCTTTGGCGCCATCTTTCAACGGTTTCTGTGCAGCGCGATCTGTCTGCGGGAAATGGAGTCCGAACTGCTGAGGCGTATGCTGACGAGTCTCGCCAGCACGTCACGTTTGGCTGTCGAACTATTCCTTAAGATCCAAAGTGACAGTGAGAGTGAGGGTGAGGAGTCTGACGATGCTATCGAGCCGTGTAACGCGTACGACACGAAATTGCTTGTGGCATTCACGGACATGCTCAGCACCGTGGAACGCCGCTTTCGGGCTCGGGAAACAAGCACCGAGTGGTGGGATCACATTGTCATGGAAGTCTGGGATGACGAGCAATGGCTGCAGAACTTTCGGATGAGAAAAGCCACTTTCATGGGACTGTGTGAGGAGCTCGCCCCCACCCTGCGGCGCAAGGACACGAGATTGAGAGCTGCCCTGCCAGTGGAGAAGCGGGTGGCTATTGCAATCTGGAAGCTGGCAACTCCAGACAGCTACCGGTCGGTCGCCAACCAGTTTGGAGTGGGAAAGTCAACCGTTGGAATCGTGTTGATGCAAGTTTGCAAGGCCATTAATCGCATCCTACTCAGAAGAACCGTGACTCTGGGTAACGTGCAGGAAATAGTGGATGGCTTTGCACAAATGGGGTTCCCTAACTGTGGAGGGGCGATAGATGGGATGCACATTCCTATTCTGGCACCACCCCACCTAGGATCCGAGTACGTTAATCGGAAGGGGTATTTCTCTATGGTTCTCCAGGCGCTTGTGGATCACCGTGGGCGTTTCATTGACATTAACACAGGCTGGCCCAGAAAGGTGCATGACGCACTTGGCTGTTCAGGAAGATGCAGGCTGGGACTTTTTTCCCAGAGCGGAAGATCACGGTAGGGGAAGTTGAAATGCCCATTGTGATCCTTGGAGATCCCACTTACCCGTTAATGCCGTGGCTCATGAAACCCTACACAGGGAGCCTTGACAGCAGCAAGGAACGGTTCAACTACAGGCTGAGCCGGTGCCGAATGACTGTGGAATGTGCCTTTGGCCATTTAAAGGCCCGCTGGCGATCTCTGTATGGGAAGCTGGACTTGGCCGAAAACAGCATCCCCGCGGTTATATCCGCGTGCTATGCCCTCCATAATATTTGTGAAGGGAAGGGTGAAAGCTTCACTCAGGCATGGACCTCCGAGGTTCAACGCCTGGAGGCTGAATTTGAACAGCCAGAGAGCAGGGCTATTACAGGGGCCCAGCGCGGGGCTGCAAGGATTAGGGATGCCTTGAGGGAGCAATTTGAGGCTGAAAACCAGCAGTGATATCTGGTGCCCTGCACGGGAGTGAAGTGCAGTAGTTCCAATCTTTAGGAATCAGTGTCTGCTAAGCAGACAAGCAGACTTGCAGTGCCTGTTTATTTCCTGGGCTAAGGAGTCTTTTACTTTATGCAATAATAAAGAATGTTTTCAAAGCCAAAGAATCCATTTATTGAAAAGAAAAAAAAATTATTTATTGAAAAGAAACAAGGGGGTGGAGTGGGGAACAGTACAATCACAGATTCGCGTATGTCCTGCCTGGTGTGCTGTGCAGTGAGTGCTGCACTTCAGGACAGCTATTCTGCATGGTGATGGGGGTTGAGTGCAGAGGGTAAGGGTCATGGTTTTCAGGGCTGGGTGGTGAAGATACTGGTGTTGGAGGCAGCGGGTGGCGTGAAGAACACGGAAGTTGGGGAAAGTGGGTTGGAGGTGACAGTGGGGCACAACGGAAAGAGTTTTGGGACAAGGGCTGTAGGGGGGGTTGGCGTTTGCGGTACTGCTCCTCTTTCTGCATGGCTACCAGCTCCTGGATAGCATCTGCTTGGCGCTCCAGGATGCTTATGAGCCTATCAGTGCTTTGCTGCCGGTGCGCGGTGCTTTGCCGCCGGTGCGCTGCATTTTCCTGGCGGATCCTGCTTTCTCTCTCCCTCCAGTTCTGTGCTTTCTCATTCTCTTTAATAGATTGCCGCATCACTTCTTGCAGCATGTCTTCTTTGCTTTTTCGCTGTCTCTTCCTGAGTCTTTGCAGTCTCTGAGCAGGCGATAAGAGGGACGGCTGAGGTCTCAAGGTTGATGCAGCTGTATAGGCAAAATGCAACATTTAACAGAGGCAGCATTGTTTATACCAGACAGAGTAATGATTCCCCCCGCACTTAAGGAGTAGAAAACACACAGGGTCTACACAATAGCATAATTTTCCCGTCTGAAACAGAGCACACATATCCCACGGGAGCATCAAAATGGTGAGTAAGGGGGACTGATTGTTTCAGGGCTGCACTGTCCTCTGGGTTTCTGTGCCTTGGGGAGAGCCAACAGCTTCAGGGGGCACCTACACTGAACACTGTCCCAACATTTTCCACAGGAGTTTGTCCTGGACGATATCTCACTGCTGAGGGTGACCTGGGAAGCAAGGGAGGGTCTTCTACTGCAATGCGGCTTCCGCCCTGGCCCATATGCAGCTTGCCTGTGTGCAGCAATGGTCCCCCCGCCCCTCGTGGTGCGGACACGTTAGCCTGGCTGGGACAAGGACCACGGTGGCTCTCCCGATAAACCTGCGCAAGCGCATTGCACATGTTCTGGATGAGACATTCGAGGAGATTACCGAGGCCGATTACCGCGATGTGATAAACCACATAAATTCACTATTCTGCATCTAGGCATGCATGCCTAACCCTCCTCTCCCAAAGAGCCCGCACCGAAAAAATTCCTTCCCGAAAAAAAAAAACCCTTACCAGGAACCTGCTCTTCTGTTTGTCCTCCACCAAGTACCGGCCGCTGCGACTGGCTACCTTCCTCCTGGCTCGAGAAGAGCTCCTGGCTGCATGGCTCCAGGGATTCCGGGGTGTCTCCATCCGGCCCACCACCATCACTCCTGTTTTCCTACTCCTCCTCCTCCTCTTCCTCCTCCCCCCCCCCACCGGCTCTGAAGTGTCCATGGTGGTGCTCGGTGTGGAGGTGGGGTTAACCCCAAGTATCACATCCAGCTCTTTGTAGAATCAGCAGGTCGCGGCGGGAGCACCCGAGCGGCCGTTTGCGTCGCGGGCTTTGCGGTAGGCACTCCCCAGCTCCTTGACTTTAATCCTGCACTGCAGGGCATCCCGGTCATGGCCCCTTTCCATCATGTCCTTTGATACCTTCCCGAAGGTATCGTAATTCCTACAGCTGGAGCGCAGCTGGGACTGTACAGCTTCCTCCCCCCAAACACTGATGAGGTCCAGCAACTCGCCATTGCTCCATGCTGGGGCTCGCTTGGCGCGTGGAGGCATGGTCACCTGGATAGATTAGCTGATAGCACTCCACACCACGCCGGGCTGAGCAAACAGGAAGGGGATTTTTAAAATTCCCGGGGAATGTAAAGGGTCGGTCACATGGTTGGTTACCTGAGGCCAGGGCAGTAGAGTTTGAACTGATGACCAGAGTGGCTAGAACAGGCATTGTGGGATACTGCCGAATAATTCTGGAGGCCATTCACAGCACATTGGGCGGCCACACTGGCGCCGCAGCGCTGCAGCGGCAGCGCAATACTCACTATTCCTCTCGGAGAGGTGGAGTACATGCAGCGCTGCAACCACGGAGATACAGCGCTGCAAATGCCTTGCCAGTGTGGACGGGGAGTGAGTTACAGCGCTGGGGGAGCCTTTACAGCGCTGTAACTCGCAAGTGTAGCCAAGGCCTGACTCTTATGAGTAGTTTGCACAGACAAATAGACAATCTGCAAAGTCTGCTATAATTAGTCTTTTCAGAAAACAGAACAAACAAACCCAAAGCTGAAAAGCCAGTTCAAAGGGATCTGAATTTACGTGTGTATTTATGATACTGGTAGATCAGGAGCCAGCTCATGTCAAGGTCCCCATGTCTCAACTAAACACTGACAAATACTTAGCTGGAATCGGTCTGGCTCACCTGTGTTACTAGTATTGTTAAAATAGGTATTAGGATTGTAAGAATGTATTTGGTGTTTAGACTTTATTGAATTCTTGTAAATTGCTGCATGCATTAATCTCACTTATAATGTCTGTATTCCATATTGTAAGATTATATTTAAGCATTTGTAGTGTAAGCCTCTGTGACTGTGTAACTCACCAGACAGGAGAAAGACATTAACTAGTGTGAAATGCTGGTCTCCAACAGAAGGTGTTATGTCCTGTTGGACAAGGAAGGCCAATTGACACCAGATGGACTAGTATGGAACATTAAAGAGGACAAAAGACTTTGTTGTTTACACACACACCCATGAAGATTAGTCATGCAAGTTAAAGGTTTTGTCTACACTGGCAACTGAACAACAAAACTTTTGTCATTCAGAGGTGTGAAAAAAAACCCACACCCCCCCCAAAGACAAAAGCTTTGTGGACAAAAAGTGCCTGCGTGAACAGCGCTTTGTGGGCAGGAGTGCTCTCCTGCCCACAAAGCTACCACTGCTTGTTGGGGGTGGAAGTTTTTTGTCAGTGGGAGAACTCTCTCCTGCTGACAGACAGTGGCTACACTATGCGCCTTTTAGTGGCATGGCTGTAGCGGCACAACCGTGTCGCTAAAAGGTGCGTAGTGTAGACAAAGCCTGAGTTTGCAGCTCAGACCAGAAGCAGGAAAAGGAATAATACCCCCTAACAAGGGGGAATAGGATCTTTATGCTGTTTGCACTCTGAGGGGGCAAGGTTTTCTAGGCGTAAGCAAGAGAACCCCAGTGCTTAGCCTGGGTTAGCCCTAAAGAACACATAGAGTTTGCTTATTATAGAAGCTTCTATTACCAGGGCCGGCTCCAGGCACCAGCTTAACAAGCAGGTGCTTGGGACGGCCAAGGGAGAGGGGCGGCACCTGCGGCAATTCAGGGGCGGCAGGTCCCTCACGCCCTCTAGGAGCGAAGGACCTGCCGCTGAACTGCCGCCGCCGATCGCGGCTTTTTTTTTTTTTTCCCAATTGCCGCCGCCAATCGCGATCACGGCTTTTTTTTTTTTTGCTTGGGGCGGCAGAAATGCTGGAGCCGGCCCTGTCTATTACTTTTTGAAATTTAAGATTGGAACTCATTTGTGAGTGTGTGTTCACCTGCTTTAATCTTATAAATAACTTTCTTGTTTCCTTTTTAATAAATCTGTATATAGTTTATTATAGGAGTGGCTACAAGTATTGTCTTTGGTGTGAGATCTAAGGTGCAACTCATCTGGGGTAAGTGACTGGTTCTTTGGGACTGGGAATAACCTAAATATTGCTGTGATTCTTGGTGAAAGGGACCATCTGTCACAAAGGCAGGCTTACCTTTGTGGCAAGGCAGACCGGAGTACCCAAGGGAACTGTCTGTGATTCCATGTTAAGGCTGTTACAGTGCCTGAGGAGTTTACACCATGACAGGGTCAGGCCAGATGGCTACAAGAGAGTGATCGAAGGTAGATACTTTAGTTCCAGGTTAAGCAGGTCCCTTTTCTCTGGGTAAGATAACAGGGACTATTCCAGAACACTCAGGAACTTTCTATAACTAATTAAGGCTAATCAGGACACCTGCTTTAAAAAGGCTCTCACTCCAGTTAGTGAGGTGTGCATAAGGAGCTGGGAGTGAGAGGACATGCTGCTGGAGGACTGAGGAGTACAAGTGTTAACAGACATCAGGAGGAAGGTCCTGTGGTGAGGACAAAGAAGGTGTTGGGAGGAGGCCATGGGGAAGTAGCCCAGGGAATTGTAGCTGTCGCGCAGCTGTTCCAGAAGGCACTGTAGACAGCTGCAGTCCACAGGGCCCTGGGCTGGAACCCGGGGTAGAGGGCAGGCCCGGGTTCCCCCCAAACCTCCCAATTCCTGATCCAACAGAGGAGGTTCCACCAGAGGGGAAGGTCTCTGGGCTGTTCCCCGACCCACATGGTGGATCAGCAGAAACTGCGGGGATTGTTCTTACTCTTTTTTCCCCATACTGGCCAATGATGAGGTTATCTGCGTGAACAGCAGATCTGAGCCACGAAAGTGGCCAAACTGCGGGCTACTGTGAATCTCTGAGGCTAGCAAAAATCTGTCAATAAGCGCAGGACCCACCAAGGTAGAGGAGGAACTTTGTCACAACACTTGATAACTGGTTGGTGAAATCTAAGTATAGAACAGAACCAATTTGGGGTTTGTGCCCTGGTTTTTAACAGTCTGCTCTTGAGCCACTGCAGGACAGCTTGACAGTATTAAAACTTGATCATTTTATGCACTTTCAGCAAACAGACAAAAAAAAAAAGGCTGAGAAATCACAGGGACCTGCCTCCTCTGAGATCAGAGCATGGAAGGGAGTACCCTCACATGGATCCCCTCCCTAACACACAAAGGGATGCTTGATGGGTGGGACACAATAAGTATCTTTAACACCATTTTACAGATGGGGAAACTGAGGCACAGGGCAGTGACGTGACTTACCCAAGGTGACCCAAGGCTGATTAGTCAAGCATAGAACTCAGGTCTCCTGAGTCCTAGTCTAGCATGCTATCCAATAGGCCACCTAGCCTCCCCTAGAAGGTGGGAAAGAAAGGATGGCCCAGTGGTTAGGGCACTAACTTGGACTCAAAAGATCCACATTCAGTCCTCTGCTCCACCATACATTTCCTGTATGACCTTGGGCAAGTCACTTAGCCCCTCTGTGCCTCAGTTCCCCATCTGAAAATTGGGATAATAGCTCTCACAGGAATGTTGTGAGGGGCTCAGGAACTACAGTGGTGGCTACCACATAGGTAGTCAGACACCTCCATGTCCCTTTTTCACTCTGTGGACCCCAGAGGGACCTCTCTGTAGGTCCAATATCTATGCTAGAGGAGGGGATGGAAACTAGGGATTGATATGATGCTGTAGAGAACTTGGGTGAACACTTAATTTTACTCCAGTGTCTTTTCTTTTTCAGTAACTGACTTAGGAGCCTAAGTCCCATTTTCAAAAGTGACTTAGGCACAGGAGCCTCTCATTGAAAATCAGTGGGACTTACATTCCTCCCTTCCTGAATCATTTTTGAAAACAGGACTTAGGTTCTTTTGGTCACTGTTAAAATGAACACCACATATTTTAAAAAATCCTGTCACACTAATAACACCTTTGTTATTACATATGATGGAATGTTATAAGTCAAATAGTGTTTACTTTCCACACTTGACTCCACTTCAACAGTAGAACTAGACTGGACAATATCACTTTCTGTTTCTAATGGCTTTTGCTTGATGGTTCTCACGCACTAGCAGAATGATAATATATTTGGGTTAGGGTATTGCAAGGAAATATTTACATCCAACACACAAGCCCCTCATCTACCCACCCCTGCTTTTTAAGAAGGCCTAAATTCTAAGCCTAAAATAAGCTGACAGTGTCCCTTTAATCAAAATTTAATGCTTGTTTTCTATCTCCTCCAAGCACTTAAAAATCTAGAGCCTTTGGAAAGAAAAGAATCATTAGTGCTGCTGTTTTCTTCTGGTTTCCAGTGTGTGGGAAGTTTGACCCTGAGGTATCATGTTAATTTGTTTATTGTTTTGTTCTACACAGAGCCCTTTTTGGATCCATCTGTCACCGTATTGCTTGTTTTGTTGTTTAATGGGGGCCGTCTTGTGGGGAAAGTGCAGAATGAGCTAAAATCTGCTTGAGCACAAGATAAGTCCAAAACATTCCTTCAGCAGGGTACAAAAAGCATTTGATTGCATCCTCCAGGTACAGAATAGAGAGATACAAAGAAAAACACTTCCAAGCATGCCAGAAATATTCTGTAATGTTGTGTAAAGTCTTGTCACTGGTATGTTTGATAAAGCAGAAGTTGGCCATTAGGCCAGTGTTTTCAGAAAAGCTCAGTTCCTATTTAGGCACCTAAAAAAGTGGCCACATTGAGTGCTGAGTCCTTCTGGAAATCTTTGGCTCTGAGGTTGAGAACTGAGCACATGAAAATCTGGCCCTTTGTGTGTCCACAAGGAGCAGCTCACCCAGGAGAAGCCTAATTCAGATAACCAGCTTGTCACAAACTCATGAAAAGGTAAAATCTCCAGGGGGTTTCTCCACACAGAGCGAGGTATAATGTTGTAGAAATGTTTTGTGTGTTCTGTGCCATATATGTAACCAGCTGATCATAGGCATAGATGCCTAAGGCAGTCTTAGCTTATTGATCCAGTTTTTCTGCTACAGTGTGAGGTTTTGTGTTGCTAGCAAGCAGTGTGACTTGCTGTATTTTTCTTTACAAAACAGAAAGGGAGAATCTTTTGAATTAGCCATTACCTCCACGCAATCTGCTTAGTGCAATTGGAGACTGATGGGCACTGTATGGTATAGCATCATTTCCTTGTTGCAGCACACAATATCTAATTTTTTTTACAACAAATTTCCATGTGTGTTGCACATTGCATGGGTATAGATAGCCCTTAGTTGTTTTATTTTCCGGTTGTAACACTAGCTAGCTAGCTAGCTTAAGTATTTATACCACATTCATTGCCACATTCTTGACAGCTCCAAACTTTAGTAATTTTTAGTCCCTAGAGAAAAGTAATGTTCTGGAGTATGCTGTCTAGTCTTACTGTTCTTCTCTTTTCTATCAGTGAGTAATGCCTTCCTCAGGGGCTGCGCAGGTTTGTAACTACCCCACAGTGTGAGCATGGAGGTCAAATTCGGCCCTAAATGAATGTGCAACACACTGATGTAGGGCGTTTTGGATCACATAGTAGCGTGATATTCTTTGGCTCCCAGTGTGCCCGGTGCTTGGGATGATGTTGCTGTCCTTTTCAGCATTTCCACCTTGATACATATTAGAAACCAAAACCTGAGGTTTATTTTGGTTGTATTGTGATCTAGAGGTACCAAGGCAGTTTTCTCTACATTAAGCAAAAAATCCTTACTTTGAGGAAAGAGTCATTATGGCCCAACAAGTAAGCCACTCAGCTGTGACTCCAGAGATCCGAGTTCCATTTCTGGGTCTTCTACTGACCTGCTATGTGACCTTGGGCAAGTCAGTTAGTCCCACATTTTTGAAGGTATTTAAGCATTGTTCTGCAGACTAAGGCCTGGTCAACACTACGGGGTTGGGTCGAATTTAGCCACGTTAGGTCGATTTAAAAATGACTGCGTTCACACAACCAACCCCGTTCCGTCGACCTAAAGGGCTCTTAAAATCGACTTCTGTACTCCTCCCCGACGAGGGGAGTAGTGCTAAAATTGACCTTGCTGGGTCGAATTTGGGGTACTGCGGACGCAAATCGACGGTATTGGCCTCCGGGAGCTATCCCAGAGTGCTCCATTGTGACCGCTCTGGACAGCACTTTGAACTCCAATGCACTAGCCAGGTACACAGGAAAAACCTAGGGAACTTTTGAATTTCATTTCCTGTTTGGTCAGCGTGGCGAACTCAGCAGCACAGGTGACCATGCGTAGAATGTTTCTACGCTCCCCCTATCATCTCTGTCGCTGAGGTTATTGCAGATTAGAAGGCAAAAAAAATGCACTCGCGATGACATGTTTTCTGAGCTCATGCAGTCCTCCCGCACTGATAGGGCACAGCTTAATGCAGAGAGGCATTCAGTGGCGGAGGCCAGGAAAGAATTAAGTGAGCGCGAAGAGCGGAGGCAGGACGCGATGCTGAGGCTAATGGGGGAGCAAACGGACACGATGAAGCATCTGTTGGAGCTGCAGGAAAGCCAACAAGAGCACAGACCCCCACTGCATCCACTGTATAACCGCCTACCCTCCTCACCATGTTCCATAGCCTCCTCACCCAGACGCCCAAGAACACGAGGAGGGGGAGGCTCCAGGCACCCAGCCACTCCACTCCAGAGGATGGCCCAAGCAACAGAAGGCTGTCATTCAAACAGTTTGATTTTTAGTGTGGCTACAATAAGCAATGTGGCCTTGTCCTTCCCTCCTTCCCCACCCCACCCGGGCTACCTTGTCCGTTATCTCATATTTTTTTTTAATTAATAAAGAAAGAATGCATGGTTTCAAAACAATAGTTACTTTATTACAAAGGGGGGAGGGTGGTTGGCTTACAGGGAATTAAAATCAACAAACGGGGTGGGTTTGCATCAAGGAGAAACACACACAACTGTCACACCAAAGCCTGGCCAGTCTGAAACTGGTTTTCAAAGCCTCTGTGATGCGCAGCACACCTTGCTGTGCTCTTCTAATCACCCTGGTGTCTGGTTGCTCAAAATTGGACGCCAGGCGATTTGTCTCAACCTCTCACCCGCCATAAACATCTCCCCCTTACTCTCACAGATATTATGGAGCACACAGCAGCAATAACAAGGGGAATGTTGGTTGCGCTGAGGTCTGACCAACAGCGCCAGGGAGCTTTTAAACGTCCAAAGGTACATTCTACCACCATTCTGCACTTGCTCAGCCTATAGTTGAACTGCTCCTTACTACTGTCCAGGCTTCCTGAACGGATCCCCTGAGCAGGAGAGCAGAGTTGCAGCAGAAGCGGTGGATGAGGACGGTTAGCGGTCCTACTACACTGTCTGCTGCCAGCAGCACCCAGGAGGACCAGAACGGATCCCCTGAGCTCGTTGCTGGAGAGCAGGAGAGCAGAGTTGCAGGAGAGCAGAGTTGCAGTGGAAGCGGTGGAGCCGTACACCATGCCCTGGAGGTTGCTAGGAGCCGGGCAGGGAAGAATTTCCCAGAACCCCCGGCCAAGCTACTTGTCCGACGAGGACGGTTAGCAGTCCTACTGCACCGTCTGCTGCGAAGGCAAGAAGCTGCTGCTGTGTAGCAATGCCAGCTGCTGCAGGTGCTTCTGTGTCGAATGATTGGAGGTCAGGGTAGGGCAAAGTACCTCGGCCAAGGCAAAAGCGCAAGAGCCCTGGAGCTGTCACATGTGTCAATCACAGAAGTGCTATGGGGTGTTACAGCGCTGACCGGACTGGAATGTACGGCTGCAAGACTTCTTTACCAGTGACAAAGGACAGGAATATGATGCACCTAAAATCTAAAAAGGCCCGCACATTTCCTAGAGTCACTACCCTTGATAACAGAACGTTAATGATTGCATTGGCTACTTGGATTACAGCAGCCCCCACAGTAGATTTGCCCACAATAGCAACGGTGACGGTGAGCTGAGCGGGCTCCATGCTTGCCGTGGTATGGCATCTGCACGAGTAACCCGGGAAAAAAGGCGCGAAATGATTGTCTGCCGTTGCTTTCACGGAGGGGGGGCGACTGACAACATGTACCCAAAACCACTCGCGACAATCAAGCATTGGGAGCTTAACCCAGAATTCCAATGGGCGGCGGAGACTGCGGGAACTGTGGGATAGCTACCCACAGTGCACCGCTCTGTAAGTCGATGCTAGCCACGGTAGCGAGGACGCACTTAATGCGCTTAGCGTGGACATACGCAATCGACTGTATAAAATCGATTTCTAAAAATCGACTTCTATAAAATTGACCTAATTTCGTAGTGTAGACATACCCTAAGTGCCTAAACCACTTTTTAAAATGAGGTTTGGGTTCCTAAATCACATAGGATTTGCAATGCTGAGCAGAGCAACACCTAAATACCTTTAAAAATCTGGGCCTTAATCTCTCTGTGCCTCTGTTTCCCCCCTCAGCCTTAATCTGTTTTGCCTATTTAGCTTGTAAATTCTTTGGAGCAGGGACTGTCTCGTACTATGTGCTTATATAATGCCTCACATAGTGGGATCTGATCCCAGCTGAGACCTCCAGGTAGCACAAATAATATATTATTATCATTCAGGGAAATGACAGGTTGGCTTAGTTGCCACTTTTGGTATTATCATTATTTTATTATTTATTTGGTGCACCTAGAGGCCCCACTATGCTAAACACTGTGCAAACACCTAGCAGGAGGTAGTTCATTTCCCACAGAGCATACAGGCTTAACAGACAAGACAGACAAAAGGTGGGTGAAAGGAAATATTATTATCCCCACTCTACAAATAAGGAACTCTGAGGCACAGACAGATTTAAGGACTTCCCCAAGGTCACACTGGGAATCTGAGTTGGGAATTAAATGTTGATCTTCAGAGTCTCAGTCCAGTGCCTTAACAATAGATCATCCTTCAGTACAAGATGGATAATTCTGCATCATTTTAACATTTACTTAGCTAAAAGCAAATAAAACAAAATGATCTTGTCACCCTCTTTTCCGCTTTAAAAAAAAATACATGTTGTAGTGTGGGGACGGCAGTCTGTTTCATATTTTTAATTCAGTAATGTATATGATGAATGGGGGAATGTATTCTTCTCCCTTCAGATGATAATAAAAAGTGATCAAAATAGATTTTTGTTATCCTCTGGGCATTAAGAGCTTAAATGCAAAATGCATGACTTATTATATCTAGCCAACACTTAGGGGTAAATATTCAGCATGGGGAATTAGTTGTTGTTAATTGGAGTTGTGAGCTGAATTCCCAGGGCACTGTACCCCTTTGTTTTAATATTGAAATAGGGAGAAGCCAGCACTGTGATCTAGGAAAGCATGTGCATTATGCTCTGTAAGCCGCAGTGCATGCTAAAAATCTTCATCATCTAAATGCTTAATTGCAATTGTTTGATACATGCATTTAGGGGTGAACTTACTAAATGCACCCTGGGAGGTGTGTAGGGTGTTGTTGTTTTTTAATGGATTATGAACATCTCTTCCATATACTATTTTGAAAACTTGGGGCCAGATCCCTACCTGGTATACTTATGCATACCTCTATTGACTTCAAATGTGCTAGCTGATTTATACCAGCTGAAGACATGGCCCCACTATTCTTTCATCCATTGTCTAAATCAGTGGTCCCCAACCTTTTTCGTCTGGTAGGTGGACCGTGGCGGCGGACAAGCATCCGCCGAAATGTCGCCGACAAGCAGCAACGTCAATAGGCGTCGCCGCTGAAATGCCGCCAACAAGCAGTGTCATCCAGAGGCGTCGTCTGCCGGCCAGTACGTGGGCACACTTAGACGCCCCGGCGGGCACCATGGCACCCATGGGCACCGCATTGGGGATCCCTGGTCTAAATGGATAAAACATTACATAGAAAATGCAGGGGGCTCAATTCTGGTCTCAATGACACCTGTGCAATCCAAATTGAATTCACTGGGGTTGCATGGATGTAACTGAGAACTGAACTTGGCCTTTATCCTTTCCTAATAGTAGTTCTAATGAGAAAGTTTCACTGCAAACAAAATGAGCAGTTTTGTAATGGGTCTGCTTTACAGTGGCATATTTGAGGTTGTTACAGAAATCTACATCCTTGTACAGTATTTCAGCTTTCTCATATGCATTCCCCATCTCTCTCTGAATAGTTTTTAATTACTACAATAAAAAAAAATCTCTAAGTCATTCAAGCGACCCAAGAACACTCTGAGTCTGCACTTCAGGTTTTTGCTCCATGAGCCAATCTAGGTTGCACATGCTGAGAAAATGATAAAGTAGCAATCCCTGAAGTAGAGGCCACAGGTCAGACATCTCACATAACATCCTCTTTTAGCTGATCCTCCTTGCATGGTTAATTGCCAGTGGTATAATCCAAAAAGTAACAGATAAACCCAGACTAGCCTTGCCTGTTCCTGTCAGTAAAACATCACAAAGAAATGTTCACAGTGCTCCTGAACGGCTCAGAAAAATAAGCTGAGAAGATGTTTAAATGATTTATAAACCCCTTAACAGCAAATCCTTCCTGTACCTCTTCATTGATCTTTAACTTAAGAGCACAAATACATATTTTTAAAGATATATTGACTCATGATTGACATTTCATCATCCCCTCCACCCCCCACCAATGTGCTAATATTTGATGCATTTGTTGATCCTTCACTATTCTATAGGACTCAACGTGGGACACCAGCTCCCTTGGTCTCTTGTCCTGCTGTATGCTGTCTACACAGTCTACAGCTCAGTCCTGTGCTCACTCACTGAAGTCAAAGGGAGTTTTGCTATTTATTTCAATGGGAGCAGAGTCTAGCCCAGATCATTCTTCTCTGCCTTGGTGGGTTTTCTTTCACCATATGGCCAAATTGTTTGAGTCAGATCTTATGGTAAACTCTGAATTGTGGAATGGACCAGCAGCTTCTCATATTCAGTGCTTGGCGTTTTCATAGCACATTTGGTCTCTTAACTGATTAATTATCCTCCTTGCAACATACCTCCAAGATAGGTAAGTAGAAGTTATTACCCTGTTTTGCAACTGGAGAAATAGGAAGCAGAGATGTTAAGGGTGAAAATTTAATCAATTTTATTGCCTCAGGTTTTGAGTGCCCATCTTGAGATAGCTTAATTTGCCTTATGTTGGGCACTCAAAAATTGGGGCATCAGTAGCCACTTTTGAACATGTGGCCCCTAAATGACTTATCCAAGCCCACAGAAGGAAATTGTGTCAGAATGAGGATTAGAATTCTGTAGATCTTGCCCTCCTGGTCCTGTGTTTAGGACACTGAAGCACACATTTGCTCTATAATGTATGATAAACATAAGTATGTTCCTCACTTTAAGACACATCCATAAATGAGACAAAACAGGAGATCCTGAAGAACTGTGGAGAGGTTTTCAGCATGAACCTCTCTGGAAACTGTGAGCATATCATATAGTAATGTGGAAAACAAATAGCCTGCAGCACCTCCCAGCATCCTCCTTACATTATTGCAAGAAGGGTTTTATACAGAGTGACATGAGCTACAAACAAAATTAGTTTGCATCTCACATGAAGGATAATATGTAGCTAATGCAAAGGGCCTGCACAATTATGAATGCCCCACTGCAGCCTCATAGTAGGGATCTCAGGGCAGAGTAGAGAGAATCCTGAATCTACTGTGTGCTGAAGTGAAGGCGTCTACACTGATCACAGATAGTCTGGTGTAGATAGGAGTGTGGGGGCTGGACCAAGGTTGATGCCACTGTATCATCAATTTACATACCTTCAGTGGACTGAATCCCTGCATATGTGATGTGTTAGGCCAGTGGCCACTGCAACAGCTCAGGAGGTGGAAGAGGCTGTGGCTGGCATCCATGGAGGGTCTGTGCTTCAACCCCATGCTCTGCCCACAGGTTGGGTATTGTATTCCATCCCATACAACTCCTGTGTGGAGATGCACACAGAGCCCATTTAATTGGATTTAGTGCAAGACAGGTTAAATTTCACCTCTAGAGAATAGGAAGATTGCAGGTCTCCTCCAGACGGTGAGACATTTTTTTCAGGGTAAAGGAGGAACTAAGCAGGTACACAAATGGGTACCTATGTTGGTTTTATTCAGCAACTTTAAGCAAACTCAGTGCTCTAATCAGCAAAAGAGAAAAATAAACAGCTGAGCACTGTAATTCATTTACACTTCAAATATACGTTTGAGTTGGTTATTCCTCAATTAATCAAATAGCTGGTGTATCCCTAAAGTAGTATAAAGTGACACACTGTGTGAAATCAATTTTCCCTTCCAAAATCATTAAATTCAGTAGCCTGTGACTACATCCCTGCTAATTCTGGTACCGGTCCTTTCATCCTCCATTAACTTTGGCGCGCCTAACAGGCTGTCAAAAATAATTTCCCAGAACGTAAATAATTCAGAAATTAAAAATTAATAAATAATAACAGAGAGCTACTGGGAGATAGACTGGGTCAATTAGTCGGCTCTGCATTCTGTTTCTTCGCAGCAGGGAGGCAGCCACATTCGTTACTAGAATCTTTCCTCCGATTCCTAGGTCTGATTTACGGCTCTTCATTACTGGATCCAGTCAGACACAATTACCTCCATCACCATCTCAGTTCCTAACTTCAAAGAAAGACACATTTTCTTGTCTGCTTTTTTTCTCCTTGCAGCAGCCTCAGCTTGACGTCCCTGGAATTTCTTCCACGCGGACTAATTAATAAGACTTTGACTTATCATATTCACTTCTCTTCTTTGATGTCCTACCTTAGTCAATCATCCTATTTAATTAGAATTTCAATGATAACTTTACTTATCTTGTGGCGAGATGTAAATTAAAATAACGGGATTTTAATTCTCTTTCTTATGAGGTTATGACATTTTTGACAGAAAAAGTTTCAACCCAAATACGACATTTATGTACTTCCTATGCTAGGCGTGCATTCTGCTAAATTGTTTTCCCCATTGCTACAAAATAATTTTGCTTGTTTCACAAGCTCCACTGAAATGGAAATGAATCCGGTTACGTGTAATGTAATTTCTACAAGTCCATGTCATGAAAGGTTACATTGGCTTAGATTAATACAGTTGAATCATGACACAAGTCACACAGTTAACAAGAAAAGATTGTGATTTTTTTTTTTTTTTTTTTGAGACGAAAGAGTTTCAAAGGGGCACCAGATTTTAGGACTTTTCCCTCTCTCTGCCCATTTAGTCAATTCATAGCACATATCCATAAAGGTTTCTTGCTTTCTTTCCTTATTTAAACACCCAATCCTGCTGTTCTTATTCAACCAATACTCTGGGCCAGGTTTTCGTATACGCTAAGGGGTTTTAGTGTAAATGAGAGTAAGGACTTCCGTTGCAGTCAGTGAAAATATGGACTGAATGAGGACTACTTGTCAGGCCCTTAATGAGAAATGAGAGACTTTATAGAACATGCATATGACTAAATCACAGGATGACTGTGCAGTGCATACAGCATGTTTTCATCCCCAAACACATAACTCAAGAACTGCTTAACTGTGAATAGTAAAGGTATCTGGTGGGGTGTTTTTTTTAATCCAGAGGAAGAAGTTTAGAATCTGTTGAAAAAGGTGCTTAAATGTCATGCTTTTCAGTATGGTATGAAGTCAAAGAGCTTCTCCACACACAGTAAATTGTACTGCTTTAATTATACTGCTGTAGCTACAGCTTGGACACAGTTATACTAGTACAAAGTTGTCTTAGATCAATATAGCTTATGTGGGGGTTGTCCTGCTTTAATTATACTGGTATTATATCTCTATAACCTATATTGGTACAGGATAGTTTTAAAGTGGTATAGCTGCATCTACACGAGGGGTTGTTCTATTAAGTAAAAACTCACAACCCTAAATGACACAGTTATACCAGCCACAAAAACTGTGTATAAACTCAATAAATGCGACACGTCCATTATATATAGTGCGTCATTTTACAGGTTTTCCTCCCCATTCATTTTCATCCCCTCCTGTCTAGTGTATTGTACCCTCTACCTGTGTGCATGTATCCACCTCCGCTGATGCAATGGGTGCAATGTGTAGCCACACTACCAGTGAGAGCTCACACAGTTGAGTGGGGATTCACTGTGGGACGGAGCAGCAGTGTTTGCACAGCAATCTTCCTCAGCTCTGCCAGTGGAGAACAGCTTCTGTAGCTGGGGCTCAATAAGTTCAACGTATTCCCCAGCTGCAGCTCTGCTTTTTTCTCTTCCATACTTATTTGCATGCACATACAGTACTTGCCCCCCCCCCCCAATGTCTTTTAGAATTTTGGCAGACTAGGTGAGTAAGTCAATTAATGAAAAAGAGATTAAATAGTAGTTCAATCTTGAAGCGAATTTTATGAACTAGAAGAGCCCATAGGACTTCAGAAGTCTACTAGAGAGCAAGGGATCAGCAACATCACCATAGGGGCAGAGGACCTTCACAGTGGAAGCCTTCAAGTACTAGACTACCAGAATGAAATAGGATAGCCAGGTAAAGGAAAGGAGGTGGTGAGAGGATACCTTCTGAAAGTCCAATTATGCAAGCCTCAGAGCTCTTACCCTGTGACTTCAAGAGAGCTACTAGTGTACATGAGTGAGTGTTCTCCAGTGTGAGTAAGGAGTATGGGGTTGCACAACTGAGGATCTTGGGAAGAGAGACGGTCAGGGAGGACTGTGTAAGGAAGAAAAGAGCTATAGTAGCTAAGTACAGGGGCAGGGTTCAACAGTCCTTGGACTCACTTCTGGTTTATGCCTGGTGTTCTGAAAAGGGTTTCAGCTGGCCTTCTGTAGGTCAGGAAGGGAATTCCCTCCAATGTATTCTGGGGGTGGGGGTAGTTTTGATCTCCTTCTGAAGCATCAGGTATGGGCACAGCTGGACATGAAACACTGGGGAGGTGGGCCAGGGCTCTGAGGTGGCACTGAACATTCTCTCTTTCAGGTGCTTGGCTGGTTTGTTCTTGCTCATATGCTCAGGATCTAACTGATTGCTGTTTGTAAGGTTGTGAAGAAATTTTCCCCCAGGTCAGATTGGCAGTGACCTGGGAGGATTTTTGCCTTCCTCTGCATCATGTGGGTTTGGGTCACTTGACAGGATTAATCATTTCCCTGGCATTGCAGGGGCCTTGGGCATTGGTGCACCTCAGTCCCTTGTATTCTTTGCCTGTGACACATAAGAGTCTAGTCTCCTGTGAGCTGTAATACTTTGGCCTAATTTTGGATGTTGGGTTTAGAGTGCGAGCGCTGGGTGACGTTGGTGGGATGAGTCTTTGGCTAGCTGTTCTTCAAATTCTTTTTTGGCCTTCCAAATTATAGTTGTGCACTTCATTTGCTAGAGTTTATGCTCCTTTCTATTTTCCTCATTAGGATTTAACTTCCACTTTTTAAAGGATGCCTTTTTGCCTCTTACTGCTTCTTTTACTTTGTTGTTTAGCCACGGTGGCTCTTTTTTGGTTCTCTTACTATGTTTTTTAATTTGGGGTATACATTTAAGTTGAGCCTCTATTATGGTGTCTTTAAAAAGTTTCCATGCAGCTTGCAGGGGTTTTACTTTTGGTGCTGTACCTTTTAATTTCTGTTTAACTCACCTCCTCATTTTTGTGTAGTTCCCCTTTCTGAAATTAAATGCTACAGTGTTGGGCCGCTGTGGTGTTTTCCTCACCACAGGGATGTTAAATTTAATTACCGTATATTATGGTCACTATTACCAAGTGGTCCAGCTATATTCACCTCTTGGACCTTATCCTGTGCTCCATTTAGGACTAAATCAAGAATTGCCTCTCCTCTTGTGGGTTCCAGGACCAGCTGCTCCAAGAAGCAGTCATTTAAGGTGTCAAGAAACTTTATCTCTGCATCCCATCTTGAGGTGACATGTACCCAGTCAATATGGGGATAGTTGAAATCCCCCATTATTATTGAGTTCTTTTATTTTAATAGCCTCTCTAATCTCCCTGAGCATTTCATAGTCACTATCACCATCCTGGTCAGGTGGTCTGTAATATATCCCTAGTGCTATATTCTTATTATTCAAGCATGGAATTACTATCCATAGAGATTCTATGGTACAGTTTGGTTCATTTAAGATTTTTTACTTCATTTGATTCTATGCTTTCTTTCACATATAGTGCCACTCCCCCACCAGCACTACCTGGTCTGTGCTTCTGATATATTTTGTACCTTGGTATTACTGTGTCCCATTAATTATCCTCATTCCACCAAGTTTCTGTGATGCCTATTATATCAATATCCTCATTTAATACGAGGCACTCTAGTTCACCCATCTTATTATTTAGACTTCTAACATTGGTATATAAGCACTTTAAAAACTTGTCACTTTTTAGCTGCCTGCCATTACATGATGTAATTGAATGGGACCTTTTTTCTTTTGACTGTTTCTCATCAGATCCTACCTGTATTTTATCATCTTCCATCCTCTCCTCCTTATTAGGACATAGGGAATCCCCATTTATAGATCATCCCTTAAGGGATGTCCGAACCATGTGCTCCTCCACACTTGTCAGCTTTCCCCCAGCCCTTGGTTTAAAAACTGCTCTACAACCTTTTTAATTGTAAGCGCCAGCAATCTGATTCACTTTGGTTTAGATGGAGCCCATCCTTCCTGTATCGGCTCCCCTTTTCTCCAAAGTTTCCCCAGTTCCTAATAAATCTAAACCCTTCCTCCCTACACCATAGTTTCATCCACATATTGAGACCCTGCAGTTCTGCCTGTCTAACTGGCCCTGTGCGTGGAACTGGAAGCATTTTGGAGAATGCTACCATGGAGGTCCTGGACTTCAATCTCTTACCTAGCAGCCTAAATTTGGCCTCCAGGACCTCTCTCCTATCCTTCCCTATTTCATTGGTACCACCGGCTCCTCTCCAGCACTACATATAAGCCTAGCTAGATGTCTTGAGAGATCCGCAATCTTTGCACCAGGCAGGCAAGTCACCATGCAGTTCTCCCGATCATCGCAAACCCAGCTATCTGTGTTTCTAATGATCGAATCGCCCTGTGGAAGCCTGTCTCTAATACCTGTCTCTTCCTAATAACTGGAGTTCCCTCCCCTGGAGAGGTATCCTCAGTGCGAGAGGAAACCACATCATCATCTGGAAGGAGGATCCCAATTATGGGATCGTTTCCCTCTCCTCCAGTTGGATGTTCTCCTTCCCTGAGACTTTCATCCTCAACAGCACAGAATCTGTCAGACCAGGAGTGGGACCGGTCTACTGTGTCCCAGAAAGTCTCATCTATGTACCTCTCTGTCTCCCTTAGCTCCTCCAGCTCAGCCACCCTGGCCTCCAAAGCCCGTACATGGTCTCTGAGGGCCAGGAGCTCCTTGCATCGAATGCACACATACGTTACCTGCTCATAGGGCAGGTAATCATACATGCTGCATTGGGTGCAATAAACTGGGTAGCCCCCACTCTGTTGCTGGACTTCTGCCTGCATTATCTTTTTACTCCTGCAGCTGGTTCCTTTGTTATTGTTTGGTTTTTATCAGGGGGATGTTTTTAAGCTTAAGTTGAAAGAAGTTCAAGTTCAAGGAATGTTAAGTGTATGCAGCCCCCCCGCCTGTAAACGCCCTCACAAAATTCCACTATTCGCTGGCTCCTCTGGTCGCTTAGGAGCGGGATTTTTAAAGCACTGGTCTTCCTGAGTAGCCCCTCCCCCTGGTTAAAGGTTGATGGGTGCTAAAGGGCTTAGGGATCAAAGCCTCATTAAGAAGCTCTCAGCCTTGCTTAGCAGGCCGCTTGGCTCAGCACCCACACAGTCAGCACACAGTCCCCCAAACAAACAGACCACATGGTATATTTCAGTCCAGAAGCAAACACACTACAACAAACACACACACACACACCAGACAACAAAGTTACCCCACGGGTCACCTAATCGCTCCTCCTTCACCTGTAGAAGTCCCTCGCAAAACTCCCCTGTTGGCTGCTCCTGTTTGCTAGCTCCTAGTAAGCTCTAGTAAGCTTCTACTTCAGGTATGATCCACTAAACTAGACAGTATTAAAAAATCAAACTAATATTTAAAGATGCATTTGTAAACTCTTCATTTGACAGTCCTGTTAATCGTACAAAATAAATTGCATGTGTTTTAAAACAACAGGCCAGACCCTCAGCCAGTGTAAATCAGTGCAATTTCATTTAGTTCAATGCAGCTACTTTTATTTAAACCAGTTGAGGTTGTGGCCCAAATTTGCTAAGTCTAGGTAGAATCAGTAACTATTGCTTGGTAATAAGATGGCAAACTGTTGCATTTCCAAACTACTTCATCAGTAATTTAATAGTGTTGTTCTTTAACAATTGGGTTCTGTTACATTTTTGTATTTAGAGCATGATTATTTAATTTAATTTAATTGGTTTCCTTACTCCCCTTAGGGTTCTGGACCTAGAAAGTTCAAATTAAATACTCTAATTGCTCTGAAATTCACTTGTCTAAAATGTGCTTCTTTTTCAAATGTACTCTCATATCTAGTTCAGACATATTTTCTCTCTTTCACGAAGCAGGAAGATTCTGATGCCCATAATTTGCATTTAAAAAGAGTCAATAATTAACCAAAATAATAATTATAGATATAAGACAGGGAGAATGCTGCACAACAAACTGTGAGCTAAAAATCTATAAATAAGACTATGAACACACATCAAAGGTTTCTATATACATGCTACTTCCAAGAGCAAAGCTCAAGTGGCTAATGATTGCATCGGAACCTTGAGATGTGTGTACAGGTCCTTTGAAAATGTATACAATAGATTTTATTTTTTGTAATATTGTTTAAACAAAAGTAGCAGAGAACACTTCATGGCTTACACTCATTGGGTGAAATTCTGCTCCCAATGAATGGGGGGTGAGGACTTGCATTGAAGCCAATGTTAATGCTCTGTCTTCAACCCTAGGCAGAATTTGGCCTTATAAATCAAATGCAAATAAACCGTGTCAATTACCAGATCGGCCACAATGCATTCTCATGTGCTGTGTGAAGAAAAGAATGGACGTTGTACAGCACAGAGGGACAGGCAGAGAGGACCCACCAAGAGCAACCACAGCTGAGAAGCAGGAGAAATTGAAACATATGTTTTTGAATATTTTGTTCTTTGATGCCTTGGTGCCCCATAGCGGGATGGGAGCAGGATCCATGAGGTAGAGAACAAAATGAAAAACACAGGCCTTCCTATTGCCAGCTAGCCACTAATTGCAAAGTGAAAAGGCCAGCCATGCTTGTCAGCATACTCTTCAACCTGTCAAGGCCTCAATGTGTGGGACGTGATCTCAGACAAAGGTCCAACTGAAGAGACTTGAGAAACCTAATACAATGGGAATCTTTAAAGCTAGCATTCCTTTCTTCAGTATAGGTAACGCTTTCCATTGCCTAAAGATAATTGAAAATTATTGATAGAAATAATTTCCCAAAATAAATAAGGAGATAACATCAGATTTACATTGGTGGAGTTGGCACAGCTGGAGTACTCTCATTGGCTGTTGGGAGACCATCTGACTTCCTCTGTGCTCAACTCTGACTGCTTCTAGTCTTAGGATCTGTCCCATGTTGTGCAGTGCAAGTGGGAGGTAGTACAAGTTCAGATAGGGGCATAGTTTGTTAGTGGACTATCCAGGCTCAGATGCACCAGATTATCCCCTATAAGAACCCTCCACTATTATGTTTATGGTCTAGCAGGATTACATGGGTGGGTGTTAACAGAGACTGTTGAAGAACCCCTGCTGCCATACACCAGGGAAAAGAGAAGTCCCCATCCAGAACTCCCAGTTCAGCTGCAAGTAGAACAAGAAATATTGCAGACAGCTGTAATGTATGGGAACACAACTCATGTCACTGCTGAGTTTTGGAGAGCAAAGGGGTTGCATGTTGAGGATTGAATAAGACAGGAATAAAAAAAGTAGAAGGGGACCAGACATGCACAAGAATCTGGTGCAGCCACAGGTTCAAGAAACATTTGTACTTGGGGACAATTTTTCAGTTGCATTTTTGCTTGACCAGTGTAATTAGCTGTGACCTTCACATCTTTGTTCTTATTATAGGAAAAGGGAATGTATCTATGTGCAAACAAAGTCATTCTTTTTAAATCATGGTGTCTGTGCTTTTTCAACTGCACCACACGGGCACTCCTCAGAAAGGGCTTTCAAGACCAGGATTTCACCCATGGATTCCTTGTATAAAAAAAAGGGATGTGTCCAAGATGCCTTGTCTGCCTTTGTTCTATTAGCAAAAACAAAACAAACAAAACCTATCAGGTCATTTATGGTTTAGATTTTTGAGTAGTAGATTTAAAACTTTCTTCCTGTGGGCATGAACCATAACTGCCACAGTATAGAACAATAAGGCTTTCAGGAAATAATCTGATGTTTAGAAAATAGGCTTGCATAAAAAAATCAGGATTACTAGAACCCTGGAAAAAACTCAAGGGTCTACCCAGATATACATTTTAAATGATCTACTTGACTTCAGTGGTTCATCTTTTCCAGCTTCACTGATCTTAGATAGCCAGCTGCTGCAATACTTTTTAGACAAAATCCTGTGTTTAGCAATGGTGTCAAGCAGCATTCTGAAGACAGCTCATGAACTGAAACTTATAGTTTATCAAACTGCATGAATTAGCATCTGTGTAGACTATCCTGCTTCACTCCTGGAATGCAGAAGAGGATTAGAACCAGTCAGAAAAGAATGAAGAGAAATAGGCATCCACAGTGCAGTTCTTTACCTTGAATGGATCACTTGTTGGGACAGGCATGTGTCTTTTATTTTCCATTAGATAATTTTATTGCAGCAAAGAAATAAAAAATAACAAAGGAAATGGAAGTAATCACTGGAGGTTAAAAAGGAATTGCCTGATTAGGGCTCTCAGTATTTTTTCTTTATTGGCTGTCCAAAAAATTATCACTTGTGATGTCTTGGGTTGCTACCAGATCAGTATTTCCAGGTTTCTGAGGAAACAGCTAATAGATGTTATATACCTCTAGCTCTGCATATTTTCAGGCTCTTGGCTTAAGACTCAAGATTCTAGGAGATTTCTCAAGTCCTCAGGACTGCTTCCAAAATCTCAGGATTATGGGAGTGGTAAATGCTGTCAATGCAATAGATACCATGCCTGCACCAGCCACAGCCATGACAATGGCATCCACTAGCTTAGAGTAGAAACAGAGAGATTGGTCCTGCAAAGACAGCCCGCTAAGAAGATAACTCAGGTCCCACTGTTGTCAGAAAACATATGAAGTCTGGAGTAGACTATTTTCCTGATTTAAAATTATATAAAGTTACCACATAATTTTTTCCCTGAAAGTGAGAATTAATCCAGGTATGGCAACTCAGGGAGCAACCAAGGGGAAACTTTCAGGCTTTCCAATTGATTGGAATCCCTCCCTGAGGGCATAGGTAGTGTCTACACCAGGGAAGGGCGAACTACGGCCCGCGGGTCGGGATTGCCAGCCCTGTGGCGCAGCAGGGCTAAGGCAGGCTCCCTGCCTGCCTTGGCCCCACGCCACTCCTGGAAGCGGCTGGCACCAAGTCCCTGCGGCCCCTGGGGAGGAGGGCAGAGGGCTCCGTGTGCTGCCCTTGCCTGCAGGCACTGCTCCCCACAGCTCCCATTGGCCGGGAACAGGGAACCGCAGCCAATGGGAGCTTTGGGGGTAGTACCCACAGGCAAGGGCAGCACGTGGCCGAGCCACCTGCCCCACCCCACCCCCATGAGCCACTGCCGGACATGCTGGCCACTTCCTGGAGTGGCACTGGGCCAGGACGGGCAGGGAGCCTGCCTGCGTGCCGCTGCCACCCTGGAGCCGCTCGAGGTAAGCGGCGCCGGGCCAGAGCCTGCACTCCGCACCCCAACCCCTTGCCCTGAGCCCCTTCCTACACATCACACCCCTCCCACACCCCAACCCCCTGCCCCAGCCCTACATTCATGGCCCTGCATTCAATTTCTCCACCTAGATGTGGGCCTCGGGCCAAAAAGTTTGCCCACCCCGGTCTACACTGAAGCTAGCATTTAAGCCTAAGGCATACCCAGAGAGCCTTCCAGCAGTGCATCAAGCAGGGCAACCAAGATCTGCCACCTGTGATTCACTCCTTCTCCCCTCCACTCCCAGGGAGAGAAGGTGCGTTAAGCCCAGTGCTTGGCTCTGCCAGGGTTTGGGTTTGTAAGGTACACGCTGTGCTGTGTGTGTTAGAGCCAGAGGTGGCTGCAGTCAAGTGTTTATGGGTCCAACTTAAGGTTGTCAACCTTCCTGGATTGGCCAAGAGTCTACCGGAATCAGCCTTGATCTCCCGGTGACTATTAAAAGCAATCTGGGAGATTTTAATTGGCCAAAAGTCCAGTCAGCGGGGCTAACGCAGGTTCCCTGGCTCCGCACCGCTCCCAGAAGTGGGCAGCATTTCCAGCTCTTGGGCGCAGGGGCAGCCAGGGGGTCTCCACGCGCTGCCCCCACGCCCCACCCTGACTCCACCGCTCCCGTTGGCCAGGAAGCACAGCCAATGGGAGCTGCGGAGGCAGCACCTGCAGGCAGGGGCAGCGCACGGAGCCACCTGGCCACCGCTGAGCCGGACTTGCCAGTCGGTTCCGGGAGCCGCCCAAGGTAAGCGCTGCCCAGCCAGAGCCCGCACGCCGAACCCCTGCCCCAGCCCTGAACCCACCCCAAATCCCTTCCCCAGCCGCGCTCGGGCCGGTGCCTGGGGACGGGGAGAGCAAGAGACGGCCTAATGGTGGCGAACTGCGGGCTCCAGCCCAATCTTCTTCAACCCCCGCGGGGAGAGACGCCCAGCCCGGCCAGTCGCTCCTAATTTTCCGTACAACATGGCGGCGCCCATGCCCCGCTCGCTTGCCATAAGGAAACTTGAGTAAACATGAAAACTACTTCCGGGGTTTCTCGGTCACTATTTGAACTTTGACCCGCGCCTTTCCCCTTCCTCTTCCGGTCCCGGCGAGACCAGGTATGGTGGCTTCCATCTCCTAGCCTATGTTGGGGAGCTGGTCCGATCCGCTTCCATCCGCGGATTGGCGGGTCCGGGCGGCCTGGGGTTGAGGTCCGGGCGGATACTGGGCTGTGGGGAGTCGCGGGAGGGCGGTATTGGGGAGCGGGGATTGGGTTGCGGCCTGGATGGAGCCTCGGGACCGACCGGGGTTGGGGCTCGCGCCTGCTGGTTGCAGCGCATTCCCCGCACCCCTGCTGCGGCCTTGCGAGCCGCTGGGGCCATCGACAGGCCCCGGGGTTACGGGATGCTCCGGAGCTGGGCAGGGCCAGACCCACGGGGTGGGGGCGCCAGGTGGGTTGATGGGGAGTCCTGCTGCCTTCTGGTGACTCGTGCGGCTTGTGTCAGAACGACCGGGGGAGTGAACACGGGGGTTCTGGGATGGACCTGGCGCAGTGGTGGTTACAGGATTGTCGCTTGATGGGCAAGAGATGGGGAGCAGGCAGTTCTGGGTGCTATGAAAGGTATAGGGGTTTGCCAGCGCTAAGTACATAGATGTTAACACACTGTGATTTCACAACATCTGAACATAGATTAACTTGTTTGTAGACCCGGATACTTCCCCTCCTTTATAATGTGCTTTGAGATTTAGAGGAGAAAAATGCCGAGACTCAGAGTTTATTATTGTTTTTATGTTTGTGGGATTAGTACTACATCTTTACTACTGACAGGTGTGAAACCTGAAGCATTCTACTGCCCATGTCAAACTTCAGTGTATTGGTGTTGCTAGGGCCATTAAAAGTAATATGATTCACTGATGATGTCACCTACTTCTTGTTGTCCAAATTACCACCAGAAAAAAAAAAATTTAAACTTAGTGGTGAAAGATCCTTGTGAGTCTAATGCTCTTTCTCTCATTCTTTTATTTAGATATAAAAAATGGTTCAGCGTCTGACATACCGTCGTAGGTTGTCCTACAACACAGCCTCTAACAAGACCAGGCTGTAAGTAAGATCGGAGTTTCTGAGAGTTTATCTTTTTGAATCTAGTTTTTTACACTAATTGCCTGTTTCTCTGATGCACACAGGTCCCGGACACCAGGTAACAGGATTGTTTACCTTTATACCAAGAAAGTTGGCAAGGCACCGAAGTCTGCATGTGGTGTGTGTCCAGGAAGACTTCGTGGTGTAAGTATTACCTGGTCATTTTCGGTACCATGATCACATACTTCAGCTCCCACAATTGCTGACTTGCTATGTGATTTTTTTTTTTTTTTTCAGTTAAGTATTTTGCCTAGTGCTTTTCAGTCTTTAATTGGAAATGATACTTACTTCATGTGCGTGTTGTGAGGATTAAACCTCTGAAAACTTAAAGCATTTAATGGATAGTGATGCTTTTTTTCTTAATTTTGGTGCTCGTAATCCACAGCATCTGAGCCCCTTTATCTTAGGGGATAAGTAGCAAATGCCCATGCAATAAAGTTGGGCATGGATAGGGTTACCAGAATTCAACGTTTGGGTTTTTTTTAATAACTTTGGTGGATGATATTTATTTTAAGCGACTTTTTAAAAATTGATTTAAATTTTCAGTTGCACAAAATTATGGGGGTGTCAGACCATATTTAATGACACTTCTAAGTTCTTAAGCAGCATTTTTCTTACTTTGTTTATCTGTAAATTTCAGTTATCAATGGAAATATTTTTTCATTGGTTCGGATGGGGGGATGAAATTGCAGTTTACTGACATTTAGCCATAAAAATCTAATCCTTGCTAGTCTAAATATAGATAACTATAAAAGGGATACTGTAGTAGGATACTTCATGATGTAGTTCTATGTGCAGATTGTGTACAATCAAAAGTGAGTTATAGTAATGACAGTATTTAAAAAAAAATTCATATAGCAAAGGTATAACTTTGTTCTTACAGAAAGAAGGAAGTTGATTTAATCTTTGCTAGGGAGGTTTCCAGTATATCACTAACTACCCCCCCCCCCCAAAAAAAAACAACCAACAACAACACTTTAAAGGGTTTGCAGGTTCATTTGTAGCAGTGTGAAAAGTGACATTTTGAAGGACAATATCTATTCTAAAACTCATATTGTCATCCTCTCTGACCCTACCATTTCCGAGTAATACCACCACCAACCTAGCTTGATCTGAATGGTGTGTCCATTGTATTTGATAGAAGATTGATATATTTGTAAAGAGACTATTTGGGGTTTTATTTTAATTTTTTGTAAAAGAGGTTCTTACTTGTTTGTAGTACATGGACTGCTTGCTGGTGGTTGCCAGAAAGCTTGTTTGACGTTGCCAGAAAGCTTGTTTGACCACACGATACCGACTCTCCTTATTTCTAGCGCTAAATGTCTTTAAAAGATAGCTAGTACGTAATGTCCAAATGTCATTTTTCAGTAAAAGCAATTGCAGTGCTTTCTACAGTATTATAAGTGATTCCAAATGATGTGGTCTACAGTATGATTATGTTTGGTGTAGAATATGTAAGATGACTTGAAGAGACGCTGTCAGGTTACATGTATGTAATACAAATTTCCTTAGTTATGTTATTAACACCACCACGTTGGGTTCTTTAAAAAATGATTAAAGTCTTAGAATTTATTTTTATAGTCTAATTCTCAGCTTCACTTCCAGGTTTTCGTGCAGTATTTTGGTTGCAAACTCTCCACTGTAATATATACACACGAGCCCAAGCAATCTACTGACATTTAACTGCCAGTTTTCCACAATGCCTGTACGATTGGGGGAGATCTCGGACCAATAAATTATCAAAGTAGGGACTTTGTAGTAAGATATTTGTAGTGAAGAGATATTGCAAACAGCTGTATCTTGTAAAAGCGTATCTTGCACATTCAGCAGCAGTTGACTTTTTTCAAGAGAAACTGCTCAACATGCTTGTGCTTAGTCTGAAGTGACACGCTTAAATGGTGTGCTTGATTTTCTTTTAATATGGCTAGTATTCAAAAATTATACATGATTATGAATTACTCTGTATGACACTTCAATTTTTGCTTCACACAGGTTCGTGCTGTGCGCCCTAAAGTCCTTATGAGGTTGTCAAAAACAAAGAAGCATGTTAGCAGAGCCTATGGCGGTTCCATGTGTGCTAAATGTGTCCGTGACAGGTAAATTTAAAAAAAGCTAAGCAACTTTGTCATAAATATTGGTCAAAATGTGTGTGTGTGTGTGGGGAATTACTGTTCACATCATATTAGCAGTAACACATTTTTCTTCTTATAGGCCAAATTTTTCAGACCTGGGTGCTTAACATTCTTTTTAACAATATATTTCTCTTGACTGACTTGAAATGGGTAAAGATGGGGCTGTGAAACTCAGCAATAATGTAGATGCATTTATATGTACAAAATCTTGTCTCCTGGATTCCAACTGGTTCCTGCTTTTACTATCTTTTTTTTATAAAGGTTTTAGATTCTTCATTGTAATTTGCCATCAAACATCATGATGTTCCTTCTGTATAAACCTGAACTTTGAGTTCTGTCCTGAATACTGATTGATAGAGGAGAGAGGTATAGTTATTTAAGGAAAGCATTAATGTCAAAGCTGACCCTGTTTAAAAGTATGACACTAGTTAAACTATCTACAGTTCACGGTCTTTTTTAGGGCTAAATTGGCACTGCTGTGATCAGTGCAGCAGCATTGATTTAGTGAGTCTGGTTAAGACATGCTAAGTTGATGGGAGAGCGCTCTCCTATCCACTTCTGTAATCCACCTCAAGAAGAGGCAGAAGCTATGTAACTTACATGAACTTAGCGCCTTAGTGAAGACAAGCCCTTACTCTGCATACATAGCAGATTTTCTTACAACTCAAGTATTTTAAATAGTTCTGCCTGTCTTGTGTGAACTGTGACTAAGAATAGATATAAGTTGAAGTGGTTGGCTTTTTCATGCTGTTCACTGAACCCAAGTCCTGAGCATCTCAGTATTGATGTAATGGCTTTCCCATATGGATAAATTTTACACTGCACACTAGACTAAGGCCATCTTAATTAATTTTATAGCAGAGTGCCAATGTGTATTAGCCATGTCATAGACAGATATAACAAAAAGGTCCCTGTTGCAAAGAGCTTTGTCTATGCACTTGTTAGACAAATTTGATTCCAGATCTCCAGAGTTAAAAGGTTAACATGCTATTCCCTGCCTGATCTGTACTATAACCATTGCTAGCAATTTTTTACTTTTGAGTACTTTAAAAATTGAATTGCACAGATATGTGGAAGACATCTGGTGTGTGATGGACATAATGCTTAGTTCAAAATTTTCCATGCTAAATGCCCCCCACAGCTTGTTGAGGATGCTAGCACGTCCACCTGTGTTTCATTCATCTATATAAAAGTTTTATTTTGTGACTAAGCCAGCCTACTACAGGTGTGAATGATGTGAAAAGCAGCTTTATCACATGAAATGTGTATCTTTAAGAATAAAGGTAGCTTGATATGGAAAAAGGTGATAGTTCTGCACAGTTCAAAAAGTTTTTTTTAATTAAGTGTGAAGCATTGATATTCATGACAGCTTGAAGGTTGTTTTGCTACTGGGTTACAAAATGATTCTCTGTATCACGTAAATAAATCTGCATATGGCACTGGAGGGAGTTGCTGCTGCTAGTGGAGGGAGAAAAGATCCTGACTACCATGCAGGAGGAGAACAGGGGTTCTGGGCAACAGGAAGGAGCCACAGACAGGGCGTCAGTGTAACAAATGTCTGCTGCCATGTGGCAAGGCACACTTCTAGTATTCTTTATTTTTGGGGTGGGTCTTATATCTATATAATTAGGGATGGGAGGAGTATTTGTACAGGCATGGATTTGAGAATCAGATTAATCCCGTCACTAGTATTTGAACTTGCTTAGGCTAACAGCAGCTTTTTTAATGAGATTGTTAAACTACACTTCCATGTCACTTAACTACCTTTGTATTAAATAGTAACTAGAAATATTCATATGGTATATTTGTGTTTGGGTATGGCAAACCATCAAGCAAGCTGTCTGATGACTTAAGTGTTCGATCTTTTTAGGCTTGAGATCCTCTACATAATGACCATGTCTAGCCTACAAAAATAACCATGTTTAAACATGACTGTGGCCTCTGTGTGCATGAAGGGGGGCGGGGGTAATCATATAGGGGGAACTGTTTTAATCCTGAAATACCTAGGCCTTTGCAGTTTCCTGACAAAGTTTTTTCTTGGCAGAGTGGGCAGAAAAAACCATGTGAGACCAAAAGCATTTTAAAATTCAGATGGTATGCATGTCATATTTCAATAGTCTTGGGAACGGTGAAGAGTGCAAGTAGAAAAGTTTAAAACTAGGTTTTAGGTATCATTTTGTGCTTAATAGCTGGGTTTGGAGAAATGTGTCTACTTTGATATTAGAGTTTATATATTAGAGCTAATGAAGGCCTTTTTCTCCTTCCTAGAATCAAACGAGCTTTCCTTATTGAGGAGCAGAAGATTGTTGTGAAAGTGTTGAAGGCACAAGCACAGAGTCAGAAATCTAAGTGAATCTCTTTGTATTGTCTGCCTAATAAATGAAAATTCAACTTTTCTTGTGTCCTCTACCATTCTACACATCTTCGGTCAAAGCTAGAAAGCATCTTCACCATAAGATTTGCTAAATGCAAAAATAACCTTTTAGTTCAGTGTTCTAGTGTAGTCTTCACTCACAAGTCAAGATGTTCTCTGTTGTAGTTTTCACAGCCACTGTAGCTTCTCTGTGAAGAGCTTTAAAGTCACTGCACAGACCGGATATGCAACTTTTTAATGATCACTCAAATCTCTCTGTGCATATGGGAAGAATGAGTTTTCACTTTGCCCCCACTCAGCCCTCTCTTCATGTCCCTGGCCTGCCACAGTACAAAAGGGTCAGAGAGCTTCAGAACTCCTCTGCAATCTGAATGTAGTTGAGATGGGAACGAATTTTGCTGAACAGGGATCTCACCTTTGTTCCACTAGGCCAGCCGGTGGGGAGAAGAGTTTTGTAGCACTGGTGGAGGAGCTGCTTAAGTGGCTGGGGGATGTCCTCAAATGTAACTTGTTACACAGCTCCTCATCAGCAAGTTGGAACGTGTCATTGATTCTCCACTCTGAATAAAATTTTGTGATTTTTACTGCTACTGTTAAATTCAGGTAACTACTACCATTTCCCAAAGTGTGGTGACTGGAGAGATGACTGGTTACAGGATGCTGGCTCTATCTGTTTGTAACTGATTCTGCAGACAGCCCAAAGATAAAGAAACAAGGAGGGTGAAGCCTAACTTTCTGTACTGGCTGCTACAGAGGGAAATCAAGATCTTACTCTGAACCAGTAAGATAGGAGCTGTTGACCAGCTGACTGGGTAATACATCCAGGGAAGCAGCAGCAGGTCCAACCATGTTCAGATATCACACAGTGCAATATAAGGTCAGCACACCTGTGGTGCTCAGGAGTGTGAGGTTTTCACACCCGAGCGTTGTAGCTATGTATAATTATGTTTTAAGTGTAGACCAGGCCTGATTGAAAAGCAAAACAGTGAGCCCCTGATTTTTAAAGGTTTTTAACTTTCTCCGCTCAGTGTTGCAAGGCCCAAGTAACATGTCCAAGTCTCATTTTCAAAAGCGACTTGGGGTACATATATGTAGCAAAAAACACTAAACAAAACTGTGGCAGCGAGTCTCAGCCCAGCTCAACTGACTCAGGCTCATACTGCAGGGCTAAAAATAGTAGTCTAGATGTTCTTGCTTGGGCTTCAGGCGGGTTCTGAAACCCAGTGAGGGAGAAGAGTCTTAGAGCCCAGGCTCCAGCCCAAGCAAGAATGTCTATTTTTAGCCCTGTACTGTGATCCTGAGTCAGTTGGTCTGGGATTCTGAGAGTCATTGCTACAGGGTTTTTTGCAGTATAGATGTACTCAGGCACCTAGGTGCCTGTCATTGGAATATAGGACTTAGCCATTCAAATCACTTATTCCTTGCACACTCCTATGTTCCATGACACCTAGGGGACTAAGTCATTTTTTAAAATGGAACTTGGACATGTAATACTTAATTAGGCCTTGCAACACTGAGCAAAGCAATGCTTGATACCTTTAAAAATCTAGACTTGAATGACTAGTCTCCAAAGGAATGCAATATTCTGTTAAGACAAGTAAAATATTCTAAATACTCTGCTAATATTGATTTTTACAGTGAGACTCATAGTTGCCATAATGTAACAAAGTGGGAAGGGTGGAGAAATGGTTTCCACATTGGAGAAACTCCTGCACGTGGTCACAAGCCAATGCATGACCATAGGCTAGGAGTAGCTTTCTCACTAGCTGCAGTTTATCTAGTAGTAAAGTATACAACTTTCCTTTTAAAGGTGATCTCTAAAGGGAAAAATGGGCTTGTGCATTTTTGCTTTTTTCCCCTGTTAAAATATCCTTAAATACCTACCTCTTATACAGTGCTGTTCAGCAGTAGATCGCAAAGGAGGTGAGCATTTATCCCTATTTTCCAGCTGTTTTTTTTTCCCTTCTAGCTTTTACCTTAGTAATTCTAGTTCTGTCTATGCTAGAAGACTATGATTTACAAAAAAAAGTCAAAAGGGCACAAGCCCAATTTTATTCAGCTGCAAGCTGCCTTTAACAGCTCTTCCCTAAGGGCAAAGAACCCTTAATTCTGCCTATACTGTAACCAGCCAATATTCAAATATGGAAGGGGAAGAAATAATGTAATATTAAAAAATTGACTAAGGGGAGTTGTCCTCTGTTTTGAAGAGGTCCTCGGTATCATTCATTGCTCATTATTCTCCCAGTATCAGAGGGGTAGCCGTGTTAGTCTGAATCTGTAAAAACCAACAGAGGATCCTGTGGCACCTTTAAGACTAACAGAAGTATTGGGAGCATAAGCTTTCGTGGGTAAGAACCTCACTTCTTCAGATGCAAGACTGTAAGCTCTTCAGGGCAGGATGCTTTATTATGTGTTAGTACAGTACCTAGCAATGACTGAGAATCAAAGACTATTTAAACAGCACTAGCTCCACCATCTCCAAGCCAGCTTGGAATGTGTTTTTAAGGGCTATAAACTACTAGAAAGATCTTGCCCTGGGATTGTAACATTAACTAAATTGTCTGAGCAGCAGAGTGTTAATATACTAAAGTTAAGTTTTCAAAGTTGAAGTTCGTATTCATGGTCTTTCTGTAATACAACTGCATCGGCTCTGCAATATGCTGAAAAGAATTGATTTCAGACAGAAAGGGAAATGAAGACAGGTGTTTAATCTACCCCATAAGTGGTTTTTCAATTAGATATGATTCAACATGCATGATTTACATTAATGTCTGTTAGATTAGATTTCCTTTAGGGCTCTTGGGGGTGGGGGAAGAATGGTGGGAAAGGAGTTGATATTCATGGTGAGCTTCCATTTTGGTTTGTATAACATCTTCAATTTAATTATTGCTAAATAATGAACAGGCAGAAAGCAGTGGAATTAGGCAATTTGCTCTGAACCAGGGTATGGGGGAGGGAGGGAGTGTTGGAAGGAAAGAAAAGAAACCAATTATAAAAATGAAATTTGAATGAACAACAAGGGCAACTAAAATCTTAGTGTCCATGTGCGATAGCCTGGCTAGCGGCAAAAATAAAAATGCAGTCATTAGACAAAGTACCAGGGAAATGATAATAAGGCTGTTAGATCCGTGTGGTGTGTAGTTTTTTTTTTTTTTTTACATTGATGACAGACTCAAAGCAGACAGTTGCAATTTAGATATCAAGGCAGTTTTTACTGGTGTGATGTGCCTCTTAACTAGCAATGTCTTCAAGGTAGTCACTAGATTCAATTATTTAGAGAGACAAGGTATGTTTTCTTTTAGAGCAAGCTTGCTAAACACTGACAAATAACCAAAAATAAGTGGTTGACAGTGGGGCTTAGGTTTCATGTACAAGTTTTATTGCTTCACCTATGGAGTCAAATTATGACTATTGAATACTAGCAATATTCCTATTTACAGGACTCTTTACAGATGTATAAGATGACACGATCCTTACCCTGATCCTTACCATTATCCTGCTGTCAATTAGAGTTTTGACACTAACTTCAGTATGAGTTGGAGCAGGTTGTAATTTACATATAATTGAATAATGACATCAGTGGGGGGTTGGGCAGGTAATGCTGCTTTGGGGAGAGATGTGGAATGCCCGTGGTAATGGTAGAAATTTCTTTTGTGTGTGTGGAATTCCTGCTTGAAGTCCAAATTGTAGGTCCATTAAGGGATTTGTCGCTGCATCAGTTTCCCCTAGAAAAACACAGGGTCTTCCTCAATTTAATGGGGTTGCAAATACATCTCAACAGGGGCGGCTCTATGGTTTTTGCTGCCTCAAGCACGGCAGTCAGGCGGCCTTCGGCGGCGCGCCTGCGGGCGGTCCGCTGATCATGCGGTTTTGGCGGCATGCCTGCGGGAGGTCTGCTGGTGCCGCGCCTTCAGCGTCCCCGCTGCCAAATTACCGCCAAAGCTGCGGGACCGGCGGACCTCCCGCAGCCATGCCGCCGAAGGCAGCCTGACGGCCGCCCCCGCAGCTTGCCGCCCCTGCATCTCAAGGAAGTAGAGATTATTTTTTTCTCTTCATGTTGATGATTAAAGGACAGTGATAATATTGGAAATGAATCAAAATCAGAATTAGTTTCAATTGCAGTATTGACATTTGTATCCTTTATTTCACCTTCAATATTACCTGCTCTTCTTTTCCCACAATTTAAAAAATAAGATCACCTGCACGTGCCAAACTGCATTTGATTAATTGTGGGCAGAAGCATGTCAGCATGCTATAAATATTCAGATGGGCTTAATGCACTAGATATTTCCTTTCATCCAAATTTGAGACATCTTTTTGATAAAATGTATATTTTTCCACCCCCACCTCTTAGTCTCTGGTAGTGCTGACAGTGCCATCATCCTTCCTCTCAAACAGGGCAGTAACCTGGAAGTTATTTTTGACTACTTCCTCCTTTTTGGTCCACCGATCCAGCCTACCTCCAAATCTGCTGATGTTTCCTCTATAACATTTCCAAGCCAGGACACTTTTTTCTCTCCAGCTAGCTAAAACACTTGTCTAGGCCCTCATCATCTCACATTCTGACTACTGCAATCACCACCTCTCTGGCCCACCTTGTTCCCATCTAGTCCTTATGAATCATAGTTACTAAGATCGTCTTCCTTGCCTGTTGCCCCAATCATCTCACCTCACTCTTAGAATTGTCCATTGGCTCTCTTTTAGTCTCAAATTCAAGCTGTTTAATCCCAAGATCCTTCACCGTGCATGCTGGGCCTTAGGGCTTCAACCCCATGGGAGGTGCCGGGGCTCTGGGAAATAATTTTTGAGAATTTAAGCCCTGCTGGTAACACATACTTTTGATTGAGGCTACATTATACTGGGAGCTGTACAGAGAAAAGAGAGGGTAATAACTTGATCTCATCTGACCTGGGCCAGATTTGAATGAATGACCTAGCGGTGAAAGGCTTTAGAACTAACCTCCAGTCCTCTGAAGAATCCTGTTTTCCCACTGTTCCCCAAAACGTCTTTCAGTATATTGCTATCCTCCTCTGATACTCGAGTTAGTCCTCTTTCCTTCATTGGCCCAAGTAGTCTTTTACTGTGATAGCTTCCAGTATTTTCCTTTTCTTAAGATCTGCATCTTATTTTTCTGAGCAAATGCTACAACAATTTCTCCTGGGAACATCCAGAATATGTTAACAGATGGAAAAACATGTAAGATTAAATTACTGTGGACAAAATTACTTTAAAAGAGTACGCCTACCACGCTGTGGCCACCTCAGTCAACTACAGCTTAAAATATATCAATTAAAAATAATATATCAAAGTAGTTGGTGATGAAACAAAACAAAGACTTTTAACTAAGCAGATCAGGACTAGTTTCACCTCAGTTATGTTCTATTATTTAAATCTATTCAGAGACAGCAAAAAATTCAGCTTATTAAGACTGGAATTTCCATTGTATGGGGTTTACTGCCCTGGAGGTATAGCTGTCCTTGCCTGTTATGAGAAACTGCTGGGCACCACAAGTCTCCAGCTCTGTGCTCTCTTCCCAGCCCCACAGTAGCACTGAACAGTGCACACCTTTGTGTACTGTCCATAACATAGTACAGTGTCAAACATGGGGAAGAGAGAGACCACAGCAGTAAGGAATGGGGAGAAAAACAAAGAGAAGAGATGTGGGGAGAACTGCAGAGAAGAATAAGAACTGAGAAAAAAGAAGTGGGAAATAATTGAAGTTGGGTGGGTAGGGAGGAGAGGGATGAATAAAGCTGTAACATAAAGGGCAATAAGAAAGAAAAACACAGAAGGGTGAGGGGGGGAACACCACAAGAAGGAAAAATGAGAGGACAGAAAGAAAAGGCCAGGAAAAAGAAAACAAATGTGACCTCAGGTATGCTAGAAGGACCAGGCACAGTTCCACTGCAAGAGAGAGATCCAGCCATAAAATGTTGGGAACCACAATCTTAAATGTAAATGTGAGCTATCATTACCTAGTTGAATGTGATGGTTCATTGATTTCTTTCTAAACTCCACAGTCAGTAGCAACTTTTTCTAGAATATCTTTATTTAATAGTTTTATATATGGCTTTGATCTGCACTATTTGCAACACACAAAAGTAGCTTGTATTATTTATTTTTAATTTTGTGACTTTGTGTGATGGTTCTTGGGGTACCCAGGAGTCTGAGTCACCTTGTTACCCCCTGCCTTCAGCTGAGGGAATCTTGCCTATGCCTGGCTCGGTATCAATTCCCTAATAGCACCAGCTTTCAGCTACTCAAGCAATCTCCTCTGGGCTATGCCAGACTTGTCTTTGTTGGAAGTTAACAATAGATGCATCCCAGTTCCCAAGTGCCTTTGCATCATTCCCCAGTGATATCCTGACACTGGCTATTCACAGAAATCCCAGATCCTTTGCCCACGTAAAATCACATAGCACTTATGATCACTTATAATAAAACAAACGTAGGTTTCATTAAGAAAGAATATAGATTCTACTAGAAACAAGAGAGTGTGCTGGAAACAACCAGATACAATACAAAACAAAATCCGCTCCTATAAAATGTCACAGATGCCCAAAGACAGTACTGGACATGACAAATGCAAACCAAATAAGTCTGCAGTCAATTACAACCTATAGCAGGGGTGGGCAAATGTTTTTGCCCGAGGGCCACATCTGGGTATAGAAATTGTATGGCGGGTTCAGGAATGCTCATGAAATTGGGGTTGGGGTGTGTGGGGGGGTGAGGACTCTGGCTGGGGGTGCGGGCTCCAGGGTGGGGCCAGAAATGAGGAGTTCAGGGTGCGGGAGGTGGTGCCAGGCCCCTAAAATTACTCGTATTCAAGCAAGTTCAATGGCAATCAGTCAGAACTATGTAATACAAACATTCAAATTAACATCAAGTTAACTGAGCCCCTGTTAAAAAGAAATGCTGCGTAGCTGGATTCTTTTTATTTACCTTCTTATCTTTAAGGCTTTAGGGTTCACATGTGGAGGGGTGACACACACACCCCTACCCCCTCCCACACACACTCCCGTACACCTCTCTCACACAGGGGAGGTGACCGATTTACCCGACCCTCCCTGCCTGGCGCTCTCCGCCCTCCATGTTGGGCTGGGCCCCCGGGACGGACCCGCCTCTTCTGGTACTTGGTGTGATGTTGCACTGTGAATTTAATGTGACTGGAATATGCTTCATGCAAAAGGTCTCTTTTAAGGTATCATTACAAAGCTTATAATCTAATGAGTGTGGTCATGCTATTTGTATAAATGTATCACTCTTGTATCTGAAACTAGAAATATGAAATATAACTCTGAGGTCCTATTGTAATTATGCAAAGTGTGGGCCATTAATGGTGGTTTGGGATCTTGATGGCTCCCATTAACCAGGACAATTGACTGTAGATGGCGCTGTTTATTTGCAAGTCTTCCTGTGAGTCAGGATGAAAGAATGAAGGCTTGTGGACTCACAGGACATGTGACCATGTCATCTGGTACTGGAATTCATCTTAAACCTGGTGCGTTTCCATTTAGAAGGAGTGGTGGGGACCCAGAGAGACAAAAGATTCCCGCCTTGTGCCAAAGCTATAAAAGGGGGTGGAACAGAACAAAGTGGGCTGCAGTCATGAGAAATCCCCTAGCTACCACCTGAGCTGGAATACGGACTGTACCGTGGAAAGGACTGGGCCCAGACTACAAAGGAGTCTAGTTTGTGAAAGAAGCCTACTGAAACATCTCTGAGGGTGAGATTTCATCAGTATTCAGTTTCCTACTGTATTAGGCTTAGACTTGTGTGTTTTTGTTTTATTTTGCTTGATAATTTACTTTGTTCTGTCTGTTATCACTTGGAACCACTTAAATCTTACTTTTTTATATTTAATAAAATCACTTTTACTTATTAATTAACCCAGAGTAATTAATTAATTACTGGGGGAGCAAACAGCTGTGCATATCTCTCTATCAGTGTTATAAAGGGTGGACAATTTATGAGTTTACCCTGTATAAGCTTTATACAGAGTAAAATGGATTTATTTGGGGTTTGGACCCCATTGGGAACTGGGTGTTTGGGTGCTAGAGACAGGAGCACTTATTAAGTTGTTTTCAGTTAATTCTGCAGTTTGGGAGCATGTGGTTCAGACCCTGGGTCTGTGTTGGAGCAGACTGGAGTGTCTGGCTCAACAAGACAGGGTTCTGAAGTCCCAAGCTGCCAGGGAAAATGGGCTCAGAGGTAGTCTCAGCACATCAGGCGGCAGTCCCAAGGGGATTTCTGTGACCCAAACCATCACACTTGGCACCACGTCTTCTTGAGGCAATACATGGGGAGGCATGCAGGGTCACATGCCCATTTCTGCCAGGATACACAACAGAATATGGCCAGCAGCAGCCTTTTGGCACTGTTCGGGAAGGAAGGGATGGGAGCTGCTTCCAACTGCAGGGGAGGAGGAGAGGGGAAAGGGATGACCTGGCCAATGTCTTTGCAGAGCTCAGGCCAACAACAGGACCCGCCAGCAGGGCCATCCTTAGGATTTATGGAGCCCTACGAAGTATTATTAAACTGGTGCTCACGGACCCCCAGAAGAACCCCTCCTCATTGCTGATACACCAAGCTCTGTATGCAGCAGACGCTGCGGCAGCCTGAGGCAATGGGGGGAGGAAGAAGGCAGGAAAGTATACCGAGAGATCCAGTGGCAAAGAGTCACAGTTCCCCACAGAGACCCCCGTACCCTTTCCCTCATGCAGAATGCGCCGCACCGGTGCATCCGGCTCTGTGAATACGGCCCCTGCCTAAGGAGACTGCAGTACGCACTGGGTGTGCGGGAGCCGACCTGCTCTTACCTGCTGTTCTGGTGGTGCCCACAATTATTGGGTGCCCTATGCAGCCACGTATGCTGTGTATGCCTAACGACGGCCCAGCCCACCAGTGCCGATGGGGGCGGGGTGCAGAAAATCTGGGACAACTTGCCCATTTTTAAGAAAAAGTTGGGACACCTGCAGGAGGGCTTAAACATGGGAGTGTCCCTTTAAAAACGGGACGTCTGGTCACCCTACCTAAAAAAGCTTGCTTCACCCAAACTTGTTAGAGTGCCGCACCTGCCTGGCATCCAACTTTTCTGTGGTCTAAAGATAAGGAAGACCCAAATATTTTGCAACTTGGAATGTTCACACACTCCTCGACAGAGGCGCCCAAGCCGGGCGCAGAACTGCCACACTCTGTACTGTACCGGCGCGGTACAACAGAGATATCGCTGCCCTTACACCGACACAGGACTTGCTGCTGCTGGTTACGCTCTTTGCTGGATTGGCCGCTCTGAGGCTGAACACAGAGGCATTTCCCTGCGCGCTGTTGCTGGGGCAAGGGACACACTGAACAGCCTGAACACACCTCTACCTGCGCAGCGCCCCGCACGTGCTGCCCGGCCGGTGCCGCAACGCTAACGTAACGGGCGTCTACTAGCTATAGCACGGCGACAGCGCCCCTCCCACCAGGTTCCGCAGTGTGGGCGGGGCTTCAGGTGGGTTAGTCCCGCCCGAGACTCTCTCAGTTAACGTGTCTTGGCCACGTCAGGTGCTGCTAGGATCTGGCAGGTGAGTAGTACTGATATTCTCCAGACATGTATAGTCGGCTTGAAACTCCAGAGTTTGGGGGTGTTTTAACGACGTGAGATTTTATATCTTGCGTTTTTCTCCAGGTGACCTTTACCGTGCTCAATTTTGCACTTTTTCGCCCTATTCTTATCACCTTCCAGGACCCCGCCGTTGCCCTGCATTCCCTCTGTAGCTGGTTTCCGCTTCCGTATTCGTGTAGAGTGCGGGAGACGGTGGCCGCGGCGGGTCAAGCCGGGGCAGCGGCGGTGCTGGGTTTGATTAGCCTGCCGTGGAGGTGGTTGGGTTGCCATCATGGAGACGCTCTACTGGGTGCCGTTCGCGGTGCTTCAGTGCCCCAACATCAAGCTGAAGCGGCCGAGCTGGGTGCACACGCCCTCGGCCATGACCGTCTACGCGCTGGTGGTGGTGTCCTACTTCCTCATCACTGGAGGTAACGGGCCCGGGCTGGCGGAGGACGGGGGGGTTCGGGAGCGGGCCCGGGCGGGCGGAGGACTGGGGGGGGGCAGGATTACGCCTCTTCTCTCCGCTCCTAGGGCGCCTGTTGGGCCGGGGGACAGTGGGGTTATCCTTACCTCTCTCGGTGGGCGCCTGGCCGCGGGTGGGCGCCTCCCCGCGCTCTGTGGGCAGCGGTGCTACCCCCCCCCCCCCCGCGTGGCGGTGGCCGAGGGAGACCCCGGGTGAGGAGAGGGGAGGTGTGTGACCCGCCCCCATAAAGGTGATCCCGTCACAGCCACACGGGGGGGGGGCATCCTGCTCTGTACCCCCTCCTGGGGCATCGCGCTTCCGCCGGCGGCAGTGGGAAGCCCTGCCTGAGCCTGCCCGGAGATGGCCCCTGTAAGGACAAAAACGGCAGCCGGCACATTTTCCCACCAGTGAGCAATTTGTGTCACTACACCCCGCTCTCCGGTGGGGTTCCCAGAGACGGATCTTCTTTGCCCGTGGTGTAAACCCCCACATCCGCGCTGAGGGTGGCACGCAGCTCCCCGTTCCCGCTGGGGCGATGGCCGCAGCTCTGCGAACAGTAAGGCGGTGGACAAGGTTTTGGGTGCGAGGTTCAGTGATCGGCCTTGGCGAGGATCTTAGTTCAGGTGTAGTAACCGAAGAGGTCTGAGGGACCAAATCCATCTCCAGACCAGAATACAGTTGTTCAGTATAGGCAATATCGGAAATCAAAGTGATACTGTGTTTGATTTTTTGAGTCTGAGTCAGGAGATGAGTGTGCCATGGGGAGAAACCTTTGTTCCTATAGACAGACCTACTTTCCAGACTTGGCTTTTGGAAGGGATAATTTTAAGACAGCTCTTACAACATCTTCCTCTAGTGGTGAAGGATTTTGCTCTGTGTGTTTCAAAGACATTCAAAAGTTCCCTCCTTTAAATTGATATGCAACCTGAGAAGAGCAGCCCCTAAACTCCCTTAATGCTTATATTAGGCTACTTATGACTCTTATATCTGTTATGTCAGTGAGGTGTATTACCTGCTCCTCCCAACCCCCCAAAACTCCCATCCTTCTCTGTCCACTATGGAAATTTTGCCTTAATCCTGATGCTGGAATGGAACTTTCTAGTATGTGGTACGTAGAATTTAATCAGTGATCAAATTGGAGATTTCCATGCATATCAGAAAACCTTATTTTAGCTTTGATTATCTGGTTTTGGGAGAGTGTTGATTAAGGAATGAGGATGTTACTGTTGAGTAGTGACTTGGCAAGTGTCTGTTTTGCTTTCCTACACTAACCCTGTAGCAGTTTTTGGCTTATTCATCCCTACTGCTGCTTAATATGAGATGGTATGTGGATCACAAACTCTTTCTCTGTTTATCAAAGGAAACTCTAGTCAAGTGACACAATGTAGTTTGGTTTGATGCACCAAAGAAACATAATTCTGCATTTATTATAATTATCTCTAAATGACATGAGAAGTCTGTTGCGCTAGTCTGCAGAGCTGATAACCTCTCCATTCAAATCCTTCGTGAAGATCCTCTCTTTGTCACCTACAAGAAATATAGGTAGAGGGGCATGTAGAATAGTTTATATTAGGGCTGTCAATTAGTCACAGTTAACTCATGCGATTAACTAAAAAAAAATTAATCGTGATTAATCGCACTGTTAAACAATAGAATACCAATTGAAATTTATTAAATATTTTTGGATATTTTTCTACATTTTCAAATATATTCATTTCGATTACAACACCGAATACAAAGTGTACAGTGCTCACTTTATATTTTTATTACAGATATTTGTACTGTAAAAATGATAAAAGAAATAGTATTTTTCAATTCACCTCTTACAACTACTGTAGTGCAATCTCCTTATTGTGAAAGTGTAATTTACAAATGCAGATTTCTTTTTGTTATATAACTGCCCTCAAAAACAAAACTGTGTAAAACTTTAGAGCCTACAAGTCCACTCAGTCCTACTTCTTGTTCAGCCACCCGCTAAGACAAATAAGTTTGTTTACATTCATGGGAGATAATGCTGCCCGCTTCTTATTTACAGTGTCACCTGAAAGTGAGAATAGGCATCTGCATGGCACTTTTCTAGCCGGCATTGCAAGGTATTTACTTACCAGATATGCTAAATATTCATATGCCCCTTCGTGCTTCGGCCACCATTCCAGAGGACATGCTTCCATGCTGATGATGTTCATTTAAAAAAAAAAATAGTGCATTAATTAAATTTGTGACTGAACTCCTTGGGGGAGGACTGTGTGTCTCCTGTTCTGTTTTATCCACATTCTGCCATATATTTCATGTTATAGCAGTCTCAGATGATGACCCAGCACATGTTGTTCATTTTAAGAACACTTTCGCAGCAGATTTGACATAACGCGAAGAAGGTACCGATGTGAGATTTCTAAAAAATAGCTACAGCACTCAACCCAAGGTTTAAGAATCTGAAATGCCTTCCAAAATCTGATTGGAATTGGGGTGTGGAGCATGCTTTCAGAAGTCTTAAAAGAGCAACACTCGATGCGGAAACTACAGAACCCGAACCACCAAAAAAAAGAAAATCAACCTGCTGGTGGCATCTGACTCAGATGATGAAAATGAACACAAGTCCGTCTGCTCTGCTTTGGATCGTTATCGAGCAGAACCTGTCATCAGCATGGACACATGGCCTCTGGAATGGTGGTTGAAGCATGAACGGACATATGACTCTTTAGAGTATCTGGCACCTAAATATCTTGTAACGCCGGCTACAACAGTGCCATGCGAACTCCTGTTCTCGCTTTCAGGTGACTTTGTAATCAAGAAGCGGGCAACATTATCTCCTGCAAATTGTAACCAAACTTGTTTGTCTGAGTGATTGGCTGAAGTAGGACTGAGTGGACTTGTGGGCTCTAAAGTTTTACATTGTTTTATTTTTGAATGCAGGGGGTTTTTTGTACATAATTCTACATTTGTAAGTTCAACTTTCATGATAGAGATTGCACTGCAGCACTATTTCTTTTTTTTTTTTTTACTGTGAAAATATTTGTAATAAAAAATATAAAGTGAGTACTGTACACTTTGTGTTCTGTGTTGTAACTGAAATCAATATATTTGAAAATGTAGAAAACATCCAAAAATATTTAAATAAACGGTGCTCTATTCTTTAATTGTGCGATTAATCATGATTGATTTTTTTCATAGGTTGACAGCCCTAGTTTATAGTAATTAAAAATCCCATGTCAAGACATGGCTAATTTGTCCTCCTGACCACTTTCATTGTATGTTGTATTTTCTGCTCCCTCTCCCTTTCTTTCCCCCTACTCCTCTTTCTGGGGCTGAGAATGTGCCTCCTGTGAGTTTATACAGTACCTCAGATGCTGCAGTCACCCCAGAAACAAATAAGGAATGTGAAGTCCAACCACAAGAGGCAGTAGCTCAAGTAAATTTGCTGGAATAAATTTAGAGTTTTATATAAGTAACTCCTAAAATTCTAGATTAAATTCAAAATTACTGCTAACGTTTACAGGATCCCTGTCAGGCTCAATGACATTGCAACATGAATCTTCCCATGATATTCTCTAGTGTCTGTACCAATAGAGTAAGAAAGAATGGTCCCTAAATAGAACACTACTGTACGTTTTGGGTCTTTTCAGCCAAAAGTGGTTTTTATTTTTGTTAACCCTATAAAGGTAAATGGAATTAATCAAGTTAACAATCACAGATTAAACTCGATTAAGTAGGAAAACAAGGTCTAGTGTCCTAGGCTCTGATATGATGAACAGTTATGACAGTCCTTGAAGCACTAATCATGTATAAGCCGCTTACCATTACGGGTATGTCTACACAGCAGCTGGGGTGCTGATTCTCAGCTCTGGTAGACATACACATGCTAGGAGTGGTTGAACTAGTGTGCTAAAAATAGCAGTGGTGGTGTGGCAGCTCAGCTGCCCGAGTACCTACCCAGGGGGTTTGGCAGGATTGTACTCAGGTAACTAGCCTGAGCCACTGTGGCCATGCTGCTTCTTTTTGCATGCTAGCTTGAGCAGAACTAGCATGTGTATATCTACCCAAGCTGGGAATGACCCTCCCAGCTGCTGTATAGATATACCCTAATGTAAAAAAATGGCTTTCTGAAATGTCTGAGATTCATCCCACTATAATTTAAGGTTGTACCTTAATTAATTGATTGTGTTTCTTAGCATTTGAACAGCAGATGTAAAAAGGCATGTAATTTACTAAACTGTTCCCTTTCTATTCATACTGTCTGTAGAAGGAAATCATTCTTAATATTTAGAGGTGGATAATGCTGGCCCATAATTCAAAACTAATGTCCTTTTTTTTTTTTTTTTAATAGGAATAATCTATGATGTGATTGTAGAACCTCCCAGTGTTGGGTCTATGACTGATGAACATGGACATCAGAGACCAGTGGCCTTCTTGGCATACAGGTAGAAATTATCCTTTGTCATAATCGAATGGTTTCTCCCTGACCTGCAAACAGATGAATGCAAGTGAACCACAATGCTCTTGTAGAGCTCCATTGACTTCAGCTGTGTTCTCTGAGTGCCCCAGGATCCACAAATATGAATCTGATTGCACTGATTGGAGCCTTCATTTGCAAATGAATTGTTTAAATATCCACAGTATACATTGCTACCTCGATATAGCGCGACCCGATATAACATGAATTCGGATATAACGTGGTAAAGCAGTGCTCCAGGGAGGCGGGGCTGCGCACTCCAGTGGATCAAAGCAAGTTCAATATAATGCAGTTTCACCTATAACGCGGTAAGATTTTTTGGCTCCCGAGGACAGCGTTATATCGAGGTAGAGGTATATTTTATATATAGGCTTGGAAGGATTTGACTTTTATTGTGTGAAATTTTAATAGATACCTTTTTGTATTTTTATCAATTACATTTTTGCATTACAAGAAATGAAATTTCTGGTAGATACTAATTAATTTTCATGAGTAGAAGTCAAGATTTGTAACAAGCTATATTTGATCATATTTCATATCTATAATATCTTTTTAATTACTTGTCAGAGTTGACAGAATACACCAGTTGTGTAATGTGTTTTTATATTTTTCCTTTCTGTTAAACTTTTTGTTTAATAATGGGTGAAAGATTTTTTGTGTGCTTGTTTGTGAAAGGAACAGTGGGTGGTTGCAAATGTGTAACAATTAAAACTGAATACCCTAGTCTAGTTGTGTGTATTAATATAACCTGTCTTTAGCTGGCTTTCACTTTCTTTTCTATCCCAAACTCTTTTCTACTATTTTGAATGACCATTTTTCTGTTCCACATCAAGTTTTGCTGTAAGGGCAAACCACAAACCTTATTTTTCTAATTACTCTCAACAGCAATAAACTGTGGAATTCATATCCATAATTTGCATTCAGTTTGTGAACCCAAAATAAAATGATGGATTTTGATAATTTGCAAGATTAGGGTCTTAGTTATTTTGCATGCGTGCAGGGGACCACCCATATGGAGTAACTTGTAGTTTAGGGCCAGATTTTGTTCAGTTTGAAACCTAAATCTACAGTGTCTGTCCTTCAAAATTAGTTCAGCAGATGCTTCTTGCTTAGAATCTAAAATTTTATTAGAGGTGAAACTAATTTAGTCAGAAGTTAGTTGAGAAGATTAAGGAGTAGTTTACAGAGCTCTGGATTTTGACCGTCTGGACTGGTTATCCTTAATTCCTGCAGAGAATGATGGGGCTTTTTTTGTTTTTGTTTTTTTAACTAAGGTACCTCATTGTAAAAAAGAGAGCTGACACTGTTTAAAAAATAAATAAATAAATTGATCATAAAATACATAGTAGTTTCTCATTGTTACTCTTGACTCTGGGAATTTTTTGTGTATAGTTTGTGCTCAGAATTAACGCCTTCCAATATATGCCTCAGATTTCTTTGGGGCACTGCAATGTACACGTTTCAGAGTGGTAGCCATGTTAGTCTATCAGCAAACAGAACGAGGAATACTTGTGGCACCTTAGAGACTAACACATTTATTTGAGCATAAGCTTTTGTGGGCTAAAACCTACTTCATCGGATGCATGCAGTGGAAAATACAGTAGGAAGATATATACATACACACACGCAGAGAACGTGAAAAAGTGAATGTTGCCATACTAACTATAATGAGAGTAATCAATTAAGGTGGGCTATTATCAGCATACATGAATCACATGGCTCCAGGAAGGTGGGAGCACTTTAGTGAAAGTCATGGGGAAGAACAGTGTAAAAGATTAGACTATTTATCAAGATTAGATACTAATATGAAATGCTCTGCTCCCTTGTAGATCCTTCCAGCAAAGTGCTTTATCAAGATGGTGGTGTAAACCTGTATTACAAATTGGAAAACTGAGGCATGGATGTATTAAGGGACTTATCCAAAATCATGCAGTGACAGAAATGAGAATGCAGTCCAGTGCCAGGGTTCTCAACCTTTTTCTTTCTGAGCCTCTCCCCACCCTCCCCCCAACATGCTGTAAAAACTCCATGGCCCATCTGTGCCACAACAACTGTTTTTCTGCATATAAAAACCAGGGCCAGTATTAGGGGGTATCAAGCAGGGCAATTGTCCAGGGCGCCACGCTGCAGGGGGCCCTGTGAAGCTGAGTTGCTCAGGCTTTGGTTTGAGCCCTGGGTGGCGAGGCTCAGAGCCCCGTGCTTCTGCCCCATTAGGTGGGGTTTTGGCTTTCTGCCCTGGGCCCCAGCACGTCTAATGCTGGTCCTGCTTGGAAGACCCCCTGAAATCTGCTCGTGATCCCCCAGGCGACCCCGGACCTCTGTTTGAGAACCACTGGTCTAGCGCACCTTACTCCTAATGCTGTGCTAGAACAAGGAGACACAATTCCTCCCTTGATATTGACTTAAATAACACTTCTCTTCTTGCAGTGACTGGAATTTGGGGTTTGTCTTCTAAGCACTGGGTTGGGAAACAAACTTGAAAAGCTCAACAGTCGAGAAGTCTTGGGTCCCTGCTTACATTCATTTGTTAACTTATTTTTGCTTTCAACCAAGATACATTTGAAATTACCACTCATATCTAAAATTCTAAATAAAGAAATGTATAAAATGTGGTGGTTTTGCATACAGTTACATTACCCTTTTATGAATACTCATGATTAAAAGCACTTGCAAAGTACTGATCCAGGAGCTAAATTTTATATTCATCCCTTATCATGGTTGACTTCGTATCAGGAGACAGTGGAACATAACACATGTTGCTGGGGCTAAATGTGTAAACATCAAAATGAACTGTCCTGGATTTTTGTAAATTGGAATCAGATCAAAATATTATACTAAATAGCTAGCTCTTGAAGTGGAAATAATACCTTGAGGGACTGGTGTTCCACTGAAACATCTTTTACTCCTTTTTTTTTTTCTTCCCCCAGAGTAAATGGACAGTATATTATGGAAGGACTCGCATCCAGCTTCCTTTTCACAATGGGAGGCTTAGGCTTCATAATTCTGGACCGATCCAATGCACCAAATATTCCAAAGCTCAATAGATTTCTGTTGCTTTTTATTGGATTTGTCAGCGTCCTGTTGAGCTTCTTCATGGCAAGAGTTTTCATGCGGATGAAATTGCCGTAAGTTATTTAGTACATTTCATGCTGTTCTCCCCTTCCTTTCTGTTTCTGATAAGCAGGGATCCTAGTTTTCTGTGATAAATCACAGATTTGTATGGGGTTTTTTTCCACGATTAAAGTGGAATGCTGAACTTCAGTTTCCCTAGCCACTATAAATATAGGTATCCGTTGAACACAATGTTTTATTGGTATATTTACATTTTTTTAAGCAAGTTCGAAGCCTTCCAGTGCTATCAATCATTATGATAAAATAAAATTAATAGAATTGCAATTTGTATTTCTTACATATACCAAATATTTCTATGTCTGCTTTCTATATTTTCAGAAAATTGTTTTTTTAACGCACAAAATAAAAAGCAAAAATTGCTTTTATATTAACATTACTCACTTTCTGAGTTAGTCCTGGAGGCTGAAGTGAAATTTGAGATGCATTAAAATACACACCCCTATAAGTCATTGAGTAACCTCTATATGCCAAAGCAGTGTATTGGAGTGTGTTTAGCTATGTACAGTAGAACCACGTTTATCTGGGCCTCTATTACCTGGCTCTCTATACTATACTAACTGAACCACCAGCCACCCAGGGCTGACTGTGGCAAGGGCTCGGGCGGTCAGCGTATTCAAAAATCAACCACAAGAGGGGAGGTTGCGCCCATTGAATAAGTGGCACTGGTACTTTCATCAGTAAAATTTAGTTAATAAGTTTACATTTTTTTTCACAAAATGTAAAAACTAAAGAATCTCTGTAAAAATGCATATTCCACATTTTTCTGTGGCAAACAGATTTCTAGGATCCCAGTTAAGTTTACAAAGCACTACATCTGAAGCAAGGATAAGTTACGTTTAAAAAAAAAATTGGTGTAGATTAAACATTCACAGCTTTGCTTTAAGGTGTTTTAGTTAAAATTGGAATTTGCCCTCTTTAGTGAGGTGTGACGTTTTTGGGTCTGCCCATTCTGAAACATCATGTTGTGCAGGGAGTGACAAGCTCCCTGTCAGAAATCATAGCTACAATACAGTTTGATTCTAGACTGGCTGGATTGGATTTTGAGGAAAGATTAAAAGACTTAATCTATACAGGTTGGCTAAAAGCCAGCACAGGCTTTGGAGAGAAGCATAAATAGCTAAGCATTGGGAGGATGGGAGATGAATTAGGGGTATAACAAGGTGAAAATTAAGAAGGAAAATTGAGGCTATCTGGGAAATTTTTCATGGGCTGTAGAACAATCTTCCAAGGAAGGTAGAGTAATCTTTGTTCTTGCATGTATGTACTGACAGGGCTTTCGAGCTTCTTGATTCTGTGTTTTCCAGTCTATCCGGTAGCTTATAATGAATTCATTTTATTTTTGCTGCCTGCCTTTCTTTTCTCCTTCCCTTCCCACTTCTTAACCCCACTATGACCTCTAGAGCTGCCAACAGCAGCAGTTTCTTTGAGGGCCACTGCTAAAACCACTCCATGAGTTAACTGGCAGGAGATGTGTTTTTTTTTTTTTTTTTTTAAATAATGATATGGTCATTCTCCATTTCTTGGAGAGTCACTAAATCTCCTCTCCAATATAATTACTGGCCCATAAAGTGCAAGTGTTGGGTTTCCTGGCAGTGTGTAGCAATGCAGCATGAAGCATCAGCATACAATAGATTTATTTTTTTAATCAAATGTGGCTGGTCTCAAGAGTTCATGGTCATGTTTGAGAAACTCTGAAGAATAGGAAGGAAATCTTATAAGACTCATTTGTGGCTTAGACATATGTTCTAACAATACAAAGGTTTTACATGAGGTACTGACTTTGTATCATTTCAGTTAATTTCCTAACAGGCTTTTGTTCACTGATTATTTAATATTCAGGAATATCTTGCCTAAGGGAAAGTTTGTCACATATGACTGCCAAATAACTTGCTAAATCCTCATTAATGAAAACACAAGACTTATCTGATACAGGACACGACACTGAATTTTACTTTTATTGAAAGGCAGGCAGTTCCTAAATTACTCAAGGCACAGAAAAGCCTTTGTATTCTGGTGGTATTCAGTACATTGTTTTTGATTAATGTGGACATCATTCTTGTTTTGCATCTGAGAACCACAGGTTTAAAATCTAAAAACTAATACATACAGGTTAAATCATGATTCCTGTTGTTGTAGTTATACTCACAATAATAGACTTAAGCTGTCCCTTCTGTTTTTGCTCTGATTTTCAAACACACAGAATTGTGCTAGATGCCTCAGAGAAACAAGTAAAGACAGTCCTTGCTCTGAAATGTTGTGGTTCAGACATGATTCAAGACATGAGAACCATAGACCGACAAGGAGAAATTGGGGAAAGGAAGGACAAGGGTTGCAATAATATACAGCTACTCTGTAAGATGTGTGTGTCTCTGCCGTTACGTTACCTTAGTTCATTGAAGAAGTGGAGGTTAGAGGAGACAGGAAAGGAGAAAAGTTGGGGCTGAATTGTACCAGTTTGGGCTGACTGATGTAGGATCTTGAAATTGATAGTCTATGTGAGCAGCACAAATGCAGAACCTTTCACAAAATATAATAAAGGCTTCCAGAATTTATGATGATAAAGGCTAGGTTGAGAATAATAGACTAAATCTGTTCCAGTGATTATATCAAAGTAAAATGGGGGTGGAGTGCTCAAGCTAGTCAGCAGAGCAGGTTCCTGTTTGAACCAGTCTCACCCTTGAATCTCTCAGCAACTTTCTCTGCAGTTAATGGCACAAACACTAAGGCCAGGAAATGCTGGTATATGAAGGCGCCCCTTTGATTTGCTAGTATAGAAGTCCCTTGCCAGCCTGCTGGGATATCTTCTCGGCCAGCTGGCTATAACTACCTACACCCAAGCACAGCTGCTGTGATTCTCTTCATTTAGATCCCTATCTACAGTAGGTAATAGTGTGCCAGTGAAGGAGAAATTTCCCAGACTACTACAAGTTGGTAAAAAGGAATGGAAGAAATTTCTTCCAAGGAATGATTTACAGAATTCTTTATAAAATCCTTATTAAAGAACATTAACCCAATGTGATGGTTATTGAGACCTCTGTGGATGGACTTGAGAGGACTATAAACTTCCCAGATTACACTTCTGAAAGTTTTTGATCTTTAATATTCATCAAATGAAAATTTCCTTTTTGGTTAGGGAGGGTTTTTTTGTTTTTGTTTTTTGGTTGATAAACACAAACCCTCCATGGACATGAATGTGATGAAAGATCAGAAATAAGACAGGATTTTAAGACATGTTTCAAATGACCAAAGATGTAGCCTTTTTTTAAGGACACAGAGTTGGTGTTTTAAATATTCCAACAGTGCCAAAAGTGTTTCCCACCATTACAGCGCTTGTTTGCATATGTTACCAGAACAGCACAACAAAGATGCCAGTTTGAGCTTTACTATTAAATGTTAGAACTGTAAACTGAATTTCCATTTCTTTAAATTTCAGACAATTGCAGGGAGTAGCTATCTTAATTTTATACAGACCAACTCGAAACTAGAGAAGTTGATCTAGGGGCAACTGGTTTCAACCACAAGCCAATGTTTGGAGTTCACCTTGGAGAATAAACTGGTTGACAGCTAGTAAAATCAGATTTTTGGACCTGAGACCTAATTATAACTAAACTCCAGTTAATTAACCTAGAACAGGGAGAACAGAGAGAATCCTTGGATCCATACTTTATTGTATGTTTATTTATGAACAACTTTATCCCTTGGTCTTCTGTTTTTGAAAATTATATTCTTAAGAGGCTCTGGAATTGTGGAACTAAACTTGCATTAATATATCGCATACACCACAGGAATAGGTTGTGTGTTCTGGTGAAAATTTGAATATGGAATAGTCTCATTAAGTTTTAACTGAGTGGAAAGTTTCATAAGTATCCATTGACGATGTTTCTAGTGAAGGTCTATACCATAACATTAATTAAGGCTTGCACAGTCATTTTAGCTAACTGTTTGTTGTTCCTTATTGTTTTCTCATTAAGATTTTTTTTTATAACTTTTTCAATTGTTTAAGTCTGACAAATGAGTACACTGGTAACCTGGTATAGCTTTATCTTGAAAATTGTAATCTGTTCAGTTTAGATGTGCTGTGCTCCTAACTTCTCTCTCTTAACTTTTATTTTGTCCTGTAGGGGATACTTGATGGGTTAGTGCCTGGTGTGATATATGCAAGCACAAAATGGATTTGCTTCTCTTCATGAAGAGCTTAAAAACAAGCAATCTATAAAAATTATACTGTCCCCTACAAGAAGACACAAGAAAGGTCTAGTTACGCGAACCAGCAAGTGCAAGAAGTGCTTCCAACTGTCTCCTTTCATAAATAAAAACCGTCATTACCAGTGGTTGGTGTATTTTTAAAACAGCATTTTATCAATTGTCTATTTCTATCTTTAAAAAAGAAAAAGTTACTGAACTGTTACTTAGCTTTAGGTATGAATTTGTATCTTGAAACAATTCACTATAAAATGTAAAACTGGTATTTTTCCCCTCCTCGTTTTTTTCCCTTAACCTGACTGAGATATTGGGCAAATGTTTTACAATTCCTGATTTTAAAGTGTGCAGCACTCTGGCCTTTTTTCCTGTGGCCTGCCCCGTACCAAGTTTATACCCGGAGAGAAGTCTTTTGGTGATGCTTTACTATCAAACACACTGTGTCTAGTGAAGTTATTTCTAAGGCACCAATTGCCTTGATATTCATGGCAATGCATTAACAAATCCAGATGTACACTGGATACAACGTTGTGTGAGTGAATTTGTTTTTGGAACAGTGTATGAAAGGAGCCAAATTAAACATGTTTTCTACTAAACCACTTGCATTTTGTGTGATTTCTAAAACAGAGTAATCTTTACAAATCGTACACAATCTATTCTGTAGGTTCTGCAGTAACAATGCTACTACACAACGGTGGTTTATCTTTTATTGGATAGTGATATTGTAAACTGTAGGGGGCAACTGTAACTGTCTCTCGTAAGTTCACCAGAGCCTGCAGTAGTTCTCAGGCATGCATTGTATCGAAATGGTACACCATTACCAATAACAAGGTGAGTTGAATTACTTTGGAGGCTTTTGGTTTTGTTTTATATTGGCTAGGGACAGACACCAACTTATTTTTCTTTGATTAGAGTATACACATTGAGAGGAAATAATCTCATTCCTCTAATTGTCAACATTTGTGCAGATCATGCATTGCTTCTCTCTGTGAGAAGGAACAATCTTTGTCTAAAATCACAGCAAGGTCCTTTACCTAGTCACAAGTGTTCAAAGTACTATGTTATCCTCTGGATTCAGAAATTAATTCTGTCACTGGGAGCCATCGTTCTGTTTAGGACCTCAGTATGCCTACAGTTTTTGAGATCTTCGTGTTTAACATCTATTACCTGACATGCCATCATGAGAAGCAAGCTTTCCATTCGTTCCTTCTATTATGTTTATGTAATCGTCACTACATTCATTTGTTTTGCTATGCCTTTTTCTATCAGGATGGTTGGTGCAGTTACCTTTTTTTTTTTTTTTTTTTTTTTTAAAGCTATGAGTGAGTTCTGATGGATGCTTATGATTACAGGAATCCTGCATTTTTCCAAGTGTGTTGTTTTTATCCCTCTGGTACTGAGAGTCTTAGTGGGGAAAGTACTATTTACAGGACCGGTACAGAACAGCTATTATGCTCTGCTGTAAGGAGAGAGAGCAGAAAGAAACAGATGAGGGGAATAATAAGAGAGCCCAGAGGTGGGATACACGATGCAGAAATGGGAGTAGTTTGGTAGGTAAAGCATCAGTGCAGGACTGAAACTGGTTCAATTCTGGCATGGTCTTTAGAGGTTTCTCCTGTGAGGTAGTGTACCAAACAAACTGTAAAGGAGAAGCATTGCTGTATCTCATCTGACTCTTCAATTATGTGAATAGGTGTATGTTGTAAAATTGTATGCTGTTTACTGTACGCATCAGCAGATAGCTTCATGTGCCTGGTTTTGGGTTATTCAAGAAAATGTACAAATGAGTGCAAGAAAATTGTACAAAAAAAATTTGGCTTTACCTTTTGTCTAGACTACCCCATCCTAAAGTATATGATGGGAGAGAACCTGTCAGAGTTCATCGAAAAGAGGACTGAAAAGCTGCATTAGAGTAAAGATATTGGTAACAGGAAAACATCTCTCCATAGTGGGAAATAAAGATATGGCTATTTACTAGCTTGATGTAAACAGCACTTTCAATCTGCTTTGATAGAAACTTAGTGGCAGTCAAATTAAGAACTCCTCCTATGTTCAAATTTTAAAAAAAAGACTGTCCCTCCTAGGCTGGTGTGCTAGAAAGAGACTTGAATTTGGAACTCTTGCATCCTCTGGAGTAAACTATTGGGAAATCATTTCAGCACTCCAAGCAAGGTGAGAGGTATTAGACTGGTAATAGTGTTGAGAATTAAACATGGATACACTGCTTAGAAGTGTGGTTATAAAGACTGGGCACTGTCCTGACTTCCTTTTTTCTACTACCCAGCCTGCTGAGAATTATAGATTAGAAGTAGGATATGGTGTATTTGTGGCATTGAATCAACCTTCTGAAAAACAAGTTTGTGGTTTGAAAGATGTGCTGATAAAGACATTACAGTAAGTCTGACTTTTTAATTGTGTAGAGTTTGTAAGTAAGTTTCATGACTAATCTGGAATAAATTTAACTCTGAAATACACTGGCATCTTTGCTAGTCCCACTGCATGGGGATTATAAGTAATTAAAATGTATGGCATACATTTTTTACAAAGGTTTGTAAAATTCACAAGTATGCACATTACTGTACAGGGAAGGGTATAATTGCGTAGACTACTTTATTTGCACACCTCCAATGAGGCCAAATTTATTTCTAAATCTTTTACTTAAATTCAAATATGATCCATGAATTGGGAAATTACAATTAACAGCACTATAAACTCTTAACTGTAGTACTTACAGTATCTTTGTGTTATACCAGCCCAGTTTACTGCATCCTCATTCCAAGTGCAGTAATAAATACTAAGTGTTTCATGTTAATATCCTAACATGACAGATTTTGACTGTGGCATGAGTTTGTATAGAAATCTACGATTCAAGCCAATGAATGTTAAAACTTGCATGGATCATATGCCAACTTACAAACAAGTCAGTAAATTTGCTTAAAAAATTCTTAACTAGTGCTCTTCTGCAGAGCAATTGACAAACATCAATCTTTTCATCACCCAAGGAAGGAAGCAAGCCTTCCTCTTTATAATGCGGAAACTGACACTGACGCTACAACTTACCATTTCAAAAGTGTCCACTAATATAGTGAATCTGTGGGTGCCCAGTCCCTGACTTTCAAATGCCAAGTGGCTGTAACTCCAACTGAAGTTAGTGAGAACGGTGGGTGCTTAGAACCTCTAAAAATTAAGCCTGTTGTGTCACTAGTTAGTTTTGGGTATCTAACAGGCACATTTGAAAATTTAGGCCTAATTGACTTTGCCAAGACAACAGCAGGCATCCGTTGAAATAGGGAGTAGAATTTCAACTGATTTTGGCACATGGTCTTTGTGCTTAAATTGTGTCAATGGGAAGAAGCTGTGCCTTTCAAATTAAGTGGAAGTAAAAACTCTTTAACTCTGTGTTGCCATTAAGGCAGCCTATTGCTATTTGTAATGGTCTTGAGAGAGGATGGTTTCTAGAGTTCTAGTCTGAGGCTCAGGAGACGGGTCCAATTCTCTGCTCTTCCACATACTAATGCTACTTGCTTGCTTTAGGCAAGTCATTTAGTCTCTTTGCCTCAGTTCCCATCTATAAAATGGAGATATTAGTCCTTCCCTGCCTCATGGACATTGTGACGCTAAATACATTAAAGATTGAGAGGCACTCAGTGTGGTAATTAAGGCCATAAAAAGTACCTACGATAGGTATCCACTGCAACACTTATGTAGATGTTGTTATGCCTAATCCAAGAAAAATGATGTAATAATTATCATTGCTCTTGCTCACATTGGGCCTGATCCACCACTGCTGTGCACTTTGTGTTACACTCTGCATAAAGTGGGTGTAAAATGCTAGCACTGGTGGAAGTGAATGGAACCCTGTAAGTGTGACCTAAAGCACCCAGATATTTCAGACCCTACGCACCTAATAATCTTTGAACAAAATATGCCTTGTGAGGTATCGTTTAAAAATTAATAACTGGCTGGTCAATAATACAACAGCAAAATGTATGGAGCAATGTTATACGTAAAGTTCTGAATTCCCCCATATGATGTTACTAGAATATGTTCAAGACCAGATGGCTTTGCCTATGTAAAGATGTTAAATAGGTCTGTCCGAAACAAAGGAATGGGGGTTTGCCTCAGTTTACATACAAGCAGTAACCAGGACCATCAAGACAGCAGGAGGAGGAGATGGCAGGAAAGAGAAAAATTTGCATTTTAGCTAATGCCAGTGAGGGCAGAATGAGTCTGGGGTGAAGGAAGCTCCATGCTCCGTCACCTTACTCACAGCTTGAATAAAGTGTACACGGATGGATAACCTGCAGAAGCACGTTTCAAAAGGTTTACTGGTCTATAAAGCTACAGTGCTATTTTTTTGGCACATTAGCTTGAGCAGAGCTAGAGCAGGTACGTTTGTCAGCTGGGAATCACCTCAGCACCAAGTGCAGACATAACCTCAGGGTATGTCTACACTATGAAATTGGGTCGAATTTATAGAAGCCGGTTTTATAGAAATCGGTTGTATACAGCCAATTGTGTGTCCCCCCACATAAAATGCTCTAAGTGCTCTAGTCGGCGGACCGCGTCCACAGTACCGAGGCTAGCGTCGACTTCCGGAGCATTGCACTATGGGTAGCTATCCCACAGTTCCCGCAGTCTCCGCCGCCCATTGGAATTCTGGGTTGAGATCCCAATGCCTGAATGATGCAAAACAGTGTCGCGGGGGGTTCTGGGTACATGTCGTCAGGCCCCTCCCCCTCCGTCAGAGCAATGGCAGACAATAGATTCACGCCTTTTTACCTGGGTTACCTGTGCAGACAACATACCACGGCAAGCATGGAGCCCGCTCAGCTCAGCTCACCGTCACCATATGTCTTCTGGGTGCCAGCAGACGTGGGACTGCATTGCTACACAGCAGCAGCAGCTAACTGCCTTTTGGCAGTAGACGGTGCAGCATGACTGGTAGCCTTCATCGGCGATCTGGGTGCTGGCAGCCATGGGGCTGGCAGCCGTAGAGCTGCATTGCACCAGCCCCTTGCCTTTTGCCTTTTGGCAGTAGATAGTTTATTACAACTGGTATCCGTCGTCATCGTACTGCAGTGGCTGTCGATCATGGGCACCTGGGCAGACATGCTCAGTCCTATCGAACTGTCTTGACGATGATGGCTATCAGTCGTAGTATGCTATTTTCTGCCAAGCGCCCAGTATTTTCTGCTAAGCACCCAGAAGAGGCTGAGGGCGATCTGGGTGCTGGCAGACATGGGGCTGGCAGACGTGGGGCTGCATTGCTACACAGCAGCAGCCCCTTGCCTTTTGGCAGTAGATAGTATATTACGACTGGTATCCATCGTCGTCGTACTGCAGTGGCTATCAGTCTTAGTACACTAACTGCCAAGCGCCCAGTATTTGCTGCCAAGCACCCAGAAGATGCCGAGGGCTATCAGTCATGCTGCACCGTCGTCTGCCAGCTTAAGATGTAAAAAATAGATTTGTTCTGTATTCATTTGCTTTCCCCTCCCTCCGTGAAATCAATGGCCTGCTAAACCCAGGGTTTTGAGTTCAATCTTTGGGGGGGGGCCATTCTGTGTGACAGTTGTTTGTGTTTCTCCCTGATGCACACCAACCTTTGTTGATTTTAATTCCCTGTACCTGTATGCCATGTCGTCACTCGCCCCTCCCTCCTTCCCCTGGTCCGTCAGATACTAGTTTCGTGCCTTTTTTCAGACCAGATGCCATAGCTAGCACTGGGATCATGGAGCCCGCTCAGATCACCGCGGCAATTATGAGCACTATGAACACCACGCGCATTGTCCTGGAGTATATGAAGAGCCAGAACATGCCAAAGCAAAACCAGCCGAGGAGGCGATTGCAGCGCGGCGACGAGAGTGAAGATGAAATTGACATGGACATAGACCTCTCACAAGGCACAGGCCCCAGCAATGTGGAAATCATGGTGTTACTGGGGCAGGTTCATGCCGTGGAACGCCAATTCTGGGCCTGGGAAACAAGCACAGACTGGTGGGACCGCATCGTGCTGCAGGTGTGGGACGATTCCAAGTGGCTGCGAAACTTTCGCATGCGTAAGGGCACTTTCGTGGAACTTTGTGACTTGCTTTCCCCTGCCCTGAAGTGCCAGAATACCAGGATGAGAGCAGCCCTCACAGTTGAGAAGCAAGTGGCGATAGCCCTGTGGAAGCTTGCAACGCCAGACAGCTACCAGTCAGTCGGGAATCAATTTGGAGTGGGCAAATCTACTGTGGGGGCTGCTGTGATCCAAGTTGCCAGGGCAATGAAAGACCTGGTGATATCAAGGGTAGTGACTCTGGGAAATGTGCAGGCCATAGTGGATGACTTTGCTGCAATGGGATTCCCAAACTGTGGTGGGGCCATAGACGGAACCCATATCCCTATCTTGGCACCGGAGCACCAAGCCACCGAGTACATAAACTATAAGGGGTACTTTTCAATGCTGCTGCAAGCTCTGGTGGATCACAAGGGACGTTTCACCAACATCAACGTGGGATGGCCGGGAAAGGTACATGATGCTCGCGTCTTCAGGCACTCTGGTCTGTTTCGAAAGCTGGAGGAAGGGACTTTCTTCCCGGACCAGAAAATAACCGTTGGGGATGTTGAAATGCCTATCGTGATCCTTGGGGACCCAGCCTACCCCTTAATGCCATGGCTCATGAAGCCGTACACAGGCAGCCTGGACAGGAGTCAGGACCTGTTCAACTACAGGCTGAGCAAGTTCCGAATGGTGGTGGAATGTGCATTTGGACGTTTAAAAGCGCGCTTGCACAGCTTACTGACTCGCTCAGACCTCAGTGCAAAGAATATCCCCATTGTTATTGCTGCTTGCTGTGCGCTCCACAATATCTGTGAGAGTAAGGGGGAGACATTTATGGCGGGGTGGGAGGTTGAGGCAAATCGCCTGGCCGCTGATTACATGCAGCCATACACCAGGGCGGTTAGAGGAGCACCGCAGGGCGCGGTGTGCATCAGAGAAGCTTTGAAAACTAGTTTTGTGACTGGCCAGGCTACGGTGTGAAACTTCTGTTTGTTTCTCCTTAATGAACCCTCCGCCCCTCCCCCCCCACCCGGTTCACTCTACTTCCCTGTAAGCCAACCACCCCACCCTCCCCTCCCCCCTTCGAGCACCGCTTGCAGAGGCAATAAAGTCATTGTTACTTCACATTCATGCATTCTTTATTAATTCATCACACAACTAGGGAGATAATTGCAAAGGTAGCCCGGGATGGGTGGGGGAGGAGGGAAGGAAAAGGACACACTGCAGTTTAAAACTTTAACTCTTATTGAAGGCCAGCCTTCTGATGCTAGGGCAATCATCTGGGGTGGAGTGACTGGGTGGCCGGAGGCCCCCCCACCGTGTTCTTGGGCGTCTGGGTGAGGAGGCTATGGAACTTGGGGAGGAGGGCTGTTGGTTACACAGGGGCTGTAGCGGCGGTCTCTGCTCCTGCTGCCTTTCCTGCAGCTCAACCATACGCTGGAGCATATCAGTTTGATGCTCCAGCAGCCGGAGCATCGACTCTTGCCTTCTGTCTGCAAGCTGACGCCACCTATCATCTTCAGCCCGCCACTTGCTCTGTTCATCCCGTGATTCAGCCCGCCACCTCTCCTCTCGTTCATATTGTGCTTTTCTGTAGTCAGTCATTGACTGCCTCCACGCATTCTGCTGTGCTCTGTCAGCGTGGGAGGACATCTGGAGCTCCATGAACATATCGTCCCGCGTCCTCCGTTTTCTCTTTCTAATCTTCACTAGCCTCTGTGAAGGAGAAACATTTGCAGCTGGTGGAGGAGAAGGGAGAGGTGGTTAAAAAAGACACATTTTAGAGAACAATGGGTACGCTTTCACGTTAAATTTTGCTGTTCACATTACACAGCACATGTGCTTTCATTACAAGGTCGCATTTTTCCTCTTATATTGAGGGCCTGCCGGTTTGGTGTGAGAGATCACTCACGCAGTGCCAGACCACAGATTTCGGCTTGCAGGCAGCCATGGTAAGACACAGTCTTTTGGCTTTTTTAACCTTCTTAACATGTGGGAATGGTTTCAAACAGTAGCGCTCTCATTTCCCATACCAAGCACCCGTTGGGTTGGCCATTTAAAATGGGTTTGCAATGTAAAAGGAGGGGCTGCGGTTTCCGGGTTAACATGCAGCACAAACCCAACTAACTCCCCCCCACACACACACCCAATTCTCTGGGATGATCACTTCACCCCTCCCCCCCACCGCGTGGCTAATAGCGGGGAATATTTCTGTTCAGCAGAGCAGGAAGGAGCACCTCTGAATGTCCCCTTAATAAAATCGCCCCATTTCAACCAGGAGACCGTGAATGATATCACTCTCCTGAGGATAAGAAAGAGTGATAAGGAATGGATGTTGTCTGCATGCCAGCAAACACTGGGACCATACGCTGCCATGCTTTGTTATGCAATGATTCCAGACTACGTGCTACTGGCCTGGCGTGGTAAAGTGTCCTACCATGGCGGACGGGATAAGGCAGCCCTCCCCAGAAACCTTTTGCAAAGGCTTTGGGAGTACATCCAGGAGAGTTTTCTGGAGATGTCCCTGGAGGATTTCCGCTCCATCCCCATACACGTTAACAGACTTTTCCAGTAGCTGTACTGGCCACGATTGCCAGGGCAAATTAATCATTAATCATTAAACACGCTTGCTTTTAAACCATGTGTAATATTTACAAAGGTACACTCACCAGAGGTCCCCTGTGTGCCCTCAGGGGATGGGAGCACGGCTTGGGTGAGTTCGGGGGTTACTGGTTCCAGGTCCAGGGTGATAAACATATCCTGGTTGTTGGGGAAACCGGTTTCTCCGCTTCCTTGCTGCTGTGAGCTATCTACATTATCTCCATCCTCATCTTCCTTGTACCCCGAACCCGCTTCCCTGTGTGTTTCTCCAGTGAGGGAGTCATAGCACACGGTTGGGGTAGTGGTGGCTGCACCCCCTAGAATGGCATGCAGCTCCGCGTAGAAGCGGCATGTTTGCGGCTCTGCCCTGGACCTTCCGTTTGCTTCTCTGGCTTTGTGGTAGGCTTGCCTTAGCTCCTTAATTTTCACGCGGCACTGCTGTGCGTCCCTGTTATGGCCTCTGTCCTTCATGGCCTTGGAGACCTTTTCTAATATTTTGCCATTTCGTTTACTGCTACAGAGTTCAGCTAGCACTGATTAATCTCCCCATATGGCGAGCAGATCCCGTACCTCCTGTTCTGTCCATGCTGGAGCTCTTTTGCGATCCTGGGACTCCATCACGGTTACCTGTGCTGATGAGCTCTGCGTGGTCACCTGTGCTCTCCACGCTGGGCAAACAGGAAATGAAATTCAAACGTTCGCGGGGCTTTTCCTGTCTACCTGGTCAGTGCATCTGAGTTGAGAGTGCTGTCCAGAGCGGTCACAATGAAGCACTGTGGGATAGCTCCCGGAGGCCAATAACATCGAATTCCGTCCACACTACCCCAATTTCGACCCGCGAAGGCCGATTTTATCGCTAATCCCCTCGTCGGAGGTGGAGTAAAGAAACCGGTTTAAAGGGCCCTTTAAGTCAAAAGAAAGGGCTTCGTCGTGTGAACGTGTCCAGGCTTAATTCGATTTAACGCTGCTAAAGTCGACCTAAACTCGTAGTGTAGACCAGGCCTCAGTGCCTCCTGGCTCCTCTAATCCTATTTCAGGCTCCCTAGCCCCTTTGCCATTCCCTGTTCCCTTGTCTGCTCCTGTCTTCTCTCTTAGTTACCTGGTATCGATATGTTTTTATAGCTCCACTCCCCTCATTGTCTGTGTGGTGCTTCTTGCATGAATCATCCTGAAAACAACAGAAATCAAGTGCATCGTACGCCAATACACTAGGGATCTAGCAAAGACACTGCAGTGTCCAAACTCCTTTCCTCTAGCAATGCCTCTTAAAAAGCAGACTTTCCTTTCCTGGTCTTGGACTTAAAACACCTTTTAATTGATAAGCTGAAAGTTCTTAAATTTCTTTGCAATGTAACTTAGTTGGTAGTTTTAGAAAAACAATTGAATATTTAACGGGCATGGCTAGTATATCACTGTACATAATGGAACAAACAGAGAAAATGCATAAAATAACAAGAGTAGTATACACAGCAGACAAGGTATAGACAGGAAAGCAGGGGAAAGGAATGTTCCTTCAGGCTTCCTTCTTAAAGATATCAAAACATAAGAACTGCCATACTAGGTCATATCACTGGTCCATCTAGTCTAGTATCCTGTTTTAGTCAGTGTCTGATAGTTCTGATCTGTACACCCCCTGAAATTCTATTTTGGAGAGATCCAATCTTGTCTTCCACTCCTGGTTTCTGGCAGTCAGAGGTTTAGGGACACCCAGAGCATGGGGTTATACCCCGACCATCTTGGCTAACAGCCATTGATGGACCTATCCTCCATGAACTTATCTAGTTCTTTTTTGAACCCAGTTATACTTTTGGCCTTCACAACATCCCCTGGCAATGAGTTCCACAGGTTAACTATGTGTCAGGTGCCACCTAACCATTGAAATCACTGTTCCTTGTACAGGTAAAACAATGATTATGGTAAACTAAATTAAATCAATATTTGGTTTTGTAACCTAGTCAGGAGAAATTTAAATAAAGATCAGCTCCTGCCAAGTTCGATCTTTTGATACTTGCTGAAGTCATAGCTCATATCATTGGTGGCCCTAAACAGATTCTCCTCTCACCTAACATTGGTGTAATTCCAGAGTAAACTCTACTGAAATCCATGGAGATGTGCCAGTGTAAGTAAGAGGCGAATAAGCCCTGTAATTTTTCAAATGAATTTAACAGCCATGCTTAGTTATGGTTTAAATTAGGTTGTGGCTGAACCAGCCTCATCTGACATGCTGTGGATCAGCAGTGTGGACAAAGCCAATTGTAGAAAGTGTCTCAAAACTCATGCTCTAGTTAAGGTATCCCACTTAGGTAAATCAGAGATGGCGACGTTGCCTCAGCAAACCATAACCATGGCTCTGACCATGGCAGCTCAAACTGTGCTTAAGCATGGTTGTTAAATTTTGTTGAAAGCTCGGTGTAGATGGAACCAGAGAGAGACTGACCTCCAAAACACCCACTACTAAAAACATTAAGACATTATTCAGCTACTGGCAGAGGCAATCCTGTTGAAAATAACGTTTTTTATTGTACTTCAAAATTCTAAAAGTGGCTGCAGCTGGCCAAATAAAAATATTTTTCTACCTTCCAGTAACTCTGGCAGCACCATCAACCCCACCTTTACTATGTTTCGAGCCGTAACGTTTCGAGCTGTAACTTTTCAGCTTTATATGTGTGTATCTGCAGTCCAAATCCTTGTTGACCACTGGATGGTGCTCACTACAATGCTATTCCCCTACCTCCTGAGAATACAGAGGTGCTGGAGAGAAGAAACTCCTTTAAAAAGATGTAGAAAAGTACTGAAGGGCAATGAAACACTAATTTTTTTGTCTGATTTTGTAAAACAAATACAAAGTATTTAACACATCTTCTTTCTGCTTCTTAAGAGTACAAACATGAGAACAAATTTTCTCTTTGAACAACTTGTCGCTGAGTTTTCAAACATAATTGAGCTGTTGAGATCTTTCCGACTGACAATTCATACTGAAATGTTTTCTCTGCCTCTTTCTCAACAAACTCTTGCCCAAAATTTACCACTGGAGACTGATCTTTAGGGCCAAAGGGGACACAGAATAAGAAGACTGCCTTACCCTTCTATCCAAGGATCTCAAATTTCTTTCCAAAGATTGATTAAATTAATACACTGATGAGCAGGTAAGTAGTATTACAAGAAATACTTGTCTACAAAATACTATATTTTGTAGACAAGAAAGCTGAAATGCAGTGATGTTATTTGACTTGCTCAAGGTCATAGAACATCTGGGCATGAGCTGGGCATAGAATCCCAGTCTCCTATCTCCTAATCCTGCATTTTAACCATATAACCATCCTCCTGCCACTAAGAGGCAATGAAATTACCAGAAAGGAACATTGCTGATGAATTTTCCATTTATAATGGGTCAGATTTTTTTCTAAATCTGTGCTTACGTGTTTTCGAGAGCCAAAAAACTTGGCCATGTAGCTATCGAATTTGCATATGCAAAGCTGAGATGTAAGACCCACAGACTTTGATTTTAGTACACCACAAATACAAATTAGCAGGGAGATTAAGGTTTATTTGAAAATTCAGCCCCGTGTATTGAATGTCATAGCCGATCTCTGTCTCTATAATTGCCAGACTAAAACGCTAGATCTGAACACAATCAGGTTTTGAAAAAGTTCACGCTAAGACCGGAGCCTCACACTTTTCAGTTCAGGCCTTTCTCTAGGAGTAATATGAAAACCTCCTTTTTGATATCCCAGCTCATTAAAGGCCAAATTCTGAGGTGCTTTGTTCAAGACACTCAGGGACTCATCCAACTACCATCAAAGTCAATGGGAGCCTTTCCACTGAGTTGAATGGGGAACTAAATGACAGCCCATGATGAGTATGTCTTATATACACATAATAAACAGAAACTGGGAGAGAAAGGGGCAGTCTGTGAAGGAATAGGTGTGTACATCTTACACTTTGGAACATGTGCTACAGTGCCTGTGAGATAGATCTGGCCTCCCTCCTCATACTCTGCCTTTCACAAACAAAGGTGAATTAAGCCTCACACTGTGCCTGTGAGGTAAGTAACTGTTGTTATGGCCCTTTTACAGATGGGGAAGCTGAAGCAAAGAGTGACTTGCCCAAAGTCATGTAACAGCTCAGTGGCAGAGTAAGGAATAAAATGCAGATCCTTCTAATTCCAACTCCTTTGCCGCAATAAGAGAACTAGTGGCTTTCATATGCTGCGGGTAGGAGTTAATTTCAGCAATAAATATTTACTAGAGCTGGTCAAAAATTTTCATAGTTTGATAGCTGAAATGTTATTCAGTGTAGAATGGCTTTTTTGTCAAAATAGAATTTCCTATGGGAAATGTCCTTTATGACAAAAAATTGAAAAAAAAACAAAAAACAAAAATATTGGTTAGGTGAAAGTTTTCAGTAAAACCAAACATTTTAAACAAGTGAAATATTTTGGTTGGTTTTTTTTTTTTGTTTGCTTGGTTGGTTGGTTGGGTTTTATGTCCCCCCCCACTTTGGAATACTAAAAAAAAATTGTAGCAGAATTTTTGGGAAAATGAATACATTTTTACATTTCTTGAACTGTTTAATGGGGAATCATCATAAGAACATAAGAATGGCCATACTGGGTCAGACCAAAGGTCCATCTAGCCTAATATCCTGTCTTCCGACAGTGGCCAATGCCACTGTGCCGCAGAGGGAATGAACAGAACAGGGTAATCATCAAGTGATCCATCCCTTGTCGCCCATTTCCAGCTTCTGGCAAACAGAGGCCAGGGACATCATCCCTGCCCATCCTGGCTAATAGCCATTGATGGACCTATTCTCCATGAACTTATCTAGTTCTTTTTTGAACCCTGTTATAGTCTTGGCCTTCACAACATCCTCTGGCAAGGAGTTCCACAGGTTGACTGTGCATTGTGTAAAAAAATATTTCCTTTTGTTTGTTTTAAACTTGCTGCCTATTAATTTCATTTGGTGACCCCTAGTTCTTGTGTTATGAGAAGGAATAAATAACACTTTCTCCACACCAGTCATGATTTTATAGACCTCTATCATATTCACCCTTAGTCATCTCTTTTCCAAGCTGAAAAGTCCCAGTCTTATTAATCTCTCCTCATACGACAGCTGTTCAATACCCCTAATCATTTTTGTTGCCCTTTTCTGAACCTTTTCCAAGTCCAATATATCTTTCTTTGAGATGAGGTGACCACATCTGCATGCAGTATTTAAGATGAGGGCATACCATAGATTTATATAGAGGCAATATGATATTTTCTGTTTTATCTATCCCTTTCTTAATGATTCCCAACATTCTGTTCACTTTTTTGACTGCCACTGCTCATTGAGTTGATGTTTTAGGAGAACTATCCACAATGATTCCAAGATCTCTTTCTTGAGTGGTAACAGCTAATTTAGACCCCATCATTTTATATGTATAGTTGGGATTATGTTTTCCAATGTGCATTACTTTGCATTTATCAACATTGAATTTCATCTGCAATTTTGTTGCCCAGTCACTCAGTTTTGAGAGATCCTGTTGTAGCTCTTTGCAGTCTGCCTGGGACTTAACTTTCTTGAGTAGTTTTGTATCATCTGCAATTTTTGCCCTTTTTCCAGATCATTTATGAATATGTTGAATAGGACTGGTCCCAGTACAGACCCCTGGGGGACATCACTATTTATCTCCTTCCATTCTGAATCCTCCCTGCATCTCCTCACCTGTTCTAATCTATACATCAAATAGGATGAGGTTTCGTATTAGTTTTAAAAGTTCCTTTCAGAACTCCCCAGCGCCGACCCCCCTTACCCCCACTTTACTCTCTCTTTAGTTTTTCTCCTTTTCTCTCACCCTCCTCCCTGGAGATCTATTTGCTGAAAAGTGCTGACACACTAATTAGATTGTCAGTGCTTTCTAAACCCCCAGGTCTTTATTCAAATTGCTGGCCAGTAACTTTCTCCCTGTTTTGGTTCTGAGCCTTTTTCTGCCTAGGAACAAATCATGACACACCCTCCACTGCTGCCCAATCTAGTTTCCTGCTGACGCTATGTGTTTGTGCTATGCTGCTTGTCCCAAGCTAACCTTTCACTGTGTCTGTGTGTTGTTGATCAGATGCCCTTCTATGAACACACGGAATATGGACAGCAGTCTGCGAGACTAGCATGTTAACTCATAGTGTGCTTCATTTAGCTGCCACTCAAAATGATAAACATAACAGATCAGGTTCAGCATTGGGGAGTGGTTGTACAGGAAGAAAGTTACAGGAGATATTAGGTTTCGCAGAATTTTTCTGTTCACCTTTTCTAGGAGATACTGTCATTCTCTTACAGATGACGCTTAGTAGCAAACGATGGAAAAGTTTCCATTACATTAGCCCTTTGTTTTCTCTTCTGAGCTGACCCGTTCCCCACTGTAAGAAATTGTTGCCACACTTTTTATTTACTCACTTCACACTTAGGCCCTGATCCTGCACTGAGCTCTGTCTTGGCACAGAGGTCCACCCATGCAGAACACCTTGTAGGATCTGGCCCTGACTCAGTGACCCCGTCTTTTACATAGAATATGGAATGGGGAAGTCATTGAGTAAAGTGTACACTCACCAGAAAAGGGCATTACTGATTTTGATGTAATGCTACTGAAATCAATGGAATTACACCAGTGAAAAAATACAGAATCAGGCCCTGAATGCAGATCTTGTGCAAGGGAGAACATTGCACTGATGTCTAGCAACCAACATAACTGATTCTTGTTCACCACCATTACAGTCCTGTGCACTCGCCTGGCTTAGGGATTTTGGGGAGGTTCAGTGATATTATTTTTGAGGTACACCCCCAAGCTTACCTGATTCATTTTCAATCAAAGTCTGTAAGTGGTGGGGGATCTTAAGGTTCACCCCCGGCCTTCTACTGCAGAAGTGGATCCCAGCAGCATATTCCTATTCACCTTTGCTATTAGTTTTTATTGCTTTGTATTTTCAAGGCTCTTGCACAGTGAAAAGGGTTAGAGATTAACTTTTGGTTTTTTAAATGAAAACTGAGATTCTTCATGGGATCAAAAGGCTGGAGCTGCTAATAAGGGACTCATGTGAGCTCACTCTAGCTCATCAGTACAGCGTGGAGCTATTAAGAAGGCCTATTTCTGGGGAGTCTTTCCAGGACAATCTTCTGGGGAAACTGTCTTCTGGACTCGAGAGGGATGTCTTGGTGATTCCCTGCCCCAACAGGAAAAAGCTCCTAGAGAAGCTGCAGTGTCCCATAGGGTTAGAAAGACCAATGGCAGTTCCAGAGTTCACTGATATTTGATTCACCAAAGGAAGCTGTACATAGACAAACCCAAGCCACCAAGCTAAGATTCTGACTGAGAATCAAGCTTCCCTACTGTATGCTGTCTTTGACTCTAGGATTTTGGTTTGGCCCATTACAGAAAACAGTCATGGCCAGCAATGAATCTAGATCCAACCTAATCAAACTTGCTCAAAGTTTGGAGGTTTGGATCTAGGTTTCCCTCTTCTACATAATTGAAACATGGGGCTGTGCCTCCTGGAGCACAGAATGAAGCCACCTTTGGGCAGTCAGTATTCTGGGCTGTTGTGGTGCCCTAAAATGTGACTCCAAAAATATAGGGAGAGATTCTAGCCCCTAACCAGATGCCCCTATCCCACTGTGACAGTGTATAAGGGCTGGAGCTGTGCCCTAGAATCCTGTCTTGAGAGGCAAGGACTGTTTTTCAATCCTGTTTGCTCAATTGTAGCTTCACATGACTGAAGAATACTCTTAACACTTGTTAAGATGCTGGCTAACACATGAGAAGCCATGTTAATTGACTATGTGGTTGCTTAGGCTCTCATCTCCCAACACCCTTCCGCATGCCTCATGCCCCCTGCACCAGGGCTTGCAAACAGCCCATCATAGGGCTGATTACAGAGGTCTTCCACTAAGCTAGTAGTGGGGAAATTCTCCTATGACCCTTAGGGCACAGTTCTGGCCCATATATACTACGCAGTGGCATACTGAATCCAGGTTATAGGACAGGGTGAATTACCCCTCAGGCTGGAGAGTCTGAGGCTAAGCCAGCCTGATTACAGAATCAGCCCCATCTGAAGGCGGCTGCCCTAATGGAAGGGAGAGCTAGGCTTAAGTGGTAATGAAGCTAAGCTGGGTAAAGAGCTGGAGTGTGAGTTAGGTAGGCAGTTCAGAGCAGCAAGGAAAGCTCTCCAGACAAGGAGGCCTGGGAGAAACCCTGATTAAGCTAGTGAGAGACAGGGAAACCTGGAAGGGAACTTACGCAGTCTTGTGAGGGAGGCAGTGGCATAGGGAGAATGGCAGTGCAGGTAAAGAAGCAGACCTTGTTGTTCAGTACAGGGCCCTGGGCTGGAACCCTGAGAAGAGGGTGAGACTGGATTTCTCTCCCATTGCAAGTGTTATTGAGCCTAGAAGGAGGGCTGCAGGCTAAGCCCTGGAGATGCTCTGAGGAAAAGCCCCAGAGAGGGTGGAAGGACTTTGTGCTAAAGACATTTTGGGACTCTTAGCTTGGACAACTGTGACCCTTAAAGGGGTAGGCTTAAAATGGTGACTGAACTTGTCACTGTAGTGACCATTGGCAGGGGAATGCTCAAGAAGCGAGAGAGCTGCTATGCCATGCCTGGCCATGAGGATGTGTCTAGCAGTGAGTAGACTCACTTATACTATCCTATTCTTTTTATTAATATTTTAGGACAAATCTGAACAGATCAGATCAAGCACCCAGATTCTTGAGGTAGGCAATAAGTAGTTAATTAAAGTATCAGACACTTGAGACAGCTGTTGATTTTATTTATAAGTAGGATCTAACTCTGTCCTGTCCAAGTCTGTAGTAAAACTCCTGGTGGCTTCAGTGGAAGCAGAATTGGACCAGTGCTGAGTGCTTCTGACAATCCCACCTTCAGGTTTTGATATTTTTGTTTTCATGTTGTTTACGTGAAATGGTCTTATAATTACACCTCTACCCTGATATAACGCGACCCGATATAACACGAATTTGGATATAACGCGGTAAAGCAGTGCTCCAGGGAGGCGGGGTTGCGCACTCCGGTGGATCAAAGCAAGTTTGATATAACGCGGTTTCACCTATAATGCAGTAAGATTTTTTTGGCTCCCAAGGACAGCGTTATATTGCAGTAGAAGTGTACCAGTTGCAAATTCCATGTGTGTAGGATGTGTTAATTATGTGCACTTACTATTATTTGTAGTCTGGTAACATAGGTACCAGTCCAGATTGGGGCTCTCAGCCTTTCTTCCCATCAGTACGCAGCACAGAGAGACACCAAAAAGCTTACAATAGTCTCTCTCTTTTTTTTTTTTTTTTTTTTTTTTTTTTAAAGGCTCACTGAGTGGAGATACAAATATAATAGTATTGACCCTTGTGGTTGCTCTATTAGGGCAAGACCAACTGGAAGACTCAATTTCTTCATCTCTGCTGCTTATTAAGACATTACTTAGTCCATACACTTGACATATCTTGTTATCCTTGAAGGTGTTTACCAAGTTTCATTTATTTTCTTTATTATAGTTTTGGCGGGTCTCCCTTATGCCACATAGTATTATGTTAATTGGTTTTCTCCTGGAGCCCAATTGTTCTGTGCTTGAGTTCAGTAAAAATGTGCACTCAGTGTGAACTAAAAATGTCCAATGAGCTCATGAAAAGAAATGCTCATTCTTAATAATGTTGAAAGATATATAACACTTCAGGGACATGGAATCACACACAATGAATCGATAACACAATGTCTAAAAAATATTTAACCACTTCTGCCTGGCTCTGCCAGTACTCTTACGTTACAAATGAGGAAATGTTGGTCAAACAAATCCACCTGAGGTTGCTTAAAGATCAAGATTCCTGGATTTTGCTCAAACAGTCATTCCCAGGGGTTAGTTCTGGGTACAGGACACAATAGAAGAAGATGGTCAGTCCCAAAGCAAGGTTTGGGACTGACCATCTGGAGTACTGTGTCCAGTTTTGGGCCCCACACTACAAGAAGGATGTGGAAAAATTGGAAAGAGTCCAGCGGAGGGCAACAAAAATGATTAGGGGTCTGGAGCGCATGACTTATGAGGAGAGGCTGAGGGAACTGGGATTGTTTAGTCTCCAGAAGAGAAGAATGAGGGGGGATTTGATAGCAGCCTTCAACTACCGGCAGGGGGGTTCCAAAGAGGATGGAACTCGGCTGTTCTCAATGGTGGCAGATGACAGAACAAGGAGCAATGGTCTCAAGTTGCAGTGGGGGAGGTCTAGGTTGGATATTAGGAAACACTATTTCACTAGGAGGGTGGTGAAGCACTGGAATGCGTTACCTAGGGAGGTGGTGGAGTCTCCTTCCTTGGAGGTTTTTAAGGCCCGGCTTGACAAAGCCCTGGCTGGGATGATTTAGTTGGGAATTGGTCCTGCTTTGAGCAGGGGGTTGGACTAGATGACCTCCTGAGGTCCCTTCCAACCCTGATATTCTATGATTGGGTTCACCTTGCCTCATTATAATTATCATTTTCACTTAGTGATCTTAACTTTTTTGGCTGAATTAAACAAAGTTTCAGGAAGATTTAAAAAAAACACATACAGTAAGCTAGCATGAGGGTGTCATTAAGTGCTATAGAATGTAAGCTTTTCTCCCAAAGTATCCCTAAATGCTTTATAAACTACATCCCGTACACAAAAGGAGTCCCTTCTTCTGCCACTGGAATGCAGCCGTCTCTAGGGTGGAACAAAGCAGCTGTTAGCACAAGTTTAGGACAAGAACTTTATCCACAAGAATATTGACTCTCATCCATAGAGATGGTCTATGAGAAAGTGTAGGGAAGTTTGTACTCGGTATTATCACTCTGTATATTTATGATATATATTTAAGATAGGATGTTGAGACTTCATAAACCTTCAAGAAAAGTTAGACTGTGCCTTATGGAGCTCACAGTCTAAGGATGGATGAAGAGGTAGACTGAGGTGGGAAAACAACAAAAGAGGGTTTATTAAACACAAGTCAGTTAGATTCACTGTAGGTAGGCAACATGGCAAAAGTGGGCCTTTAAGATAAGGACAGAGACTTAGCAAATGAGCTCACCATGAGACCATTCATGGTGGGGTTGTGTGGAAGTGGCTGTGAGAAGCTGACAAATGGGCAGGTGAGTTTGGGTGCACTGGTAGAGCAGAGTAAGTGGGGAAATGTGGAGATCAGCAAGCAAGAATAAATAAGGGAGGGGTAGAGTTATATAGGGCTCTGAGGCGGTAACAAGAATAATTTAATGAGACACTGGATGGTGAGCTACTGGTGATGCAAATGCTATACCTATTCTGTGGCTACATGTAAGACAACATTTGAATGGTAAACTCATAACTTATCAAGTAGCATGTTTTAGGGAGTTCTGCATGTGTGCACTAATCCCATGCATTACCACATGACCTTTGCTCTAACGTAGCAATGCCGGTTTATTAAGAATGTAGAGAATAGGTAATAAGTTATCAATCTTGTATAGCCAGGCTGCCATTTATCATCCTTTATATGGAATGATAGCTTGAGGTTTAAGTTCCCTGGGTGTGTGAAAAACGGAGACTTGTACAACAGCATTGTTTCCTCTCTTTGGAGCATGAAAAATTGGTAGAGCTTTACAATTGCTTAAAAAGGGAGAGTTAGACTTTAGCTGATGGTGAGAACACCTACAAACAAGTGTACATATTATGAAACCATGGACACGTTTCTTTATCACAAAGCACTATCCGGAATAGCATTAACAGTTAGCCATCTTGTTGGCAGTTTCAGCAGACAGGCAATGGATTCAATGGACTATGGAGGCTGCATTACCCTCTTGCAGCCTCCATAGGCTGCTTCAGTTGAACATTGAAATAAATTGCCAAGGCGTCAGGGAGACACAAAATAGGCAGCAGCAGTGCATTCATTTGGGATAAACAGAATATTTTTGTCTCCAGGGCTGTCACAATGGTGAGCCATTACTCCCACAAATATTTCCATAGAGCCAGTGAGTCTAATCACATGAGTAAATACACCCTGCTGTGAGTAAGGCCTCCACATCTGGCCTTTAAAAAAGAGAGAATTTTTAAAACTAAACAATCTACTATTAAGCAGAAGCATCACTCATGGAGAAGGCAGAAATCAGCTATTAGCTTCTACTTAAAGATATATGCCAAACTTACAAAACAGTTGTGTTCTGTATTTAAAAGATTTCGAAAAAGGAATGTAATTCCACCCCGATAATAGCTGATTCAGCCATGTGAAATGTGTAAAACTGTAGAAAGTTTATTGGTGAGAGTGCCATTATTAGTTTTATTAAAGGTGACCAAAAAGGAAAAACAATTGGCTCTGTGCCCTGTTTTGCCTCTTAATAATGTATGAAGAAAAGTTAAAATTTGTGTTGGTATTTTAAATTATTGTACAGAGGGGAGTAGGGAAGAGAGGGGATTACATAAGAAATTCAGATCTTATCACTGCTGGAAGCCTTGATAGACAACTGGGGAACTAGTGGATGTAACGAGGCAGAAAACTCAACAATTGGGAAGGCTGACTAAAACTTTCTGGTGCTTGGTGCTAACGTCTATTTAACTCTAACACTGTATAAACAGTTGGAAGAAAGATTCAAGCCTCAGATTCTGAGATTCCCCAACAAAACGGGAATAAAAGGCTTAACATCCCTGATATCTGAAGCTAAACAAAAAGAACCCACTCTTTTTGGTGGAAACCTGCAATTCTTTTTCATAGTCAAAAGCAGCTAAAGGGGCACAAATCTCTCCCCGCCCTTCCCCAGTCTTCACAGCACATGAGAGGCAAAAAGCAACATCTAGCTGATAAACAGCATCAACACTCCAAAAAGCAACATCTAGCTCAGTGGTTCTCAAACTTTTGTATTGGTGACCCCTTTCACGCAGCAAACCTATGAGTGTGACCCCCCCCTTATAAATTAAAAACACTTTTCAAATATTTAATACTATTATAAATGCTGGAGGCGAAGCGGGGGTTGGGGCTAGAGGCTGACAGCTCACGACCCCCCATGTAATAACCTTGTGACCCCCAGTTTAGAACCCCTGATCTAGCTGATAAACAGCATCAACACTCCAACATTCACCTCACTTCCTCTATTCTAGTCCTAGACAGGTTTTTAAATGGAGCTTGTCAGTATAGTATCTGAACGCCTTCCAGTACTGCACTAAATGATATGACGTGCGCTCTCTCTCTCTCTCCTGGGTGAGAACTGTGTGTGCAGTGAATTTTGTTTTGGGTTTTTTAATATAAATGCATAGCCATTTGTACATTTAAAAGAGAGAAGGCAAGCAGTTGGACTTTACAGATGGCCTGATTCCACCCTCCTTTACAAAAGCAAAATATCCAGTGAGTTCAATAGGTGTCTTCCCGAAGTAAGGACTGCAGAATTAGGCTCAGCAGGTAAAATTTGCTCTTGTGCAAAAAGGCCCAGCACTGAGTCTGTGCTTCATTTAAGACCCTATGTAGCCCTCAAAGTAGGACTTATGTTAAGTGGCACTAGCCCTTGTGCTGCCCTGTCAACATGGGGGAATGTTCCAACCTAAAACTGAGCCATTCTTGAACTGGAGCCATTGAATTGAATGTAAGCCATTTTCCTTCCCTGTTTCTCCTGGAAAGCTCAGAAGACCTTAACTTTGAGCAGCATCTCCTGCCTTGAAATGCTATCAGTGTAACTGAACGTGGAGCTATCGCAGACAGGATAAAACCAGCCAGTTTCAAGTACACAGCCAAAAGGTCAAAGAGCTGAAAACCCAATACTGCCAGGATCAGCTTAGGTTACAGTACAGGGAAAGGGGAAGAATGATGCAATAGCTTGGCTCAAAAATAGAAAATGACTTTCATCCTATTTGGGGAGAAAATATGAAGTTACTATATTGGATACATACACCTGCCATTATCACTCTCAAATGCCAAGAGATCAGGTTAGAAACCAACTATCTCCAAATCTCTCAGCCCTTAATTTAAAATCAATTACATTTATTAGTTTAATGAACTGTTGGGCTGGGAGAGAGACACTGGAATTGGCACAAGCACTATAGAAAGATTTAGTTATCTGTATGTCTGGTCCTGCAGTCCTCACTCAGGCAAAACTCCCAGGGATTTCAACTGGAGCTTAGTTTAGTATGAACTGTTGAATCAGGTTTTATACCTTTTTTGTTCATAGAAGTAAGAGGTCAGAACACCTTCTCTTCTTGATATAATCTGATCCTAGCTCCATTTGAAGTACTCCTTTTGTAAAACTATCACATGCTTCTTTGTACCCAGGATGCCATAAATAACTTCTACCAGAGAGAATCCCCTGACCCTATATTTTTCTCTTCACACTTTTGAGGCAAGCTCCAAAGGGAACATGTGAAACTTTGAATGAAAAAATTGAGCTAGAAAACCAGCAGCTCTAAATTTGATTCAATTGCAAGGAAATCTAAAACCCAGTATGCATTCTGTGTCACCACCCAAACTGTCAGCTGCATCCAGTGCTTTTCAGGCAGCAGTAGAAAAGTCCTAGTGCTGCGAATTGCCCTATACTTGAAATTGAAGTGGAAATAATGTAGGGATATGCAGCAGTGAAGTCTCTGTTTACATTTTCCTGGTAGGTAGGAAATACCATTCTGTTTGGAAACCTGTGTGGTATTAAACCAGTAGTCTGATTTATCCATTGCAAACGAGAGTCCTAGTGTATTGCAGCTATGTTTTTGAGTCGCATAACAGATGAACAGACTCTGAGTCTATGAACAGGATTAATCAAGGGATTGAGAGGCTGGAACTCTGCTGAATTCCATTCTCCATTCTCTCTCTTTGCACATGTCAACGTCACGTTGTCCTGACAGTTCTACTGGGTGGGACTCTGGTGCCCAGGGAGCCATGTCTGCGGACAGTGCCAATCATACAAATAAGCTTTCCCCACTAAAAAAATCCTCTTTGGATTATGGAGTGCTGCCTTTGGAGCACCTCAGAGATAAGGCTGTGTCCTTGTCTTCCACAAGCAGTCTCCATGTCCTCTGCAGTTGGATATCAGGACAATCCGTCAGCCATGTGAACTTATTTTGCCTCTGGCTGTCTTCTACCCCTGGGCAGATCCAGCATGTTTAGAGCCCCTTAATGCTCTAGCCCTTTAATTCAGCATAAATGGGCCAAAGTAGGGATGTGGGTCTTATCCACAGACTTGCACATTCAGGGCAGGTTTTGCAGCCATTCAGGTGCTTCACAGCTCCCTTTTGCGAGGAAGAAATTTTTCCTCCTCAGCACTTCACCATCTGCTTAGGCCTCCATTGCTATGGAGTCAGTTTCACATGTCTGGCCAGCCTCCTCTGCACTGCAGAAACCTCTGGACAACAGTTTAGCCAGTGACTTTTGCTCCCCCAGGACTGGTTCATTTGCCACTATAATGATGTGCTCCTCCCCTGTTCCATATTGAACTGATTTAAACAAGTTGATTTTGAAGTTAGCCATGAACTTCTGCTCAACTGATAAGTTGTACAAATTCTGAGTGCCCTGAAACAGACTGACTGATGTGCAAGTGACATTGATATGCTAACACATACAGTGCTTCTCGTAATATTCTAATGATTAGTTCCTTTTTTTTTTTTTTTCAAGAAGGTTTGTTATGATTCTGAATTCTGGATGAAGCAACTCTGTTATTAACTTAATAGGGGCTGTGTAATCATTTTAGTTACCTGAGCCAAATTACAATTTTACCTGTAATGCTTTGGAGTTTGATCATCTATTCCTAACCCTACTCCAATTTAGCTTGATGCAAGAGCAAACACAATAGATTTTTTGCTTCTATGCAAGGACAACCCTACCCAAAACAACTGATTATTCCCAGTAAATTGTGAAAGATTTTACATCATACAGGCCAATAGGAGACTTTTGATGAGGGGGGAAAACACCTTCATTACATGTCCCTTCCTGGTTTGCTATGGAAAAGGAGTGCTCCAAAGTCAAGCCAAGATTAACATTGTTCACTAATCTCATCAGTAAGCAGGGACACAAAACAAGGGTGCAAATGGGGACTTCCAGCTATCACAGCAAGACCTCTGAGGATGCATCTTGGAGGAATCCTTGAATGACCACTCCCAACAAGGTAGAGTCTGATCTGACAGATTCCACTAGAAAAGAGACAATTATGTAGCCTTAGTCCTCTAGCCTGTGTTTAGAAACATTCTTGCCAAGACAAGGATTCCTATACATGAACAGCACCCCACCTAACTTCTGTTTCCTATATATGACTTGAGCCACTTCAGGGCACCTCCAAAAACATCAGCAACCTCTTATTTGCCAATGCAGAAACCTAAGGTATTTGCATGAAAATCCCACAAGAGGGTCCAACTTGACCATGCTGGAGATCAGCAGGACATTTGTCAAATGTGGTCTCACCTTCAAAAGAAGGTCAGAATCCAGACCGGAACCTATTGCTCTTCAGGTGGAGTATGGTTACAAGCTGGACAGTAATTGACAGTCACTATAGTACCAAGTCACTGTATTTGAAATTGGGACCAATAAAGTGTGGTGATGATCAATGCCTGGGACTCTGCTAAACAGCATCAAGGTATTAATGCCAGTCAACAATGGTATTAAAGTCTCTGTGCTTGCTTTAAGTAATCAAGATGGGCAAAGATCAGAGCAACACTAAATGGGTCACATTGCAGGTGATAAGGCTGATTGCCCACTCCCTTGCACCTTGCATAGTATGTGCAAAGTATATAACAGCACCAGATCAGGTGTTGGGGTTTGGCTTAACTGGAATTTGCTCCCCATGAAGGCACTGTAATCAAGTCACCTCTCAAGCTTCTTTTTGACAAGCTAAGCAGATTGAATTCAAGTGTTTCATTCTAAGGTATTTTCTCCAGCTCTCTTATCATTTTTGTGACTACCTTCTGTACCATCTCCAATTTTTCACCATCTCTTTCAAATGACTAAGTTAAATGTCTTACAAATGTCTACTCTATAGCTATGCAATTACCTTTATCAACCACACTTGTTATTGTCTAAAAGAATGAAATCAGGTTTATTTGCCAAGATCTATTTTCCATAAAACCATGTTGACTGGACTTAATTATGTTCCTATCCTTTAAATCGTCATCAGTTGAATCCCATATTAACTATTCCATTATTTTGACATTCATAATGAATCAATGGCTAAACTGATTCCATTATTTTACCTGGGTCATTCCACTTGCCCTTTGAACACTGGCACAATATTAGCACTCTTCCAGTCTTCTGGAATTTCCTTGGCTTTCATGTGGCACTGCTGCTGGTCCCTATCATACCCTTCTCTTGCATCCCTAGTGCAATTTGCCCATAGATGCCCATATTTCTGTAGCTCTGCTTGTACAGCCTCTTAGCCCCAAAGGCCCAGGTGATCCAATATCTCCTGTCTACTCCAGGCTGGAGCACGTCTGGAGCATGTTGCTGGCATGGTCAGCTGGGCAGTTCCACACAGCAATGGAGAACTGCTAGGGACATTCACCAAGCTGGACAATCAGGAAAAGGCATTTCAAAAATTTGCAAGGCTTTAAAGGGGAGAGGGGCATTATAGGCTCCATGACCCCTGGGCAGTGGTGTTCACAGTTGTGGCCAGAGTGGTCAATGTTGGGCGCTGTGGGACAGCTGGCAGACTGTTATGGCCAACATAAACAGTGTCTACACCAGGGATCGGCAACCTTTAGCACGCAGCCCGTCAGGGAAATGTGCTGGTGGGCTGGGACGGTTTGTTTACCTGCAGCGTCCACAGGTTCGGGTGATCACAGCTCCCACTGGCCGTTGTTCACCGTTCCAGGCCAATGGGGGCTGTGGGAAGCAGCGTGGGATGTGCTGGCTGCCACTTCCCGCAGCCCCCATTGGCCTGGAACGGCGAACCGCAGCCAGAGGGAGCTGCGATCTGCTGAACCTGTGGACGCTGCAGGCAAAACCAACCATCCCGGCCCACCAGCGCATTTCCCTGACGGGCCGCGTGCCAAAGGTTGCCAATCCCTGGTCTACCCCCCGCTGCACTGACCTCAATATGTTGACCGTGGCTCAACGCTGCTCAGGGAAGTGGTGTTACTGGATCGCTGTAACAGGGCACTTACATTCATGGGAGACAAATTTAAGTGGCGACATATGCACAACGAGGTCGACACAAGCCAGTTTACATCAACCTAACTTTGTAGTGTAGACCAAGCCTCAGGTACCCAGAGCTAAGATACCTAGATTCAGAACTAGACACTCAAGTAAAGGGGACCTGATTTCCAGATGTCCTGAGCATCCACATCTCCCACTGAGGCAAACTCATATGCTGTGGTTGTTCTGCATCTGTGGAAATCTGGTCACTTTATTTAGGGATCTAAACATGGCATTAGATTCTTAGCAAGATATGAAGGTGGAATTTTCAGTAGTGCCCCAGTGGCTTAGAAGCACAAGTCCTATTGAAAGTCTTTGAGCGTTGTGCTCCCACGTTACTTGGGCCTGTTTGAAACCTGAATGGTCACACTGAGGTCAATACAAGCATTGTAGCTGACAATCACAATGCTTCAGAAGCATCCTGGCTCCTAATATTATTCCAGAACATTCTGGAAATAATAGGAAACTTTATGGTCTGCTCCTGCAGCTTGCTCATGTCTTCAGGGGAGCTCCATTCTGCCTCATATACACACACGTACATACTTGAAAGTGTGCTGCTGCTATGTTAAGAACCTACGTCATGCTGTTTGTTTGCCTTGGTTACTATCAGCTGTATTCCTTGCATCTAAGGCTGTCTGTTGTGACATTGATAGTGAGACTTCACCCTCTCCTTGCTGCTGAGGTAGGGGATTGGGAAGCAGCAGAAGGAGCAGCTTATAAGTCTCCTGAAGCTAGTCAGATCTAATGTTTCTGGAGAATGTAGAACAGGCTTGTTAGATAGTGGGCTCAATTGGTGATGCAGGAATGATGTCAAAAGGGCATTCTGGGGCCCAGGGTACACCATCATATGGTGCTCTGTGCCTCTATGACCCACTTGGGGTTGTGATGGCAAAAAGCCCTCTCCTTTTTAAAGGCAGGTGGCAGGATGGGGGGGGGGGGGTAGGGCAGCTTCTCCTCACAGGGAGCAGTGGGAGGAGTGCAGCAGGGCCTTTATCACCCCAGCTCCACCTCTGCTTCTTCAGGTGAATGTTTAGGTGGGGTGGGTGGAGCCCACTGCACTCTTCTGCCACACACAATCCTCTGCTGGGATATTATCAGCAGGGTCTCCCGGAGCAGTGAAGCTTGGACTTAATTGCTCTGTTGCTGTTGGTTCAGGCTCTCTGCAGACTCAAGCAGATGTCACTGCATTGGTCACACTCATCTTACATTTTCAAGGGTTTCTTCACAAATCTTATTTTATTTTTTTAAATGAAAGCTGGGATTGTAACAAACATGACTTCAGGTGTCGGGGGGCCTTAGGCAAATGCCTATAGTGCCTATGCTTTAATGTAGCCCTGTTCCTGATTCTTTCTTGGTCCTTGTGTAGTAATTTACACCTGTGCAGAAGTGAGTGTAAAAACACTACCACTCTGATCTGGTAGCTGTTTACACCTGTTTGGCCCATTGACTTCAATGGAATTGCTCCTGACTTAGTCTAGCGTAGGTGAGACCAGAAGCAGGCTCCAGATTGCCAACTGCAGGGATGCAATTCAATATGAATTACTCTGGGGAGAGACAGTCCCTAATTCTTCTAGCAAATTATTTTCCATGTCTCTGCTCCTCCAAAAAGCTATTCTAGTCTAAAGGAGTTGTATGGAGTTGTGCCTATTTCTCTCCTAAAAATGTCCCCAAGTGTAACTTTCAGTGGTTGGCAGGTATTTGTCTGGTTAAACGACCATAGACTTCAGAACACACAAGGCCATGAGTTCTTATGTAAGAATGTTACATGAGCATTTTGAACAGTACTAGGAGGCTAGACTACTATGACAGCAAGACTGCTATGTAAAGTGCCCAGGTCTGCAACTGCTCCTGCAGGGAATTTCCACTGAAACTGATAGGATCTCTGTGAAGTTACAGAACCGTGGACAATATTAGGAAAGAGCTAACCATGAAAAACAGCCTTACGCTGCCTCTATCAACTTAATTTTACTTCAGTGCAGTGTCAAATCTTTTAAAGTTTAACAGATGAAACAGGAATGGATCAGAGCTGCTCCAGCCTTGTGAATAATTAATACATATTTTGGACCAAATCCTTTTCACATTACTCATGCGTAAGTCTTACTGAAACCATGGGATTTCTCATATAGCTAAGGAGTTGGGGGGTGAGCAGTATTTGATCAGTTATCACCAAATATGCCATTTCTTTCTTTTTTGGGGGCTTGTCTTCACTAGACTGAAGTACCTTAAGTTAGTTGGCAATCATTTAACCAAAGATACATAACACATTTGTAAAGGCTAGTGTGGACACTCCTATGCATTTGATCCAGGCTACAAATGAGTATTTTACACTAGCCTGATCCCATGGTTAATGGATAGAACACTGGACTGGGACTCCGATGATATGGGTTATATTACCACCCCTGTCCCTGGCCTGCTGGGTGACTCTTAACACTTAACTCTCTCTGTGCCTCAGTTTACCCTTCTGTAAACCAGGGTATGATATTTGCCTCCTTTGTAGAACACTTTGAGATCTACTGATGAAAAGTGCTATATAAAAGCTAGGTGTTAGTAGGTTAAATTCAAAAGTAAAGCTCACATCTCCTTCTTAACTCATGTCTCTTTCACCTTAAGCATTTGCTTTATTTAGAGCAGAAATCAGAAAATTCAAACTTACACAAGTTTTACACTGTGACTGACAGTGTAGACAGTGTAGACCAACAAGACCAGTTGTAACATAGGTAGTTCTCAGAATGCATCTAAGCTTCTCGCTTTATACGTTTGCACTGTGTTCTCTGTACAGAAAGCTAGTGAGCATGAACTTAACGCCTTACTTCAATGTATTTCAAAATGAATCTTGCTGTGACTCAGCAGGGGAAACGTTTCCTGGACTGAAGCTCTGAGGAAGGTAACAATGCATTGTCCTACAACACAACACATGGGCTTCAAAGATTAAAAAAGTAATCAAACAGATGGACAGCTTTTTGCAGCTAGGAATGGGGTGGACAGCAGTGTGATATGGGAGATGATTCCTTGCTTTTTGTACTTCAGTGTTAGTGACTTGATATACTTAATATGATAGAGGTATCAGATTCACAGGCTCTTGGCTAAACATTGGAGGGCTTGATCAAAATGAAACACCTATTGAAGTACATGGAATTGGGCATCTGCATTTATTTCAGGCTGGGATTGTCAAAGCATCCGAAGGAGTTAGGTGTCCAAATCCCACTGAGCTTCTTATCTGCCAATGAACTTAACTCCCTTACACCTGGTCTACACAGTTTTTGATCTGATATAACTATTTCACTTTTTTTAACTGAAAAAAATCATACTGGCACAACCCTAGTGTGGATGCAGTATCAAGGGTGCAACTTCTGGGTGTAGACACGGCCTGAGGCACCTCTTGAAAATCCCAGCCTCAATGTGCAACTCTTTAGATATCTGCAATTGCACCTCAGTGCTTAGAAAGTTAAGCCCAGTGGGCTTGATTTTCAGCATTGCCCTTTGTATGGTTATTTATACCTGTGCAAAGTGAATGTGATGTGATACAAGGCAGTGGACAATCAGGCCTACTATAACACATGCATTGTAGGCTATTGTCAAATCTCTCTGTAATTTAGTTATTCCTAAACAAAATTTCTTTAGATATTTCAAAGGCACTAGTTCTAATAGGGCCTGAGTCAACTCCCATTAGTGTAGTCTTTCCACTGACCTTAATGGGAGCTGGATCAGGCCCATAATGCTCATTCACCTTTTGGAATTTAGATGAAAAGTATAGCTTAAGTGTTAAGTTTTATTAGTTAAAATGAAAAAGTGCTGATCATAACTGATTCATTATTACCTTGTGTTCCCCCCATTTGTTTGTATACACGTTGTGTGCTTGTTCTAGCCACCCATTGTCTCATATTTAGGTTGTAAACTCTTTGGGACAGAGACTGTTTCTTTGTTGCACATTTGTACCATACCTAGCACAATGAAAGGCATTCATTACTTCACCCTAGGGTATCTGAAAACAGGTACTCTTTCAATTACGGTTTGTATTCATGGCTCCTTACATCAATCCTGAAATAAATGTGAATTTTGTCTGAGTAAGGAATACTGATAGAGGCCTATAACTATAACATGTGAGGGGTATGTGTTTATGAATGCAGTGGTGCAGTGTCTCTCGATATCTGATGGTTTAGTTTTACTCAGCTCCTGGAGACAGGTGATTACATGAGAATCTCAGCGCTCTTTCTCTCTGACACAGACATGATTGGGCTACATGGAAAAGATTATATTTTTCTGGTGAGGGGGGCACGTTAGCTACACTGGTATAAATATACTGAGAGGGTATATCCACACCACTTTGTTTATGCTGGGTTAAACGATTTGGGCTAGATATATTTAATCCTGCCTCACTGTGGGAGGATGGCCTAGATGATCCTTTAAGGTCCCTTCCTGCTCTACATTACTTATTCTATAATTTTTGAGATTCTACTTCCCTTGTATATCACTGCATTCACACACCTCTGCTTTTTTTTTTTTTTTTTTTTTAATAACTGCAGAGCATTTGGGGCAGATATCCCATGGAGTAATGTTCTGCTGTTAGGCATTCTGGGATTTTTTTCTTAGCACATTGTGGGATACCAGCTGGAATTCGGGGACTTGGGGTCCCAGAAACTCCTTTCCTTGTAGCTCATAACAAACTCCTTTTCTGGTATCCATACATCATAGCCAGCCAGCCAGTACCATTTTCAAGCTGCAGTCAGGCAGCACAGTAGAAACGCTGCTTAGCGTGACGGTCCTGAGAGTCATTAATATGAACAGGGTGCTCCAGATGTATTAGCAGTCACATAGCTGGATGGTTTTGGATGAGGTGGGAGACCAGAATATTACTGTGGTGCTGACCATGTGGATATTGCTGGAGGAGGATAAAACTGAGCAGTTATTTGCATGATTTCCTGGGATGGATTTATTTGGTTTCTCCACAACCAGGCAGGTTAGAAAAGCTTGGAAGTGTGACCTGAGTGGACCCTGAAGGCTCAAAAACCAGATGGCAATAAACACATTTATTATTTAAAAAAACTCATTTTTAACTGATATCACAATTTTTGGGCCCCAACTCCAACTTTGGGGTTGGCAGTACGGTGAAAGAGAAACTACGGTTGGCTTTTTATATAGTAGCCATTTAACAGAAACAGTTATAAATAACTGAGGGCTTGTCTTCATATACAGCAGCAGAGCTACACCAGTGCAGGTGCGTTGCTGTAATGATTTAGTGAAGATGCTCCTATGCCAATGGGAGAGCTTCTCCTGTCAGCGTAGTTAATCCACCTCCCTGCTGCTGATGGGAGAAGTTAAGTAGACATACTCTCAGGAAAGTTAAGACTAATCAATTAATGGGGTGAAGTTAAAAACTCAAATGAATGCTATCCTTCAGAAATATAGAGGCCTCATTTTGATTTAACTTAACACCCGTCTCAGGGTGAATGAAAGCCACTTTACTTCTGAATGAGAGAATTCACACAGGTGTTTAATGCACTTTAAAAAGATATGACATTGAAACACATTAGTTATTGTCTTAACTTTCCTGAGTGTCACTGTGTGGAGCTCAGGGCTTAAATCCTATTGAAGTCACTGGGATTTAAGCATATGCTCTAAGTATGTATGTGCTTCTCTGACACGATGCCTCTAGGGGTAAGAGAAAATGTAGGTTCATATAAGGTTTCAGTCAGCAAAGGTTCTCACTTCCTAGAAAGAGTGAAGCTGGTTTGTAATGTGTGCATACAGGACAGATCTGGTTTTGCAATGGAACCTGGGTGTGACTCGTATTGCTGTGAGTTATATGAAGAGAGAAGCTTCAAAGTGGTTATTATAAAATAGCCATGAGCAACATCGGTCATAAGTTAACACAGGCAGGTGGCATTTGCTTCTGTTTTTTTTTAACACTCTCAGTCAGTGCAGCTAACTGAAGTCGACTGTCAGGTATGAATACTGCTCCCAAACCTCTCATCCAGGGTTGCAGAGGTATCCAGATGCAGTGGAGGCAGTCAGACTCTGTTCCGTGCGGGAGGCAGGATTTGGGGAGCAGTTGTTGGAGCTTCCAGTATGCTGCTGTGCACAAAGGGGCTTGTGGGGAGTGTCTAACACAGACTGGGGAAGATCTAATGGATCAGCTGCTATGAAGATCCATGAGCCATGGCCACCAGCAGAGTGGGAGAATAGGAGCAGTGAGTTGGTGTAGCCTCAGAGCTGCAGTAGGAGCCATGGATCAATTGTAGGGGAAAAGGAATCCTTTATACCAAGGGTGGCCAATAGGTGGACCGCAGACCGCCAGATGCTTTTGAACAGACCCCAAAATCTTTTTATTTACTTATTATTATCAGTATTGTTGTTTTTACATTTTCTCTGGAGTCTGGACCTTGACCAAGAAATCTGGACATTGACAAAAAATAGACTACTCCTGCTTTATACCCTACAACACATGCAACTCACCCCTCCCTCCATCATCATAGAACCCAACCCCTTAAACTACATGGAGACTGAAGCTAGGTATGAAGTGGGGCAGGATGTAGCTTGTACACAAGTCCTCTACCCCCTCACTGTGCTAACTTGATTCATTTTTGTTTGTACTGGTACCGAGTCTGATGTATTTTAGTCATTGGCCTAGAGCTCAGCTAGTATAACTTGACATACTTCTGAAGTCAATGGAAATATACTGATTTACACCAGGTTTGAACATCTGGCTCATTGTAGCTAGTTTAAGGCCTGTGTGCTTTATTGGATTGGATTTATTATTTCACGTGGAAACCACTGTTTTGCTTGGGTGGTAGGGGCTCCTCTCTCTGCTAGGTTGTTCCAAACTTAAAACCTTTGGGGAGGCAAACATTCCTCGGAATCATTTCAACACAGATCTATCCCAATGCATGTATGCAAGCAGAGTGTCATTGGAAAGAACAGTCAGGGGAGTACTGAATACATGCAAATGCCCTAAAGAAGCACTACCTCCTTTAGTTAAACAGGCTGAATGGTCCCTACCAGACTGTCCCCTCTGCCCAAATCCTCAAAGGCATTTTGGCACCTTACTTTCATCAATCACATTTCAAATAACACTAAATTAACTAGGGAATTCTTGTGTGCCCCAACAGAGGCCACATGGGCCAGTTAGTGTGAAACATACTAATCCACACTATAAGGTTGTGCACTGATGCACCATGTAGACAAGCTCTTAGGTAAACCCAGATGAGCTCTAAGATTGCAAATCCATTTCCTAGCCTAAAGAGCAAGAGATTAGGAATCAAAACCAGGTTGTGCACATAGTAGTGCAGAAAACAATTTCTTAGGCCAGTCAAAGCCACAAGTGGGAAAAATAAATACAGATTGTTTTGATAGGCCTACCAGAGTCAAGTATGGCACCTGCTCTTTCTTTGTATATCAGTTGTGTCACTGCCTAAACATTAAGAGTGACCACCTATGCATGTGACTTTATTATTCCTTCTTTGAGTTTATGAACTGTCTGGATTTATCACTTCGCTATAGAAGTTTCACAGTTCTGTACTGTCTGGATTTGTAACTAAGGATGTAAGAAGTTAAGAAAATAAGTCTCTTAACAAGAGATAAAAATTGTAATCTGTTTTGCTAGACTCAGTCCCTCTCTCAAGGTGAGCTATTCTTTAGCTGCCAGCCTCGAGAGCTACTGAATGTGTCTGTCATCTGTGTACTGAGTCCCTGCTGGAGTTTGTTCCTGAACGATGACCCAGCTGTTGTGTAAGACTACAGACCTATATTAATGTTATCAACTGCTTGACTCAGTTGTTTGTTACACTTTTATAGGCCAGTGCTAATCTGCCCCTTACCCCATGCGGAGCTATTTGTTCAGTGCTGGTTATGCAAGTTGCCTTCTGTGGTTCTGAAGTTGTGTATGTAAAAATAATCAGTTTTCCTGGAATCATTGGCTGCAACATATGTCATGGTATTCAAGGACAGCAGTAGAAATTATTTAATGAAAGTGTTCTTCTGCTGAGCTCCCTTGTCTTCTCTGCTGTCTCTTTTTTGTTCTCATTGGAGATCCTTATTAAATGAATGCTAAGACCTCTGAAAAGAACAGAAAAGAGAAGCCTGAGTAAGGGAAGGAGAAAACCAAGCAAAGGGGGAGAATAAGACAGTTCAGGCTTTTTAAATTATTTATGTAAGGTGCAGGATTAATAATATGGGAGAACACTGCAAAAATTCAATGAATAGGACATTCCAATTCACCTTGATGGCTTTCATGTGATTTAATGTAGCCCCCTTTTATGTGATTTCCACAAATATTTATGTGAACAAATGAAGAAAGAGAAAGTGTTGGGAATGTTCATGAGTACCCTGTGTATTTGCACAAGTATTTGTTGTAACCACTGTGTTGGTGTAACCATCTTGAAAGCTCGTTTTGGATGTGGGAGTTATCAAATCAGAGATCAAACGCAACATCATAGAGCTTACAAAACTGAGTACAGCTGGGGGTACTCAGAGCAATAGTTATCCTTGGCCAGCCCATAGGGTGAAAATTAGGGCTGTCAAGCGATTAAAAAAATGAATCGCGATTAATCGCACTGTTAAATAATAATAGAATACCATTTATTTAAATATTTTGGATGTTTTCTACATTTTCAAATATATTGATTTCAATTACAATACAGAATACAAAGTGTACAGTGATCACTTTATATTTATTTTTTATTACAAATATTTGCACTATAACCCCCCCCAAAAGAAATAGTATTTTTCAATTCACCTCATACAAGTACTGCAGTGCAATCTCTTTATCATGAAAGTTGATTTTACAAATGTAGAATGATGTACAAAAATACCTGCATTCAAAAATAAAACAATGTAAAATTTTAGAGCCTGCATGTCCACTCAGTCCTACTTCTTGTTCAACCAATCACTCAGACAAACAAGTTTGTTTACATTTGCAGGATATAATGCTGCTCACTTCTTGTTTACAATGTTGCTTAAACTGCAGCAAGGGAGGTTTAGGTTGGACATTAGGAAAAACTTCCTAACTGTCAGGGTGGTTAAGCACTGGAATAAATTGCCTACGGAAGTTGTGGAATCTCCATCATTGGAGATTTTTAAGAGCAGGTTAGACAAACACCTGTCAGGAATGGGCAAGATTATACTTAGTCCTGCCATGAGTACAGGGGACTGGACTAGATGACCTCTCGAGGTCCCTTCCAGTTTTATGATTCCATGATTCTAATGTCACCTGAAAGTCAGAACAGGCGTTCTCATGGCACTGTTGTAGCTGGCGACAAAAAAAAAAAAAAAAAACCCTCTGGTAATGCTCCTAGTACATGTGCTTACTTCATGGAGCTAAAACCCTATTTTTACTTGAGGCCATCACAGAATCTCAGTTAGGCTGACCAGACAGCAAGTGTGAAAAATTGGGACAGGAGGTGGGGGGTAATAGGCACCTATATAAGACAAAGCCCCAAATATCAGGACTGTCCCTATAAAATCGGGACATCTGGTCATCCTAATCTCAGTATATGTTGAACAATTTCATGACAGACCACAATAAGGGAGATGCACCTTCAGAAACCATACAGGGCACCATAGACCCTGACCAGGAGGAAATTCCCTAGACAACTAAGATCTTGCAGCCAGCCAGAGACCCATCTGGAGATGCTGCCAGGTTCCTGCTCAGAGAAACACCTGAATCTGAGCCGGAAAGCCAGAGTGACACAGCTGAAGAGGGGGCTTCATCCAGTAAGTATTATGTGCTATTTTATAATCTCTCATTGGTACCTGTTTAGGGGAACTTGGAAAACTTTCTTCTGAGTGGGAGAAGAGCGAAATTCCACCACAGGTAAGTACTCTCATTCCCATGGCAAGGGACAGACAGTTCCCATGCCATTCCACCCCCTAGTACAAAGAAAATAGCTATGAGCCCACCTATACATATTTGTGACCCCCACCTGCACAAATATGGTGGCAGTGGGGATGGTATTATATCTCATCCACAGCCACCGGTCTTCATGATTTCCAGTACATCTGGATCACGGTTGGAATTAATGACTCTAGAGTGCGATGCCTGCCAGTGTTCCCTCCATGCTGCCTGACAGTACTTTGGGAAGAGAAGCCGAGGCCAGCACATCGCTCGCCCGCGCCGCTTCTCGCCGGCCCCATTGGCCCGGGACGGTGAACCGCGGCCAGTGGGGGCCGCGATCGGCCGAACCTGCCGTGTCAGCAGGTAAATAAAACTGGCCCGGCCCGCCAGGGTGCTTACCCTGGCGAGCCGCGTGCCGAACGTTGCTGACCCCTGCTCTAACCCCTGCATAAACCTTTCCCATCTTGATAAAGCTTTAGACTGAAGGCCATTATTGGCTTCATGGGCCTGATTCACCACTGCCTGTCACTGAGTAGTAATTTACACCTCCTCAAAGAGTGCAAAGTGGGCCTAACTTGCCACTATGTACTTTGCACAGGTGTGCAAGGCAATGGAGAAACGGGACCCACATGAACAGTGTGCAGACAGCTTTGCTCCCAAGAACAGCTTTATGGAGTATGAAGGAGCATTATATGTACATGCTTCCAGATGAACTCATCTCCTTCCTCATGCCGTGACTAGAGTGAAGAAGCTGAGTAATCAAGGATAAGCCTTGCCTTTATTTTTGCTAGATAAATGCTCTGTGCCAGCTGAAAACATGTTTATAGAACTTCCTGGACAGTCCGCCTTTGGTTCCGTGGGTGTGCTTTATCATTCGTGTCATTTAATACAGTGATGGACTGACTTTATGCCAAACAAAGTCAGGCTTTATGTCCTAATGATGATGGCTTTTTCAGCTAGCAGAGCTGTATGAATAGGTGTGGCATATGATAAGCAAAAGCAGGACAAGTGACTGCATCATTTGCAAATTTAGTAATCAATACTATCTGTACTTTGTTAGGGTGTGACTTATTACCAGGAATAATAATTTACATTTCTAGTTACTGCTTGTCATCCAATAATTTCAAAGTACTTTACATTCATTAACTGAACCTTCCCTATACCAATCCCATGCAGTGGTTATTACAGCTGTCTTACAGATGGGAAGCTTGGGCACAAAGGCCCAGGTCCACAAAGTTATTTAGGCTCCTAGCTTCTACTGAACTCAGTGGAAATTAGGACCCTGAATACCTCTCAGGATCTGGGCCAAAGACATTAAGTCATTTGGCAAAGGCTACATAATGAATCAATGGCTAAACTGACCCCAGGAATCCTAACCTCCAGTTCCTTATTCTAACCACAACACTACACTCCTTGCCTATATCTAATAAGATATTCATAAGCAGACTCTTATTGACCCATTCTGGAGTCTTTCTCATCAATCATCTCCTTCCGTTTTTCTCTCTACCACCTCACCCATTTTAAAACTCTTTACCAGGGGGTCAGAATGTTGCTTGCTTCAACTTTGTGTTTCAGGGAACTGAAGTGTGAAACACTGTTTTCGCATACTAGAGATTTGTCCTGAGCCTGTGAAGTGCTGATCCTGCTCCAAGCTTCTCAAGTGTTGAATTCAGGATTTTCATTCAGGCCGCTCTCCAGTTCTTAGACTGTCCATCCAGATATTCCACTAGGTTCTCATAATGAATCCATGTGGCATCTGATAAATAATCTTGAAATGGAGGTTCTGAGAGGTGAAGGCCCAGATCCTCAAAGGTATTTAGGCACCTAACTTCCTGGGGGTGATTTGTTCAAGTACACACAGTGATTCAGTGGTAAAGCCAAGAATAGAACCCTGGTCATCTTATTCTCAATTTGATGCCTCTTTTACTGGACCACATTGCCTGGTAAAATCAAGAGCTTCAGCTGGGAGGATAAAACTGGATACAAGAACTGTAAGAGACAAGGGAGTGCTATTACTGATCTGGCTTTGTCTTCTGTTGATGGGAGAGAGAAGGGAAGAGGAAGGAAGGTGTTTGGTTTAAACTACCGTAGCTAACACATGATAAACTCCTAGTGTGAACAAGGGACTTGCTAAAATAACAGGAGTACTTGTGGCACCTTAGAGACTAACAAATTTATTAGAGCATAAGTTTTCGTGGGCTACAACCCACTTCTTCGGATGCAGAAGGGACTTGCTAACACACAAAAGATATATCTGCCTTATCAATCCTAGGAGTTTACCATGTGTTAGCTAACACAGCTCTCAAACACACCCTTTTTTCCTGCTGTGGACGCACCCGCCATGCAGGGGTAGTGTGAGGTGTGTACAAACAGGATCCCTGAATGAGGGGAGTCCTATACATATGGACCAGGCCTCTGAACTACTATTTCTCCCTACCCCAACTTTTAACTCCCAAAGCCATTGAGGCCTCTGGGGTTTGAGTTTCTGCCTGGTGTTCTCACGCTTTTTGCGATGCTAACAATTCAAACCTGGTTTTCTATAATGTTTGACAACTGGGTGTATTCATACTGCAGTGTTTCAGAGCTAATGCCAAGGCGGTTTGTATTTTTCAAAGGTGTAGATGCTTGTTATATATTTTCCTTTCAGCTCAGTATTGTCATGTACAGGGATGCCTTCTGTAACGTGCTTTTTCAAGTCAATTGTGCTTGTATGGGCCCTCAATGGGTATGTCTACGCAGCAAGCAGGCGCCCAAGGCAGTGAGTCTCAGAGCCCAGGTATACAGTCCCTGGCTTGCAGGGCTCCTGCTTCAGTGCTAAAAATAGCTGTGTTGGCTCAGGCTCTGAAGTCCAGGTCCCAGCCTGAGACTGAATGGCTACACTGCTATTTTTAGCATCATAGCGTGGGGCTCTGAGACTTGCTGCTGCAGGATCCTGCTTGCTGTGTGGCTGTACCTGCTGTGTACAATGGTCTTTCATAACCATTATCAGCAAGTGCTGTGCTGTTATTTCTCCCCATTCCAACTTGCCTGTCTAATACATTGAGCATATATCAAGATATGAGAATGTTGGTCAGGTGACAAATGCAGTGGAACAGAACTCAGGAAATCTGGGATCAGTTCCCAGTTTCCTATATAAGCCTGGGCAAGTCATTTAGCCTCCATTACCCACCTGTATTTCCTTTCTCCCATCCATTAATCTGGCATGCCTATTTAGATTGTAAACTCTTCAGTATGGAGACACTCTCAGCACAGTGGGGCCCTGATCTCAGTTGAGGCCCAAAAGTACTAGCAGAATATAAACAAGAATAGTAGTAATGCAGATAGGTCCAACCCAAGTCCTGCTAGCTCTTGGATTTTTTTTGTGCCCTAAAACCATTCAAATTGTAGGAGTTTCTTACAGGGAAACTAAAAAGGCACCAAACTTCGTTGTTAGTAAAAAAAAAAAAAAGTATGTCTGCTGCTTGCAGTTTGAGCAACTTACTAGCAAAACTGTTGAGCCTTATTCTCCACAGCCTAGCACCTCATGGTCATGGGTGTAGCACACTGTGGGTGTAAACCCTTGCCAACTCATAATGATAGTGTTTTCACCCACTGGGCATGGGTGTGAATGATGACTACACACAGTGCAAGGCAGCAGCGAAGTAGGCCCATTGGGTTTATAAGATTGTAAATCACTTTCAACATCAAATTAGCTTTGGGAAAATGTGGTGTTTGATGTGTCGTTTGAAATTCGAGATTAATGACATGTCTCCGCAGTAGAGTGGGGGGTATGGTACAGCTTGCTGTGCTGTGCTTCTGAAAATAAGTTTCCTAATAAATCCCACTGGACTTTGCTCATTGGAAACTGTGTACTACTTTTGCCTCACTTGTACTGTATTGTGTGGAACAATACACTAGCCCATGGTCCATCCAAGTAGAGGGCTAAATTGGGCCTCAGTAGGGAGTAGGACAGCGACATAGTGTCTCAGCAGGAGCTCAGGAGGCATTCTATGTGGGCCAGACAATACTTTCTGCAGTGTAAGGGGAGGGCAGTTACCGCTAAATCCATTCGGGTATGTCTCCCCTCAATGAGACATCCACGACTGGCCTGTGCCAGCTGATTCAGGCTCAAGGAGCTCAGGCAGCCCTTTAGCCTGATCCCTACAAACCTGAGTTAGCTGGCATGGGCCAGTTGTGGATGTCTAATTACAGAGGAGATGTACTCTAAAGGCGGAGAATGTACTCCATCCCTCTTCCTCCCTCTAGGCATTTTTATCTGGATGGATTTAATTTATCGCCAGTTAATTTAAAGTAGTTAACACACTTGTAACAGTTAGTGTGGACACTCCTGACACATTTGTGCTTTACAGAGTAGCCTAGAACAGGGGTCTCAGTCTTTTTCTTTCTGAGGCCCCCGACAACTTGCTATAAAAACTCCATGTCTCACTGTGCCACAACAACTGGTTTTCTGCATATAAAAGCCAGGGCCGGCATTAGGGGTTAGCAAGCAGGGCAATTGCCAAAGGCCCCACATCATAAGGGGACCCGTGAAGCTAAGCTGCTCAGGCTTTGGCTTTGGCTTCAGCCCCGGGTGGTGGAGCTCAGGGCGGAGGGGCTTCAGATTTCTGTCCTGGGTCTCGGAGTCTAATGCCGACCCTGCTTGGGGACCCCCTGAAACCTGCTTGAGGGCCCTCAGGGGGCCTCAGACCCCTGGTTGAGAACTGCTGGCCTAGAACAAGTCTGCGGGGACTATCCGCAGTAGCCTTTACAACAAGTTAAGCACCTTGAGTTGCAAACAAACCTTACAAGGGAATGTAAATATGTCTAGTAGCAAAATACTGAGTGCACAAGCACTGGCATTTTGCCTGGTCCTTCCCCCACATTCAAGAGTGGGGAGAAGCCTTCTTGTACCCTTTTCCCCCCTTTGCACTCACACAGGGCTGGGTGCAGTTTGACCTAGAATGTGTATCCTTCCACCTCCATCCCATGTCCAAATCTTCAGCAGCTGACAAGGCTCATAGCACCATACTTCCTCAATAGAAGTCTTCAGCCACCTCTGAATCCCACTAGCTTCTGCCCCTCTTCCCCCACCCATCAGTAGATGTGGCCCTCATGGCTCCATCATTCAGGATAATGATTGTCAGTAGCTAAAGCTACACTTATTCCTCTGTCCTTACCTATTGATCCTTGTTGTCTATTCTTTACCTATCCTCTACGTTGGCCAGGGATGGGTCACCTGCTGCTGCAGCAGAGTAGCTGTTGTTTTTCTGCTTTTGTCTTACCCACCTTGAGGTCAGGCCACTGGCCGAATGTGGTTAAAGCCTAGGAGGGAGCCTAGATGATAACTCAACCAGTTTAGCACAGAGTGAATTAAAACGTGCCTAGTTTAGAAGCATTAGCTAGCACAACCTTTACATCCTTGTCAGGAGAAAGCCCAGATGGAGGAAGGGAGGAGGCTGACTATAAACTGAAAGGACAGTCGTCCCCACACTTCACTTTATATTTGCAATGGAAGGCAACCGAGGGCCAGATTTTTAGTGGTATTTAGGCATCTAAAGGTGCAGATAGGCACCCAGTGGGACTTTCAGAAGTGCCTGGGTACCTAACTCCCATGGGCACCGGATTAATGAAATGAGTTTTTAAAAACTGACTTAACCAGTGTAACATTCTCATGCAGACAAGGCCTACATCTTGAGGATCTGTACTCTGTTAATCAGCTGCATGGGGATATATGCCATGTTAAAATAAGACGGCCACAGATAGAGTATGAAGATCTTCTATTGCTTCTAAATGAGAGACTTTTTTAGAAGTGTTTAAAAACTGTTCTAGAAAGGTGCTAAAGCCCATTTTAGATTCCAGTATAGACAATACCTGACTAGTTTATAATCTATGCAATAAAGCCATGTTATAACATGGGTAGGCTATGCCTGTATATAACTGTCAATTTGCAGGCAACCCTTGGCTTGTGGGAGGTAGACAGGAGTAAGCACCGGAACACTACTTTCCTCATTAACTAAGTGGGTTTTTAAAAGAGTAAATGGTTAAATTCAAAACAAAGTGCACAAGGTCTTTGTGGTTACAAATAACTTTAATTTTTGAAATAACCAAGGACCACTGAACAGATAATGAGCTGGCTTGATGTTACCAGAAGAGTTCATACAGAAAATACCAATATAACATAATGGTTGAAGGTATAAAACTAGATAAGACTGACTAGAAATAGCAGTACCTCTTAGTTTTCAGTCATCATATGCAATTAATGAAAAGTCATTTACAGCAAGTATAAAACAGCAAGACTTAGTAAATGAAAATTATAAAGCCATAATGTCTTTGTTAAAGTAAATATAACTAATTTTTAAAAGCCCTCAATTAGTTCCATAAAGCCTACTTGTGCATGCATTAAAATTGTGGCACTTGAAAGCCCTGATCCAACTTTAACACTCACACTGTGCAATGCAAGGTCCATGTTACTGCTAGAGGCAGAAAAACAAGTCCAAAGTGCTTAAGCTGGGGCGAGTGAGGGGAGCCATCTGAGCTCCTCTGGATTTTCCGTCCACCCAAACCCATGTGGGAAGCTGGAGTAAGAATACCGCCTGATCCTTGTGTTAGTTTGTTCTGTGTCTCACACTCTATTCTGTGGAACTCCCCTTTTAGTAATGTAACAAATGTTATATGTTTGAGGTCCCAATCCTGCCAGGTGCAGAGCACCCTCAAAGTTTGTTGACTATCTTCCATGGGAGTTGACAGCATTCAGCACTTCAAAGGATCAGACCCGATTTTGTACAAGGCTAGTAGAGCAATTAAAAATGTCTAAAATCATAAGAATTCAAATTGAGGTTACCCCTGGAAATCTCATTTTCATGCTAGCCTGAGGCTAAAGTAATTGATTTTTAAAATCTTCCTGCATTTGTTGTGCATGGAAAGATGCCTTTTGTTTTAAACAGATTCTCTTTACAGTAATTTTTACTGAGTAGATTGCCACTTACCCATGACAAAAAGTTTAATAAATTATAGTCACTTGCTATGCAAAAAAATATGACCCAAACTCTTTTCATCTCTAAATATTAAGTGAGAATCTTGCATACATGTTGTGTTCATATAATTGGATACACCCACCCCAATCCTTAAACTTGGCAGAGCTCTATTCTCTTCACTACAGCAATACCAATTTATATCAGCTGAGGACCTGGTCCGTAGGCCCTAAATCTTTTCCCAGTGTGAATTGTCTCTCAAGGTTTGTGTTGTAAACTGAGCCATTAAAACATGGAAAGTAATTAACATCTCAATATTGCATACTGAAATTTCAAATACAGTAAAAGGTGTAATGCTTCGCAAACAAAGATTTAATAGGATTGGTGCTGTGGTTCCATGGTTATTAAGCACAATGGGCCAAATTCAGATCTTACGTAAGCGGGAGCAACTCCATGAATTTCTGTGGAGTTGCATCCACTTATACCAAGCCTAAATATGATGACCCAAGAAGGTTAAAAAATCAGAACTTTATTTAGCACACCCGTATCTGGTTAAGTTAAAGGCCTGACCCTGCAGTCCTTATGTAGGAGAAAATGTAGTTTAAACTACCAATAAAGCTACATGGAGTCTTGCTCACGTAAGGAAGGCAGGATTGGACCCTAAATAATCAGTATGATACTTGCACACATCCACTCAGCCTTTTCTTGTTTTTTGTTTTTTTAAATACACTGATCTAAAGAAAACTTCTCTTTTCATGTTCTGATCCTTTTACAAGGCACTGCATGGTTATCAGTGTACAAGCCATTTTTTTGTCTGCAGGCAGTTCCGTTGATATGGTTGATGCTTTCACTAATACAGTCTGACTGGGAATTCCCTTCATTAGTCATCTGAAACACACAAAGTTTCAATGAATGAGCATATGTTTGTATCAATCTCTAATCATATACTTTGGCTTTAGGGTTAAGAAACTGTCTGCCTGATTCTCCTCTTTCAGTGAAGCTATTCCATTCAGATCAATTGAGTTATTCTAATTTTACACAAGTGTATGTGAGAGGAGGCATAGGCCCCATTTATGGTATTTCTAGAGTAGCCATTAGTATAGGATCTCTGCCTTAATAGTCATCCTACTGGGATATTCAATTATTGCTCTCCAGCCCTTCGGTTCCCGAAAACACATACAGCATATGCTCTTTAGGGAACCTTGCAGGGCCATCTGTAATATGCATATTTTTAGTGCCCAAGGCTAACATTACATTCTATGGGGTCCAATCATGTAGGCTATTCATACTCAAAAGTATAAGTTGGAAGTGAAATCCTTGAAACGTTTTGAAAATAATATTTAAAGAATACAGTCTGTTACTCAGCTCTTCATATTTGTTCAGTGACAGGAATCTTACAGATTGTTTTCTGTCTTCTCTTATCATAGATCAGATTCTGATCTCAGTTACATCAGTCTAGATCACTTACACTTATGCTATACCTTCACTAAAGTCATTTGTACGTGTTTCCCCAACACCTTTTTTTTTAAGACACCAAAAAGAAAACATACTTTTCTTTTATGTTGTGCAGTTGAAGATCTTCCATTTCCTGTCCTGGCTCCAGTTGCTTCTTCCAAAGCTAAAACAAGCAAAAGTATTCAATGATCGTATTCATTGCCAAGCATTGTCCCTGTTACGATAATTGCACCCATAAAAAGGCGTAATGTCTATTACCTCGGCAATACTGCACTTGAGCTACTAGCCACATGTTCACTGCACAGAAAGATAATAAGCTTAACTGAAGAACTAATTAACCCTTTCTAACACACCTCGTTGGAGAATGATGAATTTATCATGATTAGTAGCCTGAGGATGGTGGGCATTTAGAGCAGAGGGGAAATTTGCAAGCTTAGCACTTCTGTACAGATCTGCCTTCAGGTCGGCACATAAATAAAGGGCCTAATTTTGACTTAATTTACACCAGTGTAACTCCAGGATGGTGGAACAAGCCAGGACATCCAGAATAAAATCAATAAAGCCAGGAACACCTTCAGGAGCTTAAATACAGTCTGAAAATCATCAAAATACAACACCAAAACCAAACTCAAGATTTATCAGAACTGCGTACTTTTAACACTACTTTATAGTGCAGAATGCTGGGGAATGAGAAAGTATGACATGTCCAAACTGTCTTCATTCCATACAATCTGCCTTAGAAAAATCCTCCGTATCTTTTGGCCCAGAACAATGTCAAACCAAGATCTATTGATACAGTGCAGCCAAGAGGATCTGAGCACCATCATTACAGGAGGTGTTGGAAGTGGATTGGTCATGTGCTTCAGATGGAAACTGATTCCATCACCAGAGTAACAATAAGATGGACACCTGAAGGCAAGCGAAAATGAGGCCATCCGAAAACAACCATGGCGAAGAGCTGTGGAAGCCAAGCTGAAAAACCTGGGGCACAGCTGGAGACCATTGAAAGACTTGCCAGAAACAGACAGGAGTGGAGGAGCTTCGTCACTGCCCTAAACACCAGAGGCCTAATAGGAACATGATGATGATGATGAACTCCACTGAGCCAGATCCTCAGTTGTGGCCAAGGAGTACTCGATACGGATGAGGAGTAGAGAATGTAAAGGTGCCTTTATGCTCCCACATTTCTGGAGTCATTTGGCACTGGGCCAATTGCCTGCCACAGGACAGAGGAGTTGGCAGGATTGCAGGGATGTAAAGGAGAGCAGAATTTGACCCATCATGTTGAAAGTTGTGCAATGAAAAACTGAAGAATCCAATATTAGAGGTCACTTTGAAAAGTTTAGCCATTTACTGATCTATCCAACACCTGTGCAACCTCTTTAAAGTCAGTGGGCCAAATGCTGTGGTGACTTACACCTTCTGCAATCCCGTTAACTTCAAAACCCTTGAGGGCAGGAACTCTGCTGCCTACCATGTTAGAGGTACCACCAGAAACAAAAAGACAATAATAAATAATGGGGTTGTGGCAGAAGTAAGTGCAGGATTTGGCCTGGCAGGTTTTCATAGAAGTAAATAAAGGGCCCTATACATAGTTTATAATAAACTGCATTAAGAAAGTGTGTTAGGATAGAGCCTGGGGAAAAGCTCTGTCAAGGAGAGGGAAATAAAGTTCTAAAAGCCAGCTTTCCTGTGAATCTTTGCTGCGATTTTCTGCACATAATGGTCTAGATTTCAGTGCTTTTAGGGGGTGTTTCCTGCATGTCATTTGGAAATGAACAAGGAGGAACATTCTGTAATGCATGCATACCTGTGAGGAGTTCATCAATCTGGTCCACTACAAGCTTTGCATCTTCCATAGTGAAGCACATCGGTGGTTTAAATTTCAGAATGTTTCTATGGGGTCCATCAGCACTCAGAAGGATCCGCTGTTCTTTCAGTCTGTGTAGAAAACAAATGATGCACATGTAAAAAGGCATCTAAGTGCACAATGTAACTCGTACATGTCAGAATTCAGAGAGGTGCATCAGACCAAATGCCAATCAGCTGTATGTAGATAACAATGCTGAAGGTCAGGGAATTACATCTACTTATACCAGGGGTTGGGCCACTATCTGAGTTTTCTAATGCTAAATCAAATGTTATATTAATTTCCAGTTAAAGTTGTGTGTGTACATCTGCTGGAGAAAAATCAAGGTTTTCAACCTCCTTAAGAAAAGGCTGGTAAATGGTTAGATTGAGATTGCCCCAGTGTACTTTATGCATGGACACAGAAGATAAATATTTACTTGTAGATGATATGCTGGGCTTCAGCTGTTGCAGGTGTTCTCTTTTGTTGATCCTTCACCAGATCTACTCCAACAAACAAACCGATACCCCTAGAATATAAAGGGAGGAAGAAGGATGAGATCCACTGTCCAATAGGAAAGCCCCTCTCTTGTACAGATAGTAACATTGCTCCAACAATTCCAGCAAGTGAGTCAAATATATAGAGAAAGATACTACACTTTCATGTACTAAGTTCTTCAGTGCTATTTGTAAAGATATACATATAGCTGGCTTAATAAAGTTGCTTTGTCAGTTAAAGAGAAAAGCGTCTCGTTATCTCCTGTAGGTCCAAACTACCTGTAACTTGATTTGTTGTCTTTTATACCAATAGCTTGGATTGGGATTTTAACTCATGACATGAATAAAAACAAAAACCAGGAAATTGGAGAGGATCCATTTTTTGGGATAATTTACAAATAAAAACGAGACATAATCATCACTTACAATTTCCTCATTTTTGTCCTATATTCTTCACCTATTGGGCTACCAGAATAACCACTTCTCTGTCCCACCTTCTGCCTGGGAACTTCTTAATTGTACCCTGAGGTACCTACCTGACATCTCCTATTAAAGGATGTTTTTCCTTTTGTTGGTTCAGCAGCTCTGTTAGATAATTCCCTACTCGTATGGCATTTCCTTGGAGATCTTCTTTTTCAATTACATCAAGCACAGCCAAGCCAATAGCACAGGACACTGGATTGCCTCCAAACTGAAGGCAAAAACAAATGGGGAAACAAAGTGGTTGAAATTCTGTTCTGCCTCCATCCTTGGGGGCGCCATTAACATTTCCCATGTCAGTAAGCTGTGAGCAAAGCTTAAAGAAAGGGACTTTAGGCAAGATTGTGCTTAGTCCCTGCTTGGTTGCTCAGGAAGAAAATGGGATACAGTATCCTCCCTCCCTTGCTCCTCTCCCCCCAACCATGCAATGCAGAGGGGTGCACCCAAGATGTCCCTCCCCAATTGTTCCTCAGCATCAGGTTGCAATAACATAGGACCACAGGAATTGCCATGCTGTATCAGCCTTGAGGTCCAGTATCAGCCCCGAAGTCCAGTATCCTGTTATAGACAATGGCCAGTATTGGATGCTTCAGAGGCAGCTGCAAGAAACCCTGCAGTAGACAGATGTGGGGTAATCTGTTCCATTTCCCCTCCCCCCATGCACCCCTGAAGATCTCATCCTAACTCTTAATAGTTAAAGAGTTGTTAAAACCTCATGTTTTGGGGCTTAATCTCCCTTCCAATACTCATTTTTGGTATTAACTATAACAACTCTGGATATTCTTGTGATCCATAAAACTATCTAATCCTGCCCCCTTTTTTGTAGATTCAGAAGCTTGGACAACTACTGGCCTGCATCACCCTATTTTTGTGGTCCAGCAACTGTGTGAGAGAGAAAGGGATGATGCTGTTGAGGCAGTTGACCAGCCTTCCATACGGAAAAGGTAAGATCCATGTTCAGTGTCCCCTCCATATGTGAGCTCAGAGGGACAATGTGAGCCATTATCTTCTACTGGATAGGGTGCAACATTACAGTCATTCATTCTTTTAAAGAAGTTGATGATATGAATCGACCCTGATGGTGTTTTTTTCAAAGTTCTTAGTGAATAGCATTTACGGCATTCCAGTCATTCAGTTCCATAGCCACATCTCAGAATCTCTGCAATCTAAAGCTTAAAAGGACTCAGACTAAGTAATGGAACTTGGTTGCAGTTAGTGACAAGACTCAATCACAATAGAGAAGATGGCAGACATCTGATTGAACAGGCAAGATGAAATCAAAGTAGTGGCTTTGTAATATCTGCACAGCTCCAGTGTTTCCTGATACAGGGAGAGTGTTTAGCTACCCCCGAGAGGTAAAGAAAACAAGGGCCCCATGGAATTTGGGTTCTCAATGGGAGCTGCTGGGTGCTGAGCACTTTTGAAAACCTGACCACTTCCTTTTAGGAGTCTACATGGGAGCAGAGCTCTTTTGAAAATCTGGCTCCAAAGGTGGATACAGAGTTTTTTGAAACTTAGGCCCTTACAGTTCTCCAACTCTATCAACCCAGCATCTTCTGCAAGCACTGAATAGAGACTAAAGTTGCTGTAGGAACAAAAAGGAAGACTTTCATCTAGAAAGTTACCGTGTTGAAATACTCCAATCCAGAGGCACCGAAGGCTTCAGCAATCTCTCTTGTTGTAACCACACAAGACATTGGATGGCCATTGCCAATTGGCTTTCCCATGGTGACAATGTCAGGTACGAAGTCTTTGCCTTGCAACTGGAAACCCCAAAAATGTTTCCCAACTCGACCAAAACCAACCTGGACTTCATCAGCTATGAATATGCCACCTGCCTTATGCACATATCTGAAAACAAAAGGAACAGTCCAAATGCCATACCACATAATAGGATTCTAGTGTCCAGGCCTAATTTTAGCACAAAGGAGGGTGTGTTACAGAAGTTTACAATTTGACTCAGTCCCTGTCCCCGATGAGCATACAATTAATTTAGATTTCAGACAAAACCCCACAACTGCATTTTATGGTTGATGTTTAAATTACTCCATTTCAAGCCACTTGTTTGCTTTTTAATGATACACATATGGATTGTATTTTTTAAAGTGATTGATAACTAAAAATTCCATTGGACATGAGTTACATAATGGTATTTAAAAGGTGGAACAAAAAGGAAGGACAAAAAACCCCTAAGGGATTAATAGAATAAGCCTACAGCCTTAACCTATTACTCTGCATAACTTCTCAGCTATGCCCATTCCAAGTATTGTACATACTCTGCCACTTTCTGGAAGTAGCCTGCAGGTGGAATTATTTGGCCTCCGCAACTCTGCATGGATTCAGCAATAAAGGCCGCAATCTACATAAAAGAAGATGAAGTAAGAGCAATGTTCCTCTATCTAGCCTTTGCAAATAAGCTAACGCTTACAGAAAGAAATTGTAAATATCTGGGTCGGGTGACTTTAATAACATGCTGGGATGGACAGCTGTGGTCTGTTGTCAATGGCTATAGCATAAGATTTCCATTAGGGGTGCCCAAATTTGCAACACCAAGGGCCACGCTGGCAGCCTGCCAGAAATCAAAGGGCCACATCCAGGACCTAAACCACCAGCTACTGATGGCCCACTGGCTTCAGTGGGAGTTGGATCAGGCTCATAAGGTCCATGTAAGTTTACATAGAAATTTCAATTAAAAAATACATACTTACTGGTACTTGTGATTTCCCTGATAGATTAATAGAAATTGCTTAGTGTCAGGGAACACCAGCAGTAGAAACCTGTGGTGGCCAGGGACAGGGCAGACAGAGTTTGCATTTTTAGAACACCCTGGCTATGCTTTGGGCACCCCTGCCTCGGGCAAATGACTAAACAAGCAATACATTAGGGCAAGGCACTTCACAAAAGAGAATCTATAGGTGAAGTAATTCCAGTTGCTAGGAATGGAAAAAAAGTAGTTATTCCAAATCAGAAAGGGCAACAGCAGCAGATCAGATACACCGGAACATCAAGTTTTACATTCCTTGTCAACATTAAGTCTGTGCAGCACAGACAGTGTTACCCCAAATCTCCCAGGAGCGTCACCACAAGTCTGCTATGTAACAGATTGCCTCCCACACCGCTTGTGCAACCCTCCCTGAGCATCAACAGGTGCACGTGAGCTGGCCAGCAGTGCAGTCTTCCTGGAAACAAGGTCGAGCGGAAACGTGTAAAGAAGCGAACACTATATTCGAAGAGGCACACTACTGCCAAACAGTACGAGGGTCCCCATAGCATGTGAGACTTTAGCCTTTATCACAACTTGTCCTGTCACAGGTCTACGGCACCAAAACCTAAGAAGATATGCAAAAGGAGGGAAAAAAGGAAGACAAGAAAAGAAAAAAAAACTGTCCGTTAGTCAAAAAAAGAAAAAAAATTAATGAAGAAACTAAAAGACAGGTGATGTAAACCTTTGGACTAAAAGGGGACTGTTTGATCCAATATCCATTGCGGTCTTTCTATTGGCTTCAGCAGGCTTTAGATCAGTCCCTAGCAGTCTTCAAAAAAATTAGAATTGCCTCAGGGAGCACTGGGTAACAGACATTCTAAATCAAATTTTACAGACGTTAAGGGTGGTGGTGATCACCAGCTTGTACATGGATTCCAAGCTACGAGGCGTGAAAGTGCAATAAATTTATCTCAATGTGCTTGAATGCAATGGTGAATTTAGAAATATGATTTTCCTCATTTATCAGTTCTCCAGGCAGTGGTTTTCTACATATCCTGTCTAGGACTTTCACCATAATCTCTCAAATAGGACTTGAAAGCTTGACTGTGTTTCAAAGGCTCACAAAATAGTGAATTAAACTACCGGTATTTTGGATTTATTTGCTCCTTTATGAGTCTATTCTCCTCTTGATCCTTGCATATAACTTTCATGGATGTTAATGAGAGTTATGAAAGTGCATCAAGGGGACAATGGAAGCCTTAGAATATATAAACCCATAACAGAAGAGTGAAGGCAGAAAAGGAGAAGAAATTGCACTGTATAGATGCTGATCTTTTGTCCCCTTTCCCCCCTATTCTGTTGCCAACAGATGTAGTTTCATTACTAAACATGACCAGGGTTACAATGTTTCTACAGCTCATGCTACAAACCTTGCGCCCATTCTTCTCAGCTTCTTCAATAATCTTTTTCACATCATCTGCATAAGCACTTGCTGGATCTGGATGATCTTCCCTGTATTTTCCTCTGTAGATATCTGGAGAAGGAGCCTGAAAGCAGCAGAGTTTATCTCAAATGCATGCCTCCTTGCAATATTCATTTTCTATTGGACAGTTCCCAGTGTTTTTCATTAGGGATGTAACTGTATCAGAAAAAAATACCACTTTCTCTCATACATATCACAAACTTTGGATATTCTGAATTTCTGCCTTGAATTTTATGTACACTATTAGGAGTTGAAGATTGTACCATGTATTACAGGAAAGATACTTTCCTCTAGATGTGAAATAGGTATTTGCCTAATATCTTCTTTTCCAGGGCTTAGTGCTGATCTGTTTATAGGAAATACAGAGATGAGTAAATGTATGAGGGCAGGACTATTCCCCTTGTTTAAGTTTAACTCATTCAGGGAATAACCATGTAGTCATTATTCAGAGCGATGTCAACGCACTTTCCTCAGCGGCAGCCTTAGCCACTTAGTGCTAGCAACCTTACAGGCCTCCATTCTTCAAAGAGCCTTCCACCACATACATCCATTCAGCCCGTAGCCACTGCCAGTTCCTGGTCTATAGTGCTAACTGACTCCAGTTCTTACAGACTGCAAGAATGGTTGATGCCCCTTCCTTCCACGGGAAATCTATGCTTCAGTTGTACCACTTGGCTTCCTATTTTGTGAGAGAAGGTGGGACTGCCACAGGCTTGCCAACCCCTACAAACGGTGTGAGGAGGGTTCCAAGGGCCGGGGAGGAGTCATTGGAAGATAGAAACCAGCCTGGGGAATGTCATTGGCATGGAGCGCTGTAGCACCAGTTCTAGAGTGGGAGATAGCTGGATGGAGGCCTACATATTACTTTGGGCTGGAGATTTGCAGTGGGGGGCTCACTCTAGCTTTAACCAGATGAGCGCTAATTACACAACAGCTGTTTACTGATTTCCCTACCCATAAAATAATATATCACAATTCATGATAATAGCATGAGGCAATTCAGCATTAAAGCTAATAATAAGCCACTTGTTACAAATCCAGCAGCAAACATTTCTGCTGAATTTAATCCTTTGATATAAAATGACAGGAGTGTGTAGTCTGACAGGTTAGGAATAATTTTATCTGGGGAAATAAAGCCAGCACACAGGCAGATTTTGAAATGACTAGAGGAAAGGGAAAAAACACTTACAAAGGATAGTAATTTATATGCAATTGAAAAAATACTCACCACATGCACAAACTCTTTTTTGCCCTCCTTCCCCAGCTGATTAAATTTATATGGACTAATGTCAATCAGAGAAGAAACATGACCATGGTAAGCACTGCAATGGGAGTTAAATACAAAATCACTATCATTAAGGTTTTAGAAAAGCTAAAATTCACAACTGCGCACACACAACACAGCATAAAAAAAAAAGTACCCAGAAACCCAAGGGTGGTGTTTGTGAGGGCTGCTCAAGTTGATTTGACCCCGCCTGAACCTAATGAAGGCAGTGGGAGTTTTATTATTCACTTCAGTGGAGCAAGATTGGAACCAATAAGCAAAATTCATCCCTGCCACTGCAAGGACAGACACAGTTGGTGTCTTCCTAAGTCTACCTGTAACAGTGGCCCATAGGATTTTGAAAGGATGCAGAATTGCTGGGAGCCAGTACACCTTCGCCACCTTCCCATCTCCAGCCTTCCATGTCCCACCTCTGCTCCAGCCATCACCTGCCAGCTGCCACATGCATCCACGATTGTCACACAGGCAGGGCACAGCTGCCACTGCACTTAGGTGTTGGGATCCCCTCCACTGAGGTATTCCACAAGGGCCCTTAAACCTGGGATTTAGTAAATGTAGTCTGACTTTGGCAGACTCTAAAAATGGGCTGCAAATCAGATAGTCGGGGACACAAACACTCAGATTTGCTCCAGTTAATTATGGAGGCACAAATTTTATAGCATGGCAAAAGGGAGGCTGGGCATCTGCCCTTTTGAAAAGTTAGTTCTTAATATTGTAGCACCAGTTTGGCCACTGTGACAGTGTGTGTCTAGGATTTAAAAAAAAACAACAACCCAGCATGGATCAACTAAACCCCCCTGACCCCACCACAAACCCACATATATAGAATTGTAAGTTTTCTAGTCCTGTAGTTGTCACACAGGCAAAACATCCATTGAGTGTAGCTCTCTGGATGTTTTGCCTGTGTAAGTGTGAGAGATCTGGCCTAGTTTAGGACATCTATCATGGTAGCTCAGCTTTCAGGCCCACCAAACTTTAGTGTCCCTTCACATCTCAGTTTGCTACTTGTTGTCAGATTGTGGCTCAAAACCTAGTTAGCATTACTTTAAATGGAGCCTTCTGTATTTAATTATAATGTTTGTATGAAGGCAACAATGCTGATCTTTCACTGAAATATACCATACAACTGTATAGAGTCCACCTGTAAAGATACTGCGGAAGTGACTAGCTGCATTCATATATGCTATTCTGCAAACTTACTGGTCAAGGGTGATCATATCTTGGTGTCCACGATACTGCCGAGCCAGTCGTAAGGCGAGATCATTGGCTTCAGATCTACCAAATAATAAACACATTAGGGGACTATACACAGTACAGAATGGTTTATTGCAACACCAGGGCTAGATGGTTAGCAAGCACTTATCAGTCATTTTAATTTAAAACAGAAAAAGCGTATGGAATTGATGAATACAAACAATCAACACAGCAGGCTTTGTTATACAGATTAGAATGCTATGATTCAGAACATAAATACCACATAAGAGGGAAAACAGCTCTTTGTATATGTATCAAACAAAGAGATGCTTTATTCCCCTAGCCCTGTTTGCTTGTGAGCACTTTACCTCCCCTTTGTACAGATAACACCACTCCATACAGCAGCTGGGAGAACAATGCAACTGCCCCTCATATTAAAGTTACAAAATTCCCAGCAGCTCCCCAGCCTCCACATGGACCAGATCCCGCTCTGCGCCTTGTAGCAGCAGGCCCAGATGAAGACCCAAGTTTACTTTGAAAGTCAGGGCTCTCACTCAGCACCAAACGCATACTACTCTCTAACCATCAACCTATGGTACATCAGACTATCTTGTAGAAAGATTTAGATAGGCCTCGGTCAGTAAGACATCCCAAACAAAATATATAATCTTTATTGCAATATTGCCCCCTTTAAAATGTAGTACAACCCACATACCCCAACGATCCATTTGCTGGAACAAGAAGAAGCAACAAGACTTGTCATGGGGAATACAAGTCACTCTGGGGCTATGTTATAGCAATGACTAAATAAGGATGTTAGGTAGCACTGATATGTGCAAGCTCCTTGGCTATGCTAAATAAAAAGATCCACTCCCTTTAGGGATATTGGGTTATAAATCTATTTGGACTGAAGAATAGCAGCATTTAGCATTTTGTATTAGAATGAGGACTGTTGATTAAAACAGACCCACCTAATGCCTCTACAGAGATCAACCAAAGAGAATTGAGTAAATTTCTCTGCTGAATTTTATATTTGGGTTTTCTTCTTTCTTTTGATCCCTCTTGTTTCTAAATACACAGATCTATTTTCAGAAAATACATGGTATCAGCTCTTTCTGCTGTAGTCTCCTCTAGTTGTTATAGAAAAGGATCATCACTGCTTCAAAGTTTCCATATTGTGGGTCAAATCTGGTCCTAATGAAGTCAATGGGAAAACTGCCATCGATTCCAATCACAGCTGGATTTTCCCTGCTAAAGACCAATCATACCAATCATCAGAGTTCAGGACCTGTCCACTAAGCCATTGATTTCTCCGGGGATCTATGCCAGGGATGAATTTGGTGCTGTATATACCTGTTTGGGGATCTGGGATTAAAATGCATTTGAACATGTAATTTCTTTCAGTGAAGCCAAGAACATTGACTAAAAAGGTTGTTAAGCATTTTAGTTTAGTTTGACCAAATTATCTATTTTCCTATTATTTACATCCTGTTTGTTTCCTTTTCGCATAAGCTTGGCATAGAAAATGAAAACAGACTAGTCCATTTCACTTTGCTGAGAGCCAGTTTCACTTTCTGGTTTTCATGCACTAAGACTATACAGCAAGGTGAGGGTAGCAAACACTGCACAGGATGTTTTTGAGTCTGACCAAAACAAAAAACAATTTTTCCTGGAGTTATTTAGAAATAAATTTCCATGGAAACATTTGTGTTACTTTTGTTAAACCCTGTTTTTTCACAGTTTAAAATTTGGGCCTAAATTGACCTGACAATGTCCTTGTTAAACAGCAACAAAATAGTGTCAATGAAAAATCCTTCAGACATACCCAGAGTTAACAAAATAGCAAATGGAGAGTTTCTCTGGTAGGGTGGCTGTGAGGCGCTTTGCATACTGGACAAGGTTGTCATGCAGGAATCGGGAATTGGTGTTGAGCAGTTCCATCTGTTTCACTGCAGCCTTTATCACATCTGGATGGCTGTGGCCAACTAAACAAGAAATTATTAATAATTACTGACATGTGATCAGTTACTGAATCACACAAAGAAAGTCAGGGAGTTCTGTTGAATTTGGCACCATAAAACGATCTTCTGATTTCTAGTGGGAATGACGTAAACTTAGTCAATGGAGTTTTTGTACTTACCATGTGCGACATTGTTGATGCAATCCAGGTATTTTTCTCCGTTCTCATCATACATATACTGCCCCTGAGCACGCACTATCTTGATAGGGTCTTTAGCAAAGAAAACTTTGCATGAAGGTCTAAAAAGTATAAAATAACATTATTTTAGCTTGCTCAATTGTTGCCCTGCCTCGGAATCTTGAGAGTTGATGATCTCAGGGCTTAGGAAAACAAAAACTAAATCCCACGAACTCCTGCAGTCAAAGCACAGACAAAGCTGCCACTGACTTCAAAGGCACCTTCACCTTCATATGGACAGCTGCTGAAGTCCAGGGAATACACTATTTTATATCAGTGAGGTGGCAAAGCTTGAAATACTAAAATCACAAAAGCCGTTCAGTAAATTATAGGTAAATGAGACCATCTCTTCTATGAAGTGACTGTAAAGCAACATGATTTTTTTGGATACTATGTTGTAGTTTAACAGATGGTCAAGTGAGGCCTGAACCAACTCATTAAAATGAATGGAAAGGCTTCCATTGATTTCAATGGGAACAGGAGCAGGTCCTTAATTAGGTTATTTTCAAACCCCTGTTTTTGTATCTACGGGCTTGAACATGGGAACATTGAGAAAAATTAATCCAAATTAACTAAAGGAGTGATTTAAAAGTACATTAAACTCCTGTGTGGAGACAGCAACAGAGGGTCCTGTGGCACCTTTAAGACTAACAGAAGTATTGGGAGCATAAGCTTTCGTGGGTAAGAACCTCACTTCTTCAGATGCAAGCCTGTGTGGAGACACACATGCTCAGAATTGCAGTGGTGAAACTTAATTAAGGCCACTTGGATTCTGAATAAAAGCGTCTACACAGGAGTTTAATACGATTTAACTCATCCAGTTTAAACCATAGTTCGGATTAACATTCCTGAGTGTCCCTGTGTACAAAAGTCCTGTGTATGGTTTCCTGTGAGCACAATGGAATGTGCACTGTATTGCATCCTTGGATGTCTAGCTATGTTTGTCTGACACAGTCCTATTAATTTACACATTTTATGAAAGTTTATATAAAATTAACTCTCTGGAAATAGGATTAATTTTTAAGAACTTTTTTAAAATATATGGCCAAAAATTGATTGCACACTGGAAGACTATGCTGAATTTGATGTATGAGATTTATAGAGTCCATATGTTAGAACAAAATGCCAATACATAATGGGCTTAATTTTCAGAGGTGCTCAGCACTTCTGAAAAATCAGGCTTAGGGTACTGAGATTTTCTGGGCAAAATTTTCAAAAGTGGCTAAGCCTTGCTTTCAAAAGCATCCAAATCCCATTGACTTTTAATGAGACAGGCTCTGAAAGTCACTTAGGCACTTCTGAAAATGTTCCCCTCTTTTTTCTTCTCTGAGCATACAACACTGACACATATTCCTACTATACAGTTATATTCCGAAATATTAGTGAACAGGGAGAAAGCATTTAAAAACCTTTCATAGTACTTAACCTAAGAGGGTTGTGATTGTTTCCAAATAACAAAACTGCTTTACTAAAAGCATCCTTATTGTCCATGTTGTCTGGTGACCTGATGCAATACAATTAATTGTGTACATGGACCCGAACTGTTACTCATAAAATGTAATTTGTAGTGTTTGAAATAATTTAGTGTCTGAATTTCTGCCTGATCAAGCAGTTACCTAGGGGCATCTTTCAGAGCTATTTCCCCTTTATTTACTCTTGCAAATCTACTGCCATAAGACAATTCAAAAGTGAAATGGAGGTAAAGCAGCAGACTGAACATTATCAAATATAATTTCTTTAGTGCAGTTTTTCTGTTCGTAGTCTTTCCATGAGATTTCCATTACTATTTGCCTTACAGAGCCTGATCCTGCAATGTGTACTCAAGCAAGACTCCTAGATCACAAGATCTGGCCCTTAGATATGACGGGCTCTACATGCTATGATGGCATTGATTTTTAAGCATATTAAAACAATTGATGGCATTATATGTACACCTAGGAGTCTAAACAAGTGAGTATTTTAGTAGTAGCATAATATTAGAAAGTCAGTGAGCATCTTTGTACTTTCATATCTAACAATGATGAATTAGCTTTTCACTTGGCATGACCTAGTGAAATATTAATCAAGACCATATGATCTGGAGGAAACCATATTATTTAACTTGTAGTAAATGATAAATAGGTATCAGATACACACCGTGACAAGGGTAGAGTTCATATTTTCTTTCAATCCTGACTCAAGTCACAGGAAAGAAAATAGTATTTGATGGTCTCATCCTACTTCCCATTATATCACAATTGCACAGTCTTGACTCAGATGAGGCTTAAGAGTGGCACAACAGGTAGCACTACAGAATTTGTGTGGAAAATCTGCACCATAGCTGTCTGTGCTAGGTTACGCTCAAGACAAACCCTTTAGGCCCCCATTTTATGAGTGCTAAATTTGCCCATGAATTAACCAAACAATAGCATTTTTAAAATGTACTTCGGGCATTCTATTCTGTTTCATAGTTTTATGGTGCTCACTTTTGTGCAATCTACCATCAAGTACAGTATATTAAATAAGTAAGTTTTTGAGACTGCATTTGTCAGGAAGAGGCAAAGTCTTAAATATCGGAATTACAAACTAAAAAACTGACCTTCCTCTTGCTTGCTTTGTATTTCTTTCACCAGTTATCTACAATGAGGAGGTACTACCTATGTATGATGACTTAAATTTGATATAAGTAAACTCAACATTGTTTTGCCACACAAATAGAAGGTACCGAAGGAAAATGATTTACTACTTTAAGCACCAACTCTGACATGCCAAAATTCCCTGAAGCCACAGGTTACCAACAGGATGACTCAGCCTTCATATGTCTGAGGTAGGTGAACTAAATTCTATGAAATTTCCACTATGGATAAGAGGCCTTTAAAACCAAGATCACATGCTAGGGTCTGCTCTCAGTTTCAGTGATAAACCAATTAACTTCAGTGCAGCTACTGTGAATTTGCCTGGGTGCAACAGAGGGCAGGATTTGCTTTGTCTGCTCCGGCTTGAAGCTTTATGTAAGAGCAGGTGTTTACCAAATTTTCCCCTTCACATAACTACTCAATGTACTATCTGCTGGTTGCTGCCCTCCCCTCTGGTAGCTCTGTATAACTTCTGGGTTATGTAATTTTTAGAGCACTTTGATGTTCTTTGTGAAGGTGCTATAGAATTGTAAATTATTATTATAATGGCTCCGTGGATCACAAGGCATTTTTATTTTATTCATCAAAATCATGTTGTGGAAACACTTTGTTCTCTGGGGGGAAAGTAGTATTACCATGTGCTCTTAACAATATTAATAACTCTCAATTCTTTTGGTCATTTGTATAGGTCTAGTATGTAATTAAGTATGAAGCCCATTAGCTGATGCTCATTCCATTTATTATACAGGGCTCATGGATTTCAGCTAGAATTGAGTCTATTTAAAAGTGCCCTACAATAAACTATGTTAGAAAAACAACCTTAAAGGCAACAAGCTACCTATTATTCTGGCTGCAAAAGTCGTTTAATTCTGTATTCCAGCTTTCCTGGCAGAAGCAGCACTGAAACTTGGGGATAAAATGTTTAAAATGTAGCAGCCTCTGACCCCAGCTTGTGCTAAACTTGTGCCGAGGGAGGAAGAAAGACTAACATCCTTGTTTTATGTAACAGCGATAGAGGCTGGTTTATGTAACCGAGCGCAGGGTACTTACTGTCACACACTGATCCCCCCGCCCCAGGCTGAGCCGCCGCTCTGCCTCCCAAGCCTCCCGTTTGTCTCGGGGTTAGCCGAGGGCAGAAGCGCCGTGTGCACCGCTGGTGGAAGCGATGGAGCCCAGCAAGCGCAGGGACCAGCAGGAGGGATGCGCTGCGCGGAGAAGCTCAGGGGGCTGCGGGCTCAGCTGCGGGCCGGGTGGGCAAAGAGGGGGACTGTGCCCAGCTCTGTCCGCAGGCAGCTCCCCCTGCCCCGCACCTGGGGCCACAGCCTGGCACTGCCCTGCTGCCGCGGGCAGCTCTCCAGCCCCGGCGCCCTTGCCCTGAACCGGCCCTGCTCACCCGATGTGCCTTCGCCTCAGCTCCAAGGTCTCCGCCTTGCTGTACAGCTCGCTCATGCTGGCGCCGCTTCTCCCGCCGCCTTGGGCTGCCCTTGTCCCAGGAGGCTGGTGTTGGGGTGAGGAGCCGGTTAGTCTCATCCTCCTTTTATCCCGTCTTCTGCTCTGCCTCCTGCCAAACCCCTCCTCCTGCTCTCTCATCTGCGCGGCAACCTGCCGCTCATGTGCCCAGGAGAGAGCCTGCCTCCACACGCCCCTCTGGCTGTGCCACTCTCTGCCCCAGCTCTCCTAGGGGAGGGGGCACAGCACCCCCTGGCTTGTCGTGGTTTCCATCATAAACAGCTTTGTTCAATGGTTTTCAGCACCCCCACTCTAAACATTGTTCCAACTGCCACGGCCTCCCCCTATGCCACCACTACTCTTCTTTTCTCCTTTCACCCCCCATGCAGGACGTTCCTCAAGGGGGATCAAAACTTCCCTTTCTTATTCACTGCCTATCTCCTCTTCACTGCAATTGTCTGCTTTCCATGTAATAGGCACACACAAATATTGTCTAATGTTAAGCCCTACTACTTCTACTGCTTTTCTGTTTTATCCTGTGGATGATTTACTTCTATGACTTATTTACCTACCTCACTGGGGTACTGTAGGGACTACTTACCTCATGCTTATAGAACATAAACAATAATTAATCTCATAGAGAGATTATGTTAATTTGGCATGCTAGGTTGCAGTTCTTTCCCTCCTGAGCTTTCAAAGCGTTGTCCTGAAGGACAGAGTATTTTAGTTTTCTGGCCAAATTTCCTAATATTACACAGGGTATAGCCAAAAATGATTGATAAATAGTTTGGCTTCTGTCTGACTGAGAGGATAGGTCATTCTGCCGAACTGCTTATAAAATTGCTGCAGAAACCCACAGTAGCCTAGTAGGACATATTTGAGCTCTATTTTTCAATGTACTGATCGAGGCTTCATAAAAAATATAAACAGCATAATCTTGCAAACATCTGAACTGCATTTGTACAAAAGGGTTTTACGTTTACAAGAGGCACTGTACAAAATTACTTTGCGGGGACCCTTTAAAATATACACAGGACATTTGTACACAGCACACCACCTACACATCATAAATACTTCAGTGAGCTATGAACATCATTGCCTTTATTTTGATACCCAGTGTACACCTTTTTGAAAATTCTGCTTATCAAATTACTTCTGTTATGTATATCATCTTAGCTATAGACTCAATTGATGGGAAACCTAGGGCAGTTAATTTAACCAAGCCTGGAACCATAATTCAAGGGCCATAATATTTCATCTACATACTTCCCAAAATCCATCAATTATTACAAATGTCAAAGTTCTAGCTGTAAGGCCAGGCAAATATGTAAGGACCATCTTTGTTGTTCTGTGTTTGTACAGTGTCTAAGCACAATGGGGCCCTGATCCTTGACTGGGGTCCCCTTTGTGCTTCTGCAATCCAAATAAATCATCATCATCGAGGAATCAGATTGCAGCCATCAACTAATATTTTTGAATTCTTAAAGTGTTTTACAAACGTCAGTGAATTTACCTTACAACATCTCTGGGAGGCAAAGATCAGGGCTTGAACTAGGTCAAATCATATCAGCTCTATGAGCAAATATTAATTTCTTTTCTTTGTTAGGGTGCTATCTTTTACTCCAGAATCTAAATTTTAATTTAAAACAGTATGACTATGTCCACTGGCCATCACCTACAGTCCTCAGCTTAAACCTCTCCAACGCATCATCAGTGATCTACAACCCATCCTGGACAATGATCCCTTGCTTTCATAGACCTTGGGAGGCAGGCCAGTCCTCACCCACAGACAACCTGCCAACCTTCAGCATATTCTCACCAGCAACCACACACCGCACCATAACAACTCTAACTCAGGAACCAATCCATGCAACAAACCTCGATGCCAACTCTGCCCACATATCTACACCAACAACACCATCACAGGACCTAACCAGATCAGCTACAACATCACCGGTTCATTCACCTGCACGTCCACCAATGTTATATATGCCATCATGTGCCAGCAATGCCCCTCTGCTATGTACATTGGCCAAACTGGACAGTCACTACGTAAAAGGATAAATGGACACAAGTCTGATATCAGGAATGGCAATATACAAAAACCTGTAGGAGAACACTTCAACCTCCCTGGCCACACAATAGCAGATGTAAAGGTAGCCATCTTACAGCAAAAAAACGTCAGGACCAGACTCCAAAGAGAAACTGCTGAGCTTCACTTCATTTGCAAATTTGACACCATCAGATCAGGATTAAACAAAGACTGTGAATGGCTAGCCAACTACAGAAGCAGTTTCTCCTCCCTTGGTGTTCACACTTCAACTGCTAGCAGAGGACCTCACCCTCCCTGATTGAACTAACCTCGTTATCTCCAGACTGATTCTTGCCAGCATATTTATACATGCCCCTGGAAATTTCCATTACATGCATCCGACGAAGTGGGCATTCACCCACGAAAGCTTATGCTCCAATACATCTGTTAGTCTTAAAGGTGCCACAGGACTCTCTGTTGCTTTTTACAGATCCAGACTAACACGGCTACCCCTCTGATACTATGTCTACACTTAAAACTTGACAGTTTCACAGCTGCAGTGTTGCAACTGTGCTGCTGTAGCACTTCAGTATAGACACTACAGCAACGAGAGGGGGTTCTCCTGTCACTGTAGTAAAACCACTTCCCTGAGAGCTGGTAGCTAGGTCGACAGAAAAATTCCTCTGTCAACCTAGCACTGTCTACATGGGAACTCAGGTCAGCTTAACTACGTTTCTCAGGGGTGTGGATTTTTCACACGTCTGAGTGACATAGCTGGGTCAATCTAGTTTGCTAGTGTAGACCAGACCGTAGTCTCATTCTCTAGCTGTTATAGTTATGAGAAAAACTTTCAAAACCTGAGGTGTAACTGATGCAGTGATGTCTGCCAAAGGGCTTGTCCACACTGGGAACTTACATTGGTGTAGCTACGTCTCTCGGTGTGTGAAAAATCCAACCTCCTGAGAGATGTGGCTATCCCAGGTGTAGACAGCTCTAGGTCAACAGAAGAATTCTTCCGTTGACGTAGCTACCACCTCTCAGGGAGGTGATTACCTATACTGAGGGGACAGCCCCTCCTGTCGACAAGTAGTCTGTACGCTGAAGTGGTACAGCAGTGCAGCTGCAGCTGTGTGGCTGTAGTGGTTTAAGTGTAGACATACCAAGGTAAGCAGGATTCCTGAAATGATAGTTCTGAAGTGTGCTAACATTTGTCAGCAGACAAATTCCTTACTGGTCCCTGCATCAGCTTGAGTAGCTGCTCTTCATCTCCACATCCTAGGGTCCTGGCCCTTGTAGGAGAGACATCAGAGACTATGCAACCTCACAAACAGATGAGGTTGTTGCCAATCTTCTGTTGGGTCAGCAGATACATGGAGATAGGGGAATTCACCCAAATAGAGGGAGAGAGACTGGGCCCCACATACATTTGCATAGGGCCTCACTGCATGCCAGGATGCTGTGTTAAGTCTGAACCTGGCTTAGGTCTTGATCCAAGCCAGTTTGTACTGCCTTTTTCTCTTGCCTCCTTTTCTAAAAGCTGCAAAACAATGATGTGACAGACAAAACTCAGGACATCCACATTTTATACTGACTTAGTTACAATCCCTTTATTAAACTAATATAAACTAGAGACAACCCAGACATTGTTTCCCTGCTTTATCATGAAAATTAGTGTGCGAAGGAATCTGAAAGGACGATGTAAGGGCATTTAAGGACAAGCCACTTTCCTTTCCTGTCTGCGTCTGCCCTCTGTTGGTAGGAAATGCACATTAATCTCTGTCCATTAGAACTGTGGAATGAGTTTCACAAAATACCGATGGGGACAGAGGGAAGATTATCACTAGAAATCCCATTTTGTATGGGAACAATAAGCTCCAGCAGCAAAGGACAGGTACAAACTAGCAATAGATTGTTAGAGAACAGCGTGAAAGAGGCCTTTACATGGCCATGCAGGGGCAGAAAGGCAATCAAGAAGCCTCCCAAGGCCCGCTGGCTCCTAATCTTCGCATTCCTTCTTCCAGAATCAATGCACTAGAGAGAGTAATCTGCTCCTAATGGATGGAACAAATTATGCATATCTCCCTCACATTAGCACAGAGCAGCCCCAGAAAGATTGTGGTTCAGGAAGGCACAATCTCTCCAGTGCTCTTGCTGGGATGGTGGGCTCTGCATTCCTCCACCATCTCCACAGGGATGTGGTATAAATGCCATAAACTAGCCCCTAGTGATTCAGTGGATTGATAAGAGTTTTAAAAAACAAACCATATATGCTCCATTTTGGCACAACTTTTTCATCAATATCTTTTTTTTTCTTTATTAATTTTTCAAGGAATATGCAAAAACAAATGATCACGATCTGAGGAGAAAGACATTTGAATAAATACTACCGTTGTTACTACTGACATCAGGAGGGCAAGCGAATGCAAACATACAAGTCCATTCCATACCAAAAGTCAGAGCCCAGCTAAGGGAAAGCAAGATTCAGCATCAAAGTAAGGATGAGCTCTCACCACAACGCATTGCATAACTGTGACCATGTAGCAGCTTCAGAGCTCCACAAGATATGAAAACAGTAACTAGCCAAGCAGAGTTCACCAGACCTAAGGAAATCATTGGTTAGGGTTTGTCTACACATGGAATTATTCCAGACCAGATTAGCTCTTCCGATCCATGTCTGAATTCTTATTCTGAAATAAAATTAAACCAGAATAGTTCATCTGGAATAATTAATCTCATACTTTATTTTATTCCAGAATAGCTCTCCTGTGTAGACAAGTCCTTATAAAATATATTAGGTAAATAATGGACCATATATATCCTAAATGGCTTAAAGCCTCATGTGAAGCCACCAGTTTCAAACAGGCCTTACCCAACCTATAGCAAAATAAATAAGTAAGGCCTGGCACTAAAAGGGTTAACTGGAGATGGAGAACTCAGTTAAGGCATGGGGTGGGGGGGGGCCAGGCAAAAATGTAGATGAAGCCCAGCTGGAGGAGGAGCTGGGTGGTGAGGAAGCCCAGATGAGAAGGGAGTACTAGGAGAAAGAACTCTGTAGTCTAGCTGCTAGAAAATGCTGGAAAGGCCTAGCGAGTGAGGCAGATATACAGTAAGCCTAGAGAGGGGCTGTGGAAAAGGACCTGAAGAAAGGCCATGGTAAGAAGAAATCCAGAGAAGCAGTGAGCAGGCTGAGGTAGCAGACATTAGGTGCTCATCACAGGGTCCCTATACTGGAGCCCAGAAGAGAAGGAGGGACTGAGCTCCCCTACTAGCTGCTGGGACAGGTGATGTGGAAACACCCTGACATGATGGGAAGAAGGACTACTGAGTTTGGAACTGGGGATCCAGGGAGAAAGACAACCCTGCAGAGCCTCAGAAGGGGTGAAGAGTCTGCAGAGGATCTAGCCTAGGAAGGAGTGAAGAGGTATGTTAATTTGAATTGAATGTATTGTACTCCTTCTTTACCCTGGAAAGGGTGGAACGAAAGGTCACCTGGCTGGGGGGGTGGAATCACGAAAAGAGGCAGACCACTGCCAGGGCCAGAGTGGCTCTTTTCAGAGAGTGCGGGAGGAAAGTGCTGTTATAACAATAAATCTCACTAGGAGGGGTGTGCCAGGAGTGAATCAACTCTTTCACACCTAGAAAAGGTTCAGGTTTACTTAGGACCTTTTCTGTATGGGAAATTTATGGTTTATGGTTTAATTTAAATCAGTTTTTAAATCAATGTAGTTAAAGCAGTGCAAACCCTTGTGTGGACACTCTTTTTTCCAGTTTAAGAGGCTTATTTAGGGTTATCTTAAACCTGCTCCCAATTGACTTCTCCTATACTGTATACAGCCCCTCTTAACTGGAAATAAGTGTCCACAGAGAGGTTTGCAGTGGTTTAAAAACTGATTTAAATTAAACGGGTGCAATTTCTTCATGAAAACAAGCCCTAGGGTTGGTGTGTGACCTTAAGTATGGTCCATGCTTTTACAAGCTTGCAGGCCATTCTCAATCAGATAATTTGGGCTCATTTGAGATGTCAAATTGTATCCCTCCAGCAAGGCTGGTTGTGTGTGGAGGGTTCACATCCCAAACCTGTAGAGAGGCAGGATTGAACCTATATATTCCCTAGGGCATTATGTTGGAGGTCGGGGAGAGCAGCTTTAGTTTCTATAAGGGGTTGTTTAAGATCCCTGTCAGCATAGGCTTCTGAGGAAATGTGCTGAATGAGTTCACCCCAGGAGGTACTGACCATATCCCTGCTCTGAGCAGTGCTGCCCCCTTTTCAGGCTGTGCACTTTTCAGGCAACACTTCACCCAATGGCAAGGACATTGGGTGAGACTTGTTTAATAGAACTTCTCCCCAGCAGACTTGCTGCCTTTCTTGTTTGTAAATCACATAGGAGGTGTTGGTGCAGATACACATTCAAGGAAAACGAAATTCATGGTGTCAGAGCCTGACAACATCTAGTGAATCAGAGAAAGATCCTCGAAGAGAAAGGTAAAGGAACACGCAACAGTCTTGTGGGAGGGCTGCACAGCAATGGAGAGATGGAAATTTGCAAAGGCAGAGATGAAACATTATCATTATTTGCGGGGAACGTGTGCTACCATGTTCTGACCAACATTAATAAAATGTTGTTTGGTCTTGCAGTGTAGTGGAGCCAAACAATTTTGACCATGTTCCTGAACTGTGCTACACCGCTGCCGAAGACCACGAGCTAAATCGTCAGCCCCTTAAGCAATGGTAAAAATCTCACTTTTGAGGCACGGCAAGACCAAACCATAGCTTATCTGTGTTGAAGCACCACTGTTTATTATTTGTTTATGATAGCATCTAGTATGTGGTAGGAGTCTTCCAGTCAGACCTTTGCAATGTTTGCTCAATGTTCCCCATTCGGGTTGATACAGGTGTGTTTCACAGATTGTGGAGCACTCCACTGATGAGTTCTTCACTTGATTTGCTTGGGACCAGGTTGAGTGAGTAGAGTGATGAATAGATAGTCTGGACCCTGCAAGAGCCATCCATAGCCTTGATGCTTGGCTTGTAGCTCAAGAATCCCAGCTTGAAAATCGCTCCTCTAAACTCTCATTTAACAGCCAAGAACTGTGGCCTGATCTAAAAGCCTGAAAGGACGGTTTCTTTCAAACCATGAATTCTCATGAGACTAGTCACCCTGCTGCCACTGCCTCCTCCAAAAACTTTGCCCAACAGTTGATTTGGAAACAGCGGCTAAAATGTTCAAATTTTAAATAACAAGTGACGTCAGGTGCCTAACTTTAGGCACTCATTTATTTTTTAAAAAAGAGCCTGAAATTGCAATATCATCTGTAACCAAAAACTCTGGCTCCTTTAAAATACCAAAGAGGGTAAAATACATGAGTCAGGATCAATATAAGTAAACCCGAGTCAGGAGAAATGCACTGCTAGTAGAAGGTATCGCATCTAAACTCTGATGTAGTGAATTACCTTTATAGTCGTTGTTAAACTATTGATGTTTCTCTGGCCAAAGGAAAGGAAAATGACTAGGGTGTTAACCTGTGAATACATCTGAATATTTTTTAACTATTTATGGCAGATGCACAATATTGTTATTCTGTTTAGACCTGAGTGGTTAGCCAAAATTGTGAGTCCTGTGGGTTGTTTCAATGAGGAGGGGAAACTGATGATGGAGCTGAGTTCTTTGATGCAATCCTGTTTATTTTTAAAAGATTACAAAGTCCTGCTCAACATAGGGGGAAATCAAGCAACAGGGGAGTTTCTTTGCCTACAGTTCCAAGCCTCTTTCAGCCAGCACTCAGTCTGAATAACTCTCAAGGCCTTTTCTCAGGGCCATGCTCTCAGTACTTGCTCAGCTGTCTCCTTAGCTTTCTGCTCCTCTTCTGTGATGATGGTTCTTGCTGCTTCACTCTCACTGACACACCGCTGTGATCCAATCAATACCCTTCCCTTGAGTTTATCGAATCACAGTGGAACCCCTCCTTGGGCTGCCTGGCTAAATCCTACTCCAGCTTTTTACATTTATACTGAATGAAAGGTGGCTATTTCACCCACCTGTTTCAAAGACATCTTACCCACTCCATAACAGTATAAAGAAATAGAGCCTGACCTGAAGTTCAAATAGGGCTCTGGAATCAGGCCCATAGTGAAGTAGACATATATGTTCCCAAAACAAGTGAAAGGAAAGTGCAGAAAGCAGGCAACTTAATAACACATGTCCTAGAACACTGCTTGAGGACAGGAATCAAATATACAGGTTTAAATATTGAAAAATTAAGAACAATTTTATAATAAAGGAAAAGCATGGCATCTGCTAAATGAAAGTTCATGTGACAGCCCCTGCGTGCAGCCTGCATGCTAACATGTTGCACAACGTTGTCTTTTCTGGCTCTTGCAGCCTCTTCGGTTTTTTTAAATTATTTATCTTGTTAAGTCAGGAAGTACTGAGTAGTGATTGCCTGCTACCTATGTCTAGAAATAATTATCATGTCCTTCAGAGTGGCCTACAGTTGCCTGGGAATAGGGTGACCAGATGTCCCGATTTTATAGGGACAGTCTGGATTTTTGGGTCTTTTTCTTATATAGGCTCCTATTACCCCCCACCCTCTGTCCCGATTTTTCACACTTGCTGTCTGGTCACCCTACCTGGGAACTTTCATGAAGGGATCTTTTTTAAGCTTATCTAACCAGTTCATTATTTAGTCTACATTTACAAGGGTTTTTTTGTGTGCTTCTGCTATGCCAGTATAGTTGAAGTTTGGTCAATCTTGTCTGGTTATTCAGACTCGTGCAGTGGCTCCCATTTGATGCTCCAGTGGGAAACTGCAGCTCTCATGTCTCATGGTGAACCTGCTCAGTTACAGAATTCTATATTTTTAACCCTCATAAAAAAAGCCACTTAGTTTTTGTGGCTTTGTAACATAGCAAGCCAGTCTGTAAATGCTATCCTTGCTCATCAATGTCTTTTGACACCCTTGTAAACATACTTGCATAAGTGACGTTCTACAGCAATGAATTCCACAGGTTCCTGCTTATGTACTCTTCATTTACAAGCTCTGGGGACTGTGTCCCATCTAAGCATTGATGTTCTGAGACACACAGTTGGAACTTCTTTATTTTCCCTTTCTTTCCCATGTATGGTGGTGCTGAATCACCCCAGAAGGCTTAATGAGCTAACTCCACTGCAGAAGCAAAGCCTTCAGGAGTGCATTAATGCTGCTGCTGGATAAGTAGGGGGTGGAAAATAAATATATAGTATTGGAAGCTGAAGGATGGCAGGAGCTAGTGAACATAGTTAAATAGCAGGAAAATAACATATTGCATGTCATAAAGGACACCCTCCTTTACTAGTTAGTGCAGTACAGAGTAGTATGTTGATTCTGAGGATGATTTGAAACAGACAATATTACCAAGTCCCTTATGAGCTTGGCATCTTTTACCGGTTATGTGGCAGTATTTTTCCAGGCATTCATGTGGAAAAAATAGGCCAGTGACACAAGAATACTCTGTTTCCCAAGGGAAACTGTGGCCTGCTGCTGCTTGTAACTGAGATGTTAGCCTCTTTCTGTTTTTTCTTAACTTAGTATTGATGAAAGATTTCAGCTATTAGTGCTGTCAGTCGGACATCTTCTACTGATTATAATAAATACTATGTGGACAACAGCAACACGTGCAAAATATAAAGGGGACCAAGATAACAAAAAACACAGGCAGAATAATAAAGTGGAAGGTCCATGCTAATCCATAAAGAGAGAAAATAACCTACCGTTATATCTGAAACCCAGATATTCAAAGAGAAGGAGACAGTTGGGAAGCAGTAATACTGAGACGTTTGGAGTGATGGTACACAGGTAAGAAATGAATTTGCCATGCAATAAGTATTTACAGGGATATTTTCTCTGTTCAGGGTTTTAAATTGTTCTATAAGAAAGTGCAATTTCACCCTGGACAATGACCCATGTAAAAACAGGCCCTTATATTCTGCTGTTCTGCTCAAAATCATCTCTGTTTGCCTCCTAGACAAGAGCAAGTTTTAGTTATGCAAGGATGACAGAAGCAGACACACAGCTTTGGGGGAGAGAATTGGATTCTCTTTTGGCTTGATCATTATCAAGATTAACTTAAATCTTGTCTACATGGGGGAAATTGACCAGCATAGCTATTCCAGAATAACTATTCTGGTATAATTTAAGTATTCTGGAAAAAACTCTCCTGCATGCACACTCTATTCTGGAATTAAAATGATTTTTTCTGGAATAATTACTTTGCTTCTGAAGGCACTTTTATTTCAGAGCAGTGTGTTCATACAGGAAAGCTATTCTGCAATAGCTATGCTAGTTAATTTCCCCACATAGAGAAGACATAAGATCCAATTGCAAGACCACCTTTGCAACCCTATTGTCTTCAAATTATTCCCTCATTTACACCAGAGTCATTTCTGTGAGGGCAATAAGGTTGCATAGACAATGACCATGGGTTTATTGGCAGTAGCACCTAGATATTATGGAGATGGACAGCCTAAGAATATGAGGTTTGGTTTACACACAATTATTTTAGTAATATAACTGTTGCAGTTAGGGGTGTGATTTTTTTCTACTGAAATATCTAAATTGGTTTGGTACAGCCTCTAAGCCGGATGCAGTTGTACTGGTAAAAAGGTGCCTTATAGTTTACTCCTCTTCCCAAACATGAATAGCTATATAGGTAAAGACATCTCTTATTCTGTATAGTTGTCTATCTACAGTAGTGAGATTGTACTGCCTAAACGATACCAGTATAACTAAAGCAGTACAATTTTTGTGTGTACATAAGGTTTGATCAATAGATTTTTGGGACAATGGGATTACACAAGTGTACCTGAAGGCAGATTTTGGCCTGTAGAACCTTGATAGTGCAGAAATGAAAAGTAATACCTAGCTCTTATATAGTGTGTTTTTTCTTCAGTAGCTCTCAGTCCATTTTACAGATGGGGAAACTGAGGCACAGGAAAGTGAAGTGTCTTTCTTCAATTACCCAGGAGGCCAGTAGCAGAGCCAAGAGTAGAACCCGGATCACTAGAATCCTAGTCTAGTGCTCAATCCCCTAAAATAATGTAGCTTAACTATCAGATTTCAAGCTGGCCCCATGGTAGTGGGGTTAGGAAAAAAACACCTCTGTCTTGCATCTAAATTCGGCAAATGTGATCTGGAAATCATTGAGACAATATACAAGGAGCTACATAGAGCCATTTTTATAAAGTCACTTCCATGGGACAACCACAATTTAACTTTAAAAAAACCCCAAACCTGGCTATTTTATACCTGTTCTGCTGTCCCCCAGAGTCCACAAACAGCCTGAAACAGTAACTCAGAGAAAGGTGTGAATTGTTCCCATTCATCCCAAAGAGGGGATGATTCTGAAGCCTAACAATGACTACAAAGGTTAACTATTTTACTGCTGATCACTTTAGCAGAAATATCCAACTTAGGTGATTGCCCAGTGTGGTTGGATGCCTGGTAGATATGGCGGAGGGGGAGGGAGAGCAGGGCCAGCGGCCAGCCTGAAAGTGCACAACTATAAGTGGTAGAAACACCAGTGCTTAATTTGTAATAAAAGAGGTGCTGGGGCTCAAGCAATGATTTAATTTTAAATTTTAAACTTATGACTTTGAATGTACGGCAGTACTATTGTCATTACCAACGAAAATAATAATGCTGCACATTCAGTCATAAGTTTATTTGAAACAGTAGCCTATTGTATTTACTAGTGTTAGATGCTTAAAAACATGTATTCTACATCATATACAAAGCTTGTGCAGAAAAATAAATTAGAAGCAAATGCAGAAAAAAATAGTCTGAATATATTCTCTAGCTACAGACCTATCCTTCTTTGCTCTGGCTTTCTCCCCAGTGTTATTACAGAATATTATTCTTGCATACACCTCCCTTGTTCCCTGCCCTCCTGTAACACTCTTCCCCCCCAACACACACACACACACACACACACACTCTCTCTCTCTCTCTCTCTCTCTCTCTCCCCCTCTCCACAACCATTCTTTGTTCAGTTGAAATAACCATAACTGCAGTATTGTATTGTACTAATACGTAACAACCTTAAAATAAATCAATAAAAGTAGCTAACTATGTCTACTTTGTTTTCTATATTATTAAGGAACATCGTTAGTAGAAATCAACAAATTATATTTTAGTATGGACCAAACAAATGTAACCAGAATTAAAAAAAAAAAAAAGATTTCAGGTTTTTCCTTACCCTAATCCTGCAGTGTTTGGGAGAGGTGGTAATGGATACAGCCTTGTGATTTACTTCTCCAGAAAAGTCCATAAAATAGCCATATTTGCCTGGCTAATCTACTGTTTTCTTTCCTTGCTGCTTGTGTCATCACCTTCTCTGCATCCTCTGTGTCATCCAGGCACCCAGCTCTGAAGGCAGCACTGCCGCCAGCAGCAGCAGCAGCAGCGCCGAAGTACGGATGGTATGGTAATGGGACCTGCGGGATTCCAGTCCTGTGCAGGGCTCTACTACCCTCTTCTGTTTTTTTTATCCACCCCATTCCCCCCTTCCGCACGCCCAGCTTTGCGTCCTGGGCAGCTGCTCCACTTGCCCCACCCTGGTTATGGCTCTGATAGATACAACTATGTTGAGAATTTTAAGAAAAACACATTTCAGAGCAAAAAATAGAGATTTTTCTTTACTTTCCTAACTGACGTGGCAGAGGTGCTGGTGCTGTGAATTGCCACACCTAGAGTTGTCAGGGTTCAGGCCCGAACAAATTAAGCACTGCCTTGGAGACTCTCTGTTTTTGTATGAAGACTGGGATATTTTTGGTCTTACTAGATTTAATAAATTGCTTGACAAACATGGGCAGATATGTTCCTTTGATCAATTAAGGACTCCATATGTTTATACAGACATAGCAGTACTTTCCAAAGTCAGACATTTTACAGAACAATCTGATACTTTAATGATCAGACGCATATCACACTTCAAATAAATATCTAACAGAGGAAGATTATCTATAAACCATGCAATACTTTAAAAAGTCCTGTGAGACTCAAACCTTCACAGCCCCATTGGGGAAGCCCTCCTACAGTTGCTAGGAGAGGTTCTCTCTTTCCCGTTGCCAGTCCAGTCAACTTCAGGAAGGCTTCAGCTTTGTGCTCAAATCTGGGAAAGGCTTCTCAGTCCTACAGTGGGTATCAGAGAGGCTAAAATTATTTCCAAATCCACCCCCTACAAAGGATGCCCTTTCAGAAATAAACCTAGATACCTTGCTAGTCTTAGAGAAGAAGATAAGACAAAACCTTAGAGTGAGCACCAACAAAAAACTCCAAGACTGGTCAAGCTGTGTGTTTTCAGTTCCCAAGTCCACTGGGGTACACTGTCCAGTTCTAAACCGAAAGCCCTTAAACTTCTTTATGGCTGCCCAGCTGTTTTGCAGCGAAAGGCTCAAAGCCATGATTTACAATGGGGGGTTTCCAGCAAAAACTAGATCTGAGCAAAGCCTTTGGTAGCTTGGATACATGGCTATGCTATGGGAGATTCCTAAGAAGATATATGAGCTACAGGGGACTTTCTGGAAAGCAATACTGTACAGTAGGAGGGGTTGGGAATTGAGCCTGTACATTGCTCCATGGTTTTTCACCTCATTTATGAGATCCATTCCTCATGTCCTAAAAATTTAGGAGTGAAAATGATAATTTATTTAACTGTCTTGATTTCAGCATAACCAGAAGAGTTCCTAAAGTAGGTTATTGTGTTCACACTCCATCCAGAAGGGTGGTCGGCTTTCTAGTAAATCTAGAAAAATCTATATTAAAACTGTAACATGGGCAGCCGCCTCCTGAGCACCCCTCATGGCCACAGGTCATTCTGCAGTACCCTGCCTCTGTTTCCCCCTTTGCAGGGCCCTTAAAGAACTCATCCAGTTCAAAGAGTCCCCTACTGGGGTCCAATTCATTGAGTCCTCAGGTGCATATTGACCCTCTAGTCCCCAACCCCAGTCCAGTTCTCGCTCCTGATAATCCAAGAGTCTTTCAAAAATAGGGTTACCATATTTCAACACTGAAAAAAGAAGACACTCCATGGGGGCCCTGGCCCTGCCCCAACTCCGCCCCTTCCCCGCCCCCATTCCAACCCCTTCCCCAAAGTCCCTGCCCCAACTCTGCCCCCTCCTCTGAGCACCCTGCATTCCCCCTCCTCCCTCCCGCTCTGATCTTGGTTGGGGGTTGCTAAGTGCTTCCCTGCTCCCCACTCGCCCTGCAGCCCCTGCACCCCCCCCGCCCCTGCAGCCTCTGTGACCCCTGCTCCCCACTCGCCCTGCAGCCCCTGTACCCTCCCGCCTCTGCAGCCTTTGTGACCCCTGCTCCCCACTCGCACCCCCGCCCCTGCAGCCTCTGCGCCCCCCGCCTGCCCTGCCCCTGTGCCCCCTGCCCCTGCAGCCTCTGCACTCCCCCGCCCCTCCAGCCTCTGCGCCCCCCCTGCCCTGCCTCTGCACCCCCTGCCCCTGCAGCCTCTGCACCCCCCCGCCCCTGCAGCCTCTGCGCCCCCCGCCTGCCCTGCCCCTGCGCCCCTCTGCCTTTGCAGCCTCTATGCCCCTACCTGCCCTGCTCCTCCTCACCCTGCAGCCTCTGCACCCACCCCCCCCCCGCCTGCCCTGCTCCCCCGCTCACCCGGCAGCCTCTGCCTGGCGGGGACTTCGGAGGCTCAGCGGCGACCGGGGCGGCGCGGGTCCCTGCAGCCCCGGCACACACCGCACTCCCCGCCGCCTCCTTCCTGCCACCGCCGAGCACGTTCCCCGGCCTGTCCCCACTGGAACAGCTCCCGTGGCGCCGGGGCCGCAGGAAGGGTCCCCCAGTGGCCGGGGGGTCCCCGCCCGCGAGGGAAGCCCGAGCCGCTGGCTGGGCCCGGCCTCCCCGTGGTCCTGCGGGCTCGGCTGGGGCGCGCGGTCCGCCCGGCCTGCGGGGGCAGCAGCGGCCCCTCCGCCACCTTCTGCAGCTGCGCCCTCCCACCCGAGCTCGCTACAATGTAGCCGGGGCGACTGGGCTGTGCTGCGGACCCGGCGGATCGTGCTGGGGCCGGGTGGACCCTGGCTTATGCCTCCCTATTTCCCCGGACATGTCCGGCTTTTTGAAAATTCCCCCCGGACGAGGATTTGAGCACCAAAAAGCCGGACATGTCTGGGGAAATCCGGATGTTTGGTAACCCTATTCAAAAATAAAACACAAACTCACACAGGCTTCATCCCAGTTTCAGCTGGGCACAGCCCTGCCTCCCTGAGTAACTGTTGTTCTGCTTTCCAGCACCTCCAGCCTGGAGTTTGTCTTTCTCCACAGACCTTTCCAGCTGGGCCTTTGCGGTTTCTCCCCTGCTTGGACAGGGTCTCTCCCATACATCCCTGCCTGGAGAGCTGTTCTCACTCTCCCCTGCTTTTTGAGCTTTTCCCCCTGCTGACTCAGGGCCCTGCAGGAGTCTTCTTTCACCCTGCAGTGTTTCTACAGCTTCAGTTTCCTGAGCTTTTCCTCTTCACTGCAACTTCCTGCTCCTTTTGTAGAGGAATCGTGATTCTTCTCTGGGAGGAGGGGCTGATCCTGTAATCAGAGTTGTCTTAGCTCCCAGCTCTCCAGCCCATAGGGCAAGCCACCCTGTTACAAACACCTTCACCCAGATTTTACTTACTGAGATTCACAATAGATTCCAGGCAGGGCTTAAATTCTTATAGAATATTTCCCAGAGCTTCCCACGCCTGCCCCCAACATACTATAAAAACTCTAGGGCGATTGAAAATATTTACCAGATCTTTGCTGTGTACAGCTCCGGCTGAATTTAAGCCCTGGTAGAGACTTGATTCTAAACCTTCACAGTGCCCAGTCCAAAAGGAGTGGACAAATATGTGTCAGGATGTGATGCATGATATTCCTCTTCTCTCAGAGGTGCCAGTGTATTTTATGTTACATCTAGGTAATGGGAGAGAGGTATTTTCCTTCAAGTTTTATATTCAAGATGTTAAGTCTATTTATAGTTTTTCACTATGTTTCTATAATAAAACACTTTACCTTTGCTGAAGATGTTAAAGTTCTGTTTACATTTTCCAGATGCCTTAGTCTTTCACCATTCGATATCAGGTAGGCACAGAAGATAAGCTGTTCTCAGAGACATCAAGAAAATGTGTTACCTTTAAAGCAACAGCCTTCAGCAATCAATGAATAGATTATGCCAATCCATTGATGTGGTTTCTTTTTAAAATTTGTGACAGATGTTTCAATAATATTTTTTTCAGAATATGCTGTGTGATACAATATGTTGCAACCCCTACTACAAATTATATCAGTATATGTTGATGAACATGTAGAAGTATTGTGTATTTAGCTATCACAATTAGGATATAAATGTGACAGACTATACTCTTATGTTCACCACTTTTACAAAACAATGATAAATTTTATACAAAGTATGCCTTGTGAGGTATCATTTGAAAACTCATAATTCGCTGACCTTTATTGTCCTGGTAAAATGAGTGGCAACATTGTATGTAAATTAAGATTCTACTGTATGATGTTACTAAGTCATATTCCAAACATGGGGAAGCAGCCACAAATCTGTTCCTCAGAGACAAAAGGCAAATGGATGCTGTGATGTTATTGACATGAACTGTGACCATATAGATCATTGTTGCAACCAGGGTCCTTTGGTTGCACCAGGTCTTGTACAGAGGAGGTCAAGTGGGGTGTCTATGGAAAGGTTGTGGTTTGCTGGTTATGATTATGCTGTCTGTATGTGTGTATCATTTTTGTATTTGAAGTTATGAATATTGGCTATGTACTTGTATCTCAATGTGTTTGATTCTAAGTAGCCTCAGTGAAGCATTTGGTCAGCTTCTTGAGAAAGGACTATTCTCAGTAAGTGCCCAATCCAGAAACACTTAACTGACAATGGACTTTGGGAGACGCCAATCCACATCTGAGTTTTCCTGAGAATGTTCAAACTAACATGTAAACAATGGCGTCGGCCTGCAAAAAGCTGAATCATTCATGGACATGTGACTTGCCCAGGTGGCTATAAACTCCATCTTGTTGCTGTGATTTTGCACAGAAGAATAAAGGGGTTTCCACCCACAAGGGAGAGAATATAAAAGGCCCTGGAAACCCCTCCATTTGGCCTCTCAAGAGATGCCCCCAAGAGATGCCCGAAAGAAACTGAAACAAAGGACAGTAACTATGGGGGTGTGAGTGATTGCTGGACCCAGACTAAGAAGGAGTCCAGTCTGTGAAAGAAGCTTATTGGAACACCTCTAAGGGTGAGATTTACCTGTATGCAGTTTCTTAATGTATTAGGCTTAGACTTACGTGTTTTGTTTCATTTTGCTTGGTAACTTACTTTGTTTTGTCTGTTATTACTTGGGGTATGTCTACACTACGGGATTAATCCGAATTTATATAATTGGAATTTGGGAAACAGATTGTATAAAGTCGAATGTATGCAGCCACACTAAGCACATTAATTCGGCGGTGTGCGTCCATGTACCGGGGCTAGCGTCGATTTCTGGAGCGTTGCACTGTGGGTAGCAGACAACCGTTTCGCGCCTTTTTCCTGGGTGAACAGTGCAGACGCCATACCACGGCAAGCATGGAGCCAGTGGCTGCGAAACTTTCGCATGCGTAAGGGCACTTTCTTGGAACTTTGTGACTTGCTTTCCCCTGCCCTGAAGCGCCAGAATACCAAGATGAGAGCAGCCCTCACAGTTGAGAAGCGAGTGGCAATAGCCCTGTGGAAGCTTGCAACCCCAGACAGCTACCAGTCAGTCGGGAATCAATTTGGAGTGGGCAAATCTACTGTGGGGGCTGCTGTGATCCAAGTTGCCAGGGCAATGAAAGACCTGGTGATATCAAGGGTAGTGACTCTGGGAAATGTGCAGGCCATAGTGGATGGCTTTGCTGCATGTCCGTTTGCTCACGCAGCAGCCCCAGCGTTGCAGCCTGCCACCTCTCATCTCGAGCGTCCCTCATGACCTCACGTTCACTGGCATCTTTCCTAAATTTAGATACCGTGTCCTTCCACTCATTCAAATGAGCTCTTTCATTGCGGGTGCATTCCATTATTTCCGTGAACATGTCGTCTCGCGTCCTCTTTCTACGCCGCCTTATCTGAGATAGCCTTCGGGACGGAGGAGGGAGGCTTGAAAAATTTGCAGCTGCTGGAGGGAGGGTTGAAAAAAAGGAGAGAAGTTTTTAAAATGATACATTTTACAGAACAATGCTTATACTCTTTCACGGTGAAAAACACTATTCACATTACATAGCACATGTGATTTCAGTACAAGGTCGCATTTTCCATCTTAATATTGAGTGCCTGTGGCTTTGGTGTTAGAGATCACAGACGCAGGTCCGGGCAACAGAATTCAGCTTGCATGCAGCCATGGTAAGCCAGTGTCTTTCGGCTTCTGCGCCCTCCTTTCCGACATACCAAGCAAAGCCCGTTGACTGCTGTGGTTTTCCTGTTAACCTTCAGCAGCAGAAAACAAACTAACCCCCCCCCCCATCCAATTCTCTGGGATGATCGCTTTATCCCTCCCCCCACCGCGTGGCAGGTATCAGGGAAGATCCCTGCAGAAACCAAACTAACCCCCCCGCCCCTCCCCGCCATGAATTATCTGGGATGATCGCTGTACCCCTCCCCCCACCGCGTGGCTGGTAACAGGGAAGATCCCTGCTAGCCAAACGCGAAAAGCTCAGGGCCAATTCCCCCCACCCTGCGCTTGGCTAACTGCAGGGAAGGATTTCTTTTCAGCCACAGGCAAACAGCCCAGTAGGAACGGCCACCTCTGTCCCCTTAATTAAGTTCCAGTATTTCAACCAGGTTACCATGAGCGATATCACTCTCCTGAGGATTACACAGCGAGATAAAGAACGGATGTTGCTTGAATGCCAGCAAACACCGGGACCATACGCTGCCAGGCTTTGTCAGGCAATGATACCAGATTACTTGCTGCAAGCATGGCGTGGTCAAGTGTCCTACCATGGAGGACGGAATAAGGCTGCACTGCCCAGAAACCTTGTGGCAAGGCTTTTGGAGTACCTCCAGGAGAGCTTCATGGAGATGTCCCTGGAGGATTTCCGCTCCATCCCCAGACACGTTAACAAACTTTTCCAGTAGCTGTACTGGCCGCGAATGCATCCCAAGTCCTCAGGGCAAAGTAATCATTAAAAAACGCTTGCTTTTAAAACAAGTTTTATATTTTAAAAGGTAAACTCACCTGAGGTCCCTTCCATGGGGTCATGGTCTTGGATACTGGCTTGGGAGGGTTGGGAGGGTTCTTCAGTCAGGCTGAGAAAAAGATCCTGGCTGTTGGGGAGAACGGAGTGCTGGGTGCTCTCCGCAAGCTCGTCCTCCTCCTCCTCCTCCTCCTCTTCCCCATCCGCAGAATCCTCAGGTGTAGCTGATGAGATTATCCCCAACCCGGAATCCACAGTCACAGGTGGGGTAGTGGTGGCGGCCCCCCCTAGAATTGCATGCAGCTCGGCGTAGAAGCGGCATGTCCACGGCTCTGACCCGGAGCGACCGTTTGCCTCCTTTGTTTTTTGATAGGCTTGTCTGAGCTCCTTGACTTTCACGCGGCACTGATCTGAGTCCCTATTGTGGCCTCTCTCCATCATGCCCTTGGAGATTTTTTCAAAAGTTTTGGCATTTCATCTTTTCGAACGAAGTTCTGCTAGCACTGAATCCTCTCCCCATATAGCGATCAGATCCATGCTGGTGCTCTTTTTCGATTATCGGCCTGCATGGTTACCTGTGCTGATGAGCTGAGCTAGCTGTGGTCACCTGTGCTCTCCACGCTGGGCAAACAGGAAATGAAATTCAAATGTTCGTGGGGCTTTTCCTGTCTACCTGGCCAGTGCATGCGAGTTCAGATTGCTGTCCAGAGCGGTCACAATGGTGCACTCTGGGACAGCTCCCGGAGGCCAATACCATCGAATTGCGGCCACACTATCCCTAATTCGGAATGACAATATCGATTTTGGCGCTACTCCGCTCGTCGGGGAGGAGTACAGAAATCGATTTTAAGAGCCCTTTATTTCGAAATAAATGGCTCCGTTGTGTGGACGGGTGCAGGGTTAATTCGATTTAACGCTGCTAAATCCGAATAAAAGTCATAGTGTAGACCAGGCCTTGGAACCACTTAAATCCTACTTTTTATACTTAATAAAATCACTTTTGCTTATTATTGAACCCAGAGTTAATGAGTAATATCTGGGGGAGCAAACAGCTGTGCATCTCTCTCTCTCAGTGTTATAGAGGGCGGACAATTTATGAGTTTACCCTGTATAAGCTTTATACAGAGTAAAATTAATTCATTTGGGGTTTGGGCCCCACTGGGAGCTGGGTGTCTTGGTGCTGGAGACAAGAGCACTTCTTAAGCTGTTTTCAGTTAAGTCTGCAGCTTTGGGATACGTGGTTCAGACCCTGGGTCTGTGTTGGAACAGACTGGCGTGTCTGGCTCGACAAGACAGGGTTCTGAAGGCCCAAACTGGCAGAGAAAATGGGCTCAGAGATAGTTTCAGCACATCAGATGACAGTCCCAAGGGGGTTTCTGTGATCGAACCCATCACAGATGCCTCAGCCAAGTGTCAACAAAATCAATTGGACAATCACCTTGGTAAGCAGCCATTCTTTGGCAGGAAGAAGGGCATGAGCGAGATATTTACATCTTGGCAACCGACTTGCTGTCGCCTTAACCCCAGCTGGAGATGATTCTCAAAGAAGAGAAATGCTATAAGAAGGGAGAACAGAGGACACAGATTACCTCTCTTTCCTCAACTCTACTCACAGCATCAACAATATTTGAAAGACAAAGAAAGCATCATTGAACTAGGGGAGGGGTCCTGGCTCAGAAATCCAGTCAGACTGCTATAAGCATATGATGAGAGAAACCTTTTTGCTTTAAATTAACTTAGCTTGTTATAAAATGCAAACTAATACCTAACATCTTTTATTTCTTTGTAACCAATTCTGACTTTTATGCCTCATTGCTTGTAACCACTTAACATCTGTCATTCTGTAGTTAATAAACTTGTTTTATCTAAGCCAGTGTGTATTTGGATTGAAGTGTTTGGGAAACTTCATTTGAGATAAAAAGAATGAGGAGTACTTGTGGCACCTTAGAGACTAACACATTTATTTAAGCATAAGCTTTCATGGGCTAAACCCCACTTCATCGGATGCATGCAGTGGAAAATACGGTAGGAAGATATATATATATATATATATACACAGAGAACATGAAAAAATGGGTGTTGCCATACCAACTATAACGAGTGTAATCAGTTAAGGTGGGCTATTGTCAGCAGGAGAAAAAAAAACTTTTGTAGTGATAATCAGGATGGCCCATTTCCAACAATTGACAAGAAGGTGTGAGTAACAGTAGGGAGAATAGTTCTACTTTGTGTAATGACCCATCCACTCCCAGTCTTTATTCAAGCCTAATTGAATGGTGTCTAGTTTGCAAATTAATTCCAATTCAGCAGTTTCTCGTTGGAGTCTGTTTTTGAAGTTTTTTTGTTGTAGTATTGCCACTTTTAGGTCTGTAATTGAGTGACCAGGGAGACTGAAGTGTTCTCCGACTGGAGTTTGTGCATATCATATTCTATTAATGAAATGACAGACTTCCTATGAGCTTGTATGGCACAGAAGGAAAGAGCTGGGCAGTACAAGATGTTCATTTCTGGGGATGAGTCTGCGACTGGGAATTTGTTGTAATATTTGTTGCCCTGTAATATAATTCAGGAGTGGCTGGCTAGAAGCACTCATAATTCACCTGGGAGTGATTTTGCATGCTAGAGGCTGTGTGTGAACAGACCAGGAGTGATTGTTTTCACAGTGAAGCAATGTGAAAGGCACCCCAGGTTGGAGACCTTGGGGAGGGGACAGCTGTTCAGCAGTCCAGATTGTACCCTGGGAATCTCACAATAAGAATTAGAGGTAAACTGTCTATCTAATTGTCAGAAATTTCTTAGTAATACACAATAAACTAAACAGTTTATTAGGATCCCACTGATTCAAGCATTGTTGATATAATCTGTATTGGTTTGATTAAACAAAGTCCGAGGCTTATTACAGATATAAAAAAGGCTAAGTAGAGATTCTCAGGTGCAGAAAGATCTGGGTAAACTCTGGCCATATTTGGCAGAAGGACATATCTGGAAACTCCAGCCATAATCACATCTCTCCTGTCATAAATACAGATGAAAACCAAAGAGCAAAATACTAGTAGCTCTGCTGCTTTGCACTCATGCCAAAAGCCACTAATCCTCAGCGTTTGATTTTCAGTGAGGCTTCAATCTGAGCTCTGCTTGTGCAGAAGCATCTCCGTCTGCACACCAGCCTCCATACTTGCTTTTCCAGCGCTAATACCTGCCTGCTCAAGGTGATGAAATCTATATCCTCTATCTGCCCAGGTGTTTGCGTAAGCATTCACAAAAGTTGCGAGTATAAGAGAAGAAGCAGGGGACAAGGACCAGGCCTGTAGCATGTAAGTGATGATCTTCATATAAGTAAGAGTTTGGATTTCAGGATGCATTTCCCAGTATATTATAGCACTTTTAAAGTGGGTCACAGTTAGAACCAAAGCTGTTTCACATTCTCAATTTTAAAATAGTCATCTTTAAATGGAAGGCAGTTTATATTCAAACTAGCACAACAGATATTACTTTGCTTTTTGCATCAACATTGTCCTTTCACATTGTACAGTACATTGTGAGAGTGTAAGCAAACAATGTCAGAAATGGACAGGAAAAGTTTCTTCCCACAGTTTTGCAAATGGACATGAGTTTGGATTAGGGTCAGCACTTAACAAGGGCTAGCAGAATGGCATGATCATAATGAGGTTTAGAAGTGTTAACTCACTATAAAATAAATCCAGTATTGTATTGTTAAATCACATTGGGAAACTTTTTCTCATAAGTAGTCCTCGTTACCCTAGAAAAGATGTGAACTTTTTTTTTTTTAAGAGCAAATTCTCCAGAGTCTAAAACCCTACATAGTCCCACTGAAAGCAAGAATTCCATTGGCTGTAAATCACTGGAGAATTTTATTAGTATTCTTTAAATATATGTTGTCACAATCTGAGATTATTAGCCATAAACCACAGTGATGTTTTGTTTGGAAAGTTTTCTGCTATGTTACATTCACCCCTATATATACAACGGTGTTCCCTGACTCCATGGCAGAGTCCAAAATGTCATGTCTGTATTGCATTGGATTAGCTCTAGCACTTATGTAAGCAAGGTCTGATGGAGCTCTCCCCTAACAGCTAGTGATGAGCTGGGGGTAAAAAGGCTTAAGGACCAGACTGTGTTTACAGGAACACACCTGCTTTGTCTAGATACCCAACGGACAGAGCTGTGTTGCCCAAGAGATCAATTTTGGCTGGTGTTGGGTTCTAAATCACTTTAGTATTGAATGCTGGGGTAATGAAATGTTATCCTTATTGTATGAGTAAAGGGCAGCAGAACTGTACTTCGCTTGTCCTGATTGAGGGGGGGTCACCCTCAACTCAGCTGAACGCAGGGGGCTCGGATGCCAGATCCCAGTGGAGAGAAGAAGGGATGGGGACAGGTGTTCCTGCCTGGAGAAACCTGCCCCTCGCCACTGTTTAAAGATAGAGCTAATTAGGCTCCATTGAGAGTCTTTTGTTTTGTTAAGTGATCACTAGAACTGAAATAGCCAATAATCAGGTTTAAGTGCTGCTTAGATCTGCTGTGGAACAGCATTTCTGCAGAAGTGACCGCTCAGCCTGCATTAGAAGTGAGGTTCCCCTACTGAGAGCTGAAATCAGTGATGACCAGGTGGAACCTCAAGAGACCGACTCTCAGAGGTCCGAGTAGAGAGGCAGGCAGCAGCAGCAGAATGTGACGGTGCAGGAGACAACAGTGCAGTGGGGTGAACAATGACAGAATGAACGATGGTGCAATGGCGGCGGCAAGCAGCAATGCAGAGTGAATGGCAGCAATGGTGAGCCAGTTGCAGTGGCAGCAGCAGTGACAGCATTGTTCGGCATTCCTTCCCTTCCCACCCCTCCCCTGGATGGGAGGTGAATGCATCTCTGAACTATGGGTCTTTGCTGACCCAGGACAGCAGCTGTGAATGGGGTGTGGCAGAGAGAGAGGGGAGTGTCATGTTAAAAAGGACATTTGTTGGACTGTCACACCGCAAGCTGAGAAAGGGAGGCAAAGGACACTGCCCAATATACTCTGGGGCGTGAGTTTTGCTCATGGTCAGATGAGTTCAAATCATGGTTGGGTGTTTTCCCAAATTAATGCCAGGCTCCTTTCCCCTTTGTATTGAAAGTTTTATCTGCTATACACAGACTCAGTGCTTACAAAAAGGGAAGTATTGCCTCTTGGAGGCGCCCGGGGTGGTGGTTAATTTTCCCAGATTACTGGGTGGGGGATCAAGCTGGTTCTGTATTGTATTGTTAAGAGGCACCCCTGGATATTGAACCCAGCCTTTGTTGCTGCCAACTCCACTTGGCAGAAGGGTTACACTTAAAAGATTGCTAATGTCAGCTTTAGGACTAACACACACACAAAATCCCACAGTTGTTTTCATGTATTACAGTGGATCTTCACCACAAGGGAAGTAAGTGCCAATACATCATCAAATCACAGGCTTTCTAGGGATTTGGAGGTGTAAGTGATTTCACACTCATCTTCACAGCATTCTGGTCCAATTACAGCAATGTTCTGCCTCTCAGTATAGAATGAGAATGCTGAGTTAGCCTTAGCAGAATGTTGGTCAGATATCCTCCAAAATGCATATGTCACCACCTCCTCAGCGTCATTAGGAATATTCTAGTGAGAAGCAATTTCATGTTTTCTCTATACCTCTTTAATCACCAGCAAAATGAATGCATCTAAGTGCAAGCTCTGATAGGGCCCAATCAGAACCCAGTTAGAGTCAATGGAACAACTCCCATTGATATAAATGAGCAGTGACTCATGCCCTTGGAAAGGATGTGTGCAAGGGCACCACCCACCCGTTGTCTTGGGCAGCCCCCAGATCCAGCCATGTTGGTCAGGTGGACATAAAAGTGTAAAGAAAACCTTTGACACGTATTTTGATAAAGCTTCTACTCTAAGGGACAACCTCTCTGAAACCACACAGCAAGTAAGAAAGATATTGATTAAAGAGTATTCATGACAGCATGAAGGTAAATCTCAGCCAGTGGGAGTAAGTATTTCAGGATTTGGTCCTCAGATAGTATGGTAACTGACCCAGGTAGGCTATAGCCTCAAACTGTATGAGCAGTGCTGCAAAGAAATTCACTACTGCTGGTAGCCTGCCTCTAAGGACTTGGGGACTAGACCCAGGGTCTGCAGGGGTTTTGACACATTGATCTTTTTTTTTTTTAAATCCTTCCCATAATCTGAGTTGGCATCATGTCTTCCTTTAAAGTCAAAAGGAGTTTACCAGTTACTTCAATGGGAGCAGAGTTAGGTCAACACTGAGCACTTTTCAAAGTCACATGGTACCTTTTTGTGTTTTCTGTCATATCTGCATATTTTCTAACTGATGTAGCCCTTTCCTACTTGTCACTCATGCTATCCCTGCAGAACCAACGCAGCTAGAAAGACTCTGTCCTGACTCCTGCATTATCAAACAGAGTAGTTAGCTATGTATGTGCTGATGAAAGAATCTTTACTACTTGTGGTGTTACACAAGCCAAGCCCCTCCACTGCCAAACCATGCCCCCCCCCCCCCCGAAAAAACCACAAAATCTAATTTGAGTTCCAGATTGCAGTCAAGTTTGTTGGGGGTGGCAGTTTAGTTAGCCATATTCTTACTTGAAAACTGAGCAAGTTTAGTCAGGAAATCATTGAGACACAGCAAATAAAGAACCCAAAGTGCCATATTTCCAATGTCACGTTTTAGAATATAATCACATTCTTTATTTAATGATAATTTAGGCAAATCAGTTAGTCTCTCTGTGCATCAGGTCCACATCTGCAAGAAGGGATATACCACTACTGCCTGCCTACCTCATGGAATATCATGCTAATAAATATAATGAGATTGTGAAACACTCGTGTCCTGCTTCATTCATTAGGGATTGTTCCCAATATCTCTTTTGTGTGACCCTTTTTTAGGACACTAGGGTGATGGGGCCATATAAACACCGTGGATTAGACTGATAAATAGTCTAACACTTGAATTTGCCTTGTATGTCCTGTTTTAATTCAATACTACAGGAATCCTGATAAATATAGCATAGTAGAAACTGTCCCCTTTCTTTGGGTGCACAGGGGGAATCCCATGAAGCTAACACTTTCTTATGCAGGTGGAGGTTGTCCCTTTTGTCTCAGTGTGCCTCTGCCTCTCCTCACATGTAGCATAACCTAGCAGGGTCACCACACAGGCCTTGATCCCATCTCTGCTTGTATGCTAAGCAACCACTCTATCCTTTAAGTTAATCCCCTGCCCAAAATTGATACCTGACCCATCCATGGCATGCCAGAGGCTGCAAGGTCCCTGAGGTAGCATGTTGCTCCTTTCTGAAATGGTCATGGGAGGTGTTTTTCTTGTGGGTTGACTAGCTCAGTTGGTTAGTGTGTGGTGCTACTATTACCATGGGCTTGAGTCCCTTGGTGGACACAGGCCTTTAGAAAGTGGCTTATGCCTCCCTGCTCTGAGCAGGGAGGCCAAAAATAGGGAAGAAGGCAGGCTGGATGCCTCACATGGAGCTGGCGAGAGGCCTCACCCCAGTGCCTGGAGAAAACTCTATGGCAAGCTAATTCCTATCTTCAGCTGACTTGTCACATGTTATGTCTCCCGGGTCTTGAGCAAAGCAGCAAGAAAGGCATGGCTCCCCCTGCCACAGCAGAGCAGGCTGGAGAATGCAGGCATCAATCTCATTACCGCTCGTATGCAAAAGGAGCCCTAATCCACCTGACCAAAAAACAGGGCCTCACTCTGATGTCATCCCATTGCAGCCTATTTCATGTACCTGAATTGGCTGTGGGAAAAGTCTTTGACATAGGCAGGCTAGCTTGGTTGCTAAACATCACCATTGCAGGTTTGAGTCTCTGTGCTGGTTACTAGCTTCCCGGTAGGTGGGCCTTGCCCTGTAGCTTTTGCTTTTTTCCCTGACTGCTACGGGCAAAGGGCCAAAGGAAGAGAGAGGGTGGTGGGTGAAGCACTCCCCCATCCCCAGAAAACAGGGGAGAGCCGTTGCCCAGCATCTGGACAATGCAAGCACCAATCCTACTATTTCTTGCATGTGAAATGATCACTAATCCCCCTATGAGGAATTGGCCCCAACCAGCCCACATTGTGGCAGGGGGTCACAAAGACCCCACAGCGGCCTGTTGCTCCTATCAGAAGGACCAAGAGATGTGTACAGCTTGTGGGCTGGCTAGCTCAGGTGGTTAGAGAGTGGTGATAGTGATCCCTGCATGACCCCACTGCATCCAGACTCACCCTTACTGACCCTAGGGTGAGCCCCAATGCCTCCAGCCTGCTCTCTATGACCCCATGTAATATCCACTGCCTTCTGTGACCCTTCCACTACCACCAAACTTGCTCTCCATGTGACCCCACTGTCCCCAGCCTCATCCTCATTGACCTCATTGACTGCCTCCAAATGTATCCTCATTGACCCCTGTGAACCCCCCTGCAATATCTCCAGCTTTGCTATCTCTGACCCCACTGCTTCCTGCCTTGCATTCATTGACCCCTCTGTGACAGAAACTGGCTCCAAATGTTTCCTCATTGACCCACACATTACACCACTGCCCTGCCAATTCCCCTCTTTCAAGCGCCCATAACCTTCACTGCCACCAAATTTACCCTCATAACGCCTACTACTTCCAGCCTTGCACTCAGTGTCCTCATTAGACCCCCAGTACCTCCAAACTAATTCATATTCACCCCTGCATGACCCCCTTCTTCTCCAGCCTTACAATCTATGTCCCAATTTCACCCCCCACAGCATACAAATTGAGCCTCATTGACCCCATCATGACCCCACTGGCTTGATTCTTACCTTCACTGACCCCAGTGCAACCCTCATTGCCCTCAAATTGATCCTAATTAACCTGTGTGTGAGACCCCCTAGAAATTCCAGCCTTGCTCTCAGTGTCCTCATTTGAACCAGCTACCTCCATAATAATCCTCATTGACCCCAGCATGACAACCGGAACTTAAAGCCTTGCTCTCAGTGACTACATTTGACCCCACTATCTCCATATTAACCATCATTGACCGCCTACTACTTTCAGCATTGCGCCCCGTGTCCCCACTAGATCCAGATTAATCCTCATTGACCCCTGCATGACCCCTACTACTTTCAGACTTGCTCTCAGTGTCCTTATTTGACCCCACTACCTCCATAATAATCCTCATTGACCCCTGCATGACCCCTACTAGTTTCAGCATTGTTCCCCGTGTCCTCATTTGACCCCACTAGATCCAGATTAATCCTCATTGACCCCTGAGTGACCCCCCAGTACTTCCAGACTTGCTCTCAGTGTCCTTATTTGACCCCACTACCTCCATAATTACCTTCATTGACCCCTGCATGACCCCTTCTACTTTCAGCATTGCTCTCAGTGTCCTTATTAGACCCCACTACCTCCATAAGAATCCTGACTGACCCCTGCATGACCCCTACTACTTTCAGCATTGCTCCCCGTGTCCTCATTTGACCCCACTACCTGCATAATTACTGTCATTGACCCCTGCATGACCCCTACGACTTTCAGCATTGCTCCCTGTGTCCTCATTTGACCCCACTAGATCCAGATTAATCCTCATTGACCACTGAGTGACTCCCCAGTACTTTGAGACTTGCCTTCAGTGTCCTTATTTGACCCCACTACCTCCATAATAATCCTCACTGACCCCTGCATGACCCCTACTCCTTCCAGCCTTGCTCCCTCTGTCCTCATTTGACCCCACTACCTCCATAATAACCTCATTGACCCCTGCATGACCCCTACTACTTTCAGCATTGCTCCCCGTGTCCTCATTTGACCCCACTAGATCCAGATTAATCCTCATTGACCCCCGAGTGACCTCCCAGTACTTCCAGACTTGCTCTCAGTGTCCTTATTTAACCCCACTACCTCCATAATTACCCTCATTGACCCCTTCATGACCCCTACTACTTTCAGCATTGCTCCCCGTGTCCTTATTTGACCCCACTAGATCCAGATTAATCCTCATTGACCCCTGAGTGACCTCCCAGTACTTCCAGACTTGCTCTCAGTGTCCTTATTTAACCCCACTACATCCATAATTACCCTCATTGACCCCTGCATGACCCCTACTAGTTTCAGCATTGCTCCCCGTGTCCTCATTTGACCCCACTAGATCCACATGAATCCGCATTGACCCGAGTGACCCCCCGTACTTCCAGACTTGCTCGCATTGTCCTTATTTGACCCCACTACCTCCATAATTACCTTCATTGACCCCTGCATGACCCCTACTACTTTCAGCATTGCTCTCCGTGTCCTCATTTGACCCCACTAGATCCAGATTAATCCTCATTGACCCGAGTGACCCCCCGTACTTCCAGACTTGCTCGCATTGTCCTTATTTGACCCCACTACCTCCATAATTACCTTCATTGACCCCTGCATGACCCCTACTACTTTCAGACTTGCTCTCAGTGTCCTTATTTGACCCCACTACCTCCATAATAATCCTCATTGACCCCTGCATGACCCCTACTAGTTTCAGCATTGTTCCCCGTGTCCTCATTTGACCCCACTAGATCCAGATTAATCCTCATTGACCCCTGAGTGACCCCCCAGTACTTCCAGACTTGCTCTCAGTGTCCTTATTTGACCCCACTACCTCCATAATTACCTTCATTGACCCCTGCATGACCCCTTCTACTTTCAGCATTGCTCTCAGTGTCCTTATTAGACCCCACTACCTCCATAAGAATCCTGACTGACCCCTGCATGACCCCTACTACTTTCAGCATTGCTCCCCGTGTCCTCATTTGACCCCACTACCTGCATAATTACTGTCATTGACCCCTGCATGACCCCTACGACTTTCAGCATTGCTCCCTGTGTCCTCATTTGACCCCACTAGATCCAGATTAATCCTCATTGACCACTGAGTGACTCCCCAGTACTTTGAGACTTGCCTTCAGTGTCCTTATTTGACCCCACTACCTCCATAATAATCCTCACTGACCCCTGCATGACCCCTACTCCTTCCAGCCTTGCTCCCTCTGTCCTCATTTGACCCCACTACCTCCATAATAACCTCATTGACCCCTGCATGACCCCTACTACTTTCAGCATTGCTCCCCGTGTCCTCATTTGACCCCACTAGATCCAGATTAATCCTCATTGACCCCCGAGTGACCTCCCAGTACTTCCAGACTTGCTCTCAGTGTCCTTATTTAACCCCACTACCTCCATAATTACCCTCATTGACCCCTTCATGACCCCTACTAGTTTCAGCATTGCTCCCCGTGTCCTCATTTGACCCCACTAGATCCACATGAATCCTCATTGACCCGAGTGACCCCCCGTACTTCCAGACTTGCTCGCATTGTCCTTATTTGACCCCACTACCTCCATAATTACCCTCATTGACCCCTTCATGACCCCTACTACTTTCAGCATTGCTCCCCGTGTCCTTATTTGACCCCACTAGATCCAGATTAATCCTCATTGACCCCTGAGTGACCTCCCAGTACTTCCAGACTTGCTCTCAGTGTCCTTATTTAACCCCACTACATCCATAATTACCCTCATTGACCCCTGCATGACCCCTACTAGTTTCAGCATTGCTCCCCGTGTCCTCATTTGACCCCACTAGATCCACATGAATCCTCATTGACCCGAGTGACCCCCCGTACTTCCAGACTTGCTCGCATTGTCCTTATTTGACCCCACTACCTCCATAATTACCTTCATTGACCCCTGCATGACCCCTACTACTTTCAGACTTGCTCTCAGTGTCCTTATTTGACCCCACTACCTCCATAATAATCCTCATTGACCCCTGCATGACCCCTACTAGTTTCAGCATTGTTCCCCGTGTCCTCATTTGACCCCACTAGATCCAGATTAATCCTCATTGACCCTTGAGTGACCCCCCAGTACTTCCAGACTTGCTCTCAGTGTCCTTATTTGACCCCACTACCTCCATAATTACCTTCATTGACCCCTGCATGACCCCTTCTACTTTCAGCATTGCTCTCAGTGTCCTTATTTGACCCCACTACCTCCATAATAATCCTAACTGACCCCTGCATGACCCCTACTACTTTCAGCATTGCTCCCCGTGTCCTCATTTGACCCCACTAGATCCAGATTAATCCTCATTGACCTCTGAGTGACCCCCAGTACCTCCAGACTTGCTCTCAGTGTCCTTATTTGACGCCACTACCTCCATAATTACCCTCATTGACCCCTTCATGACCCCTACTACTTTCAGCATTGCTCCCCGTGTCCTCATTTGACCCCACTAGATCCAGATTAATCCTCATTGACCCCTGAGTGACCCCCCAGTACTTTCTGACTTGCTCTCAGTGTCCTTATTTGACCCCACTACCTCCATAACTACCTTCATTGACCCCTTCATGACCCCTACTACTTTCAGCATAGCTCCCCGTGTCCTCATTTGAACCCACTACCTCCATAAGAATCCTGACTGACCCCTGCATGACACCTACTACTTTCAGCATAGCTTCCCGTGTCCTCATTTGACCCCACTACCTCCATAATAATCCTCACTGACCCCTGCATGACCCCTACTCCTTCCAGCCTTGCTCTCAGTGTCCTTATTTGACCCCACTACATCCATAATTACACGCATTGACCCCTGCATGACCCCTACTACTTTCAGCATTGCTCCCCATGTCCTCATTTGACCCCACTACCTGCATAATTACTGTCATTGACCCCTGCATGACCCCTACGACTTTCAGCATTGCTCCCTGTGTCCTCATTTGACCCCACTAGATCCAGATTAATCCTCATTGACCCCCGAGTGACCTCCCAGTACTTCCAGACTTGCTCTCAGTGTCCTTATTTAACCCCACTACCTCCATAATTACCCTCATTGACCCCTTCATGACCCCTACTACTTTCAGCATTGCTCCCCGTGTCCTTATTTGACCCCACTAGATCCAGATTAATCCTCATTGACCCCTGAGTGACCTCCCAGTACTTCCAGACTTGCTCTCAGTGTCCTTATTTAACCCCACTACATCCATAATTACCCTCATTGACCCCTGCATGACCCCTACTAGTTTCAGCATTGCTCCCCGTGTCCTCATTTGACCCCACTAGATCCACATGAATCCTCATTGACCCGAGTGACCCCCCGTACTTCCAGACTTGCTCGCATTGTCCTTATTTGACCCCACTACCTCCATAATTACCTTCATTGACCCCTGCATGACCCCTACTACTTTCAGCATTGCTCTCCGTGTCCTCATTTGACCCCACTAGATCCAGATTAATCCTCATTGACCTCTGAGTGACCCCCAGTACTTTCAGACTTGTATCAGTGTCCTTATTTGACCCCACTACCTCCATAATTACCTTCATTGACCTCTGCATGACCCCTTCTACTTTCAGACTTCCTCTCAGTGTCCTTATTTGACCCCACTACCTTCCCACCCATACTCATTGACCCCTGCATGATCCCTACTTCTTCCAGTCTTGCTCCCCGTGTCCTCATTTGACCCCACTAGATCCAGATTAATCCTCATGGACCCCTGAGTGACCCCCCAGTACTTCCAGACTTGTTCTCAGTGTCCATATTTGACCCCACTACCTCCATAATTACCCTCATTGACCCCTGCATGACCCCTACTAGTTTCAGCATTGCTCCCTGTGTCCTCATTTGACCCCACTAGATCCACATTAATCCTAATTGACCCGAGTGACCCCTCGTACTTCCAGACTTGCTCTCAGTGTCCTTATTTCACCCCACTACCTCCATAATTACCTTCATTGACCGCTGCATGACCCGTACTACTTTCAGCATTGCTCTCCGTGTCCTCATTTGACCCCACTACCTCCATAATAATCCTCATTGACCCCTGCATGACCCCTACTACTTTCAGCATTGCTCCCCGTGTCCTCATTTGACCCCACTACCTCCATAATAATCCTCAGTGACCCCTGAGTGACCACCCAGTACTTTCAGACTTGCTCTCAGTGTCCTTATTTTACCCCACTACCTCCATAATAATCCTCATTGACCCCTGCATGACCCCTTCTACTTTCAGACTTGCTCCCCGTGTCCTCACATGACCCCCACTTCCTCCATAATTACCTTCATTGACCCCTGCATGACCCCTACTACTTCCAGCCTTGCTCTCAGTGTCCTTATTTGACCCCACTATCTCCATAATTACCTTCATTGACCCCTGCATGACCCCTACTACTTTCAGCATTGCTCCCCGTATCCTCATTTGACCCCACTACCTCCATAATAATCCTCATTGACCCCTGCATGACCCCTACTACTTTCAGCATTGCTCCCCGTGTCCTCATTTGACCCCACTAGATCCAGATTAATCCTCATTGACCCCTGAGTGACCCCCCCAGTACTTCCAGACTTGCTCTCAGTGTCCTTATTTGACCCCACTACCTCCATAATTACCTTCATTGACCCTGCATGACCCCTTCTACTTTCAGACTTGCTCTCAGTGTCCTCATTTGACCCCACTACCACCATAATAATCCTCATTGACCCCTGAATGACCCCCCAGTACTTCCTGACTTGCTTTCTGTGTCCTTATTTGACCCCACTACCTCCATAATTACCCTCATTGACCCCTTCATGACCCCTACGACTTTCAGTATTGCTCCCTGAGTCCTCATTTGACCCCACTAGATCCAGATTAATCCTCATTGACCCCTGAGTGAACCCCCAGTACTTCCAGACTTGCTCTCAGTGTCCTCATTTGACCCCACTACCTCCATAATATCCTCATTGACCCCTGCATGACCCCTACTACTTCCAGCCTTGCTCTCAGTGTCCTTATTTGACCCCACTATCTCCATAATTACCTTCATTGACCCCTGCATAACCCCTACTACTTTCAGCATTGCTCCCCATGTCCTCATTTGACCCCACTACCTCCATAATAATCCTCATTGACCCCTGCATGACCCCTACTACTTTCAGCATTGCTCCCCGTGTCCTCATTTGACCCCACTAGATCCAGATTAATCCTCATTCACCCCTGAGTGACCCCCCTGTACTTCCAGACTTGCTCTCAGTGTCCTTATTTGACCCCACTACCTACATAATTACCTTCATTGATCCTGCATGACCCCTTCTATTTTCAGACTTGCTCTCAGTGTCCTCATTTGACCCCACTACCACCATAATAATCCTCATTGACCCCTGAATGACCCCCCCAGTACTTCCTGACTTGCTCTCTGTGTCCTTATTTGACCCCACTACCTCCATAATTACCCTCATTGACCCCTTCATGACACCTACGACTTTCAGTATTGCTCCCCGTGTCCTCATTTGACCCCACTAGATCCAGATTAATCCTCAACGACCCCTGAGTGACCCCCCCAGTACTTCCAGACTTGCTCTCAGTGTCCTTATTTGACCCTACTACCTCCATAATATCCTCATTGACCCCGCATGACCCCTACTACTTTCAGCATAGCTTCCCGTGTCCTCATTTGACCTCACTACCTCCATAAGAATCCTTACTGACCCCTGCATGACCCCTACTCCTTCCAGCCTTGCTCTCAGTGTCCTTATTTGACCCCACTACCTCCATAATTACCCTCATTGACCCCTGCATGACCCCTACTACTTTCAGCATTGCTCCCCATGTCCTCATTTGACCCCACTACCTGCATAATTACCTTCATTGACCCCTGCATGACCCCTATGATTTTCAGCATTGCTCCCTGTGTCCTCATTTGACCCCACTACCACCATAATAATCTTCATTGACAACTGAATGACCCCCCAGTACTTCCTGACTTGCTCTCAGTGTCCTTATTTGACCCCACTACCTCCATAAATACCCTTATTGACCCCTTCATGACCCCTACGACTTTCAGTATTGCTCCCCGTGTCCTCATTTGACCCCACTAGATCCAGATTAATCCTCATCAACCCCTGAGTCACCCCCCAGTACTTCCAGACTTGCTCTCAGTGTCCTTATTTGACCCCACTACCTCCATAATATCCTCAATGACCCCGCATGACCCCTACTACTTTCAGCATAGCTTCCCGTGTCCTCATTTGACTTCACTACCTCCATAAGAATCCTTACTGACCCCTGCATGACCCCTACTCCTTCCAGCCTTGCTCTCAGTGTCCTTATTTGACCCCACTACCTCCATAATTACCCTCATTGACCCCTGCATGACCCCTACTACTTTCAGCATTGCTCCCCATGTCCTCATTTGACCCCACTACCTGCATAATTACCTTCATTCACCCCTGTATGACCCCTATGACTTTCAGCATTGCTCCCTGTGTCCTCATTTGACCCCACTACCACCATAATATCCTCATTGACCCCTGCATGACCCCTTCTGCTTTCAGACTTGCTCTCAGTGTCCTTATTTGACCCCACTACCTTCCCACCCATACTCATTGACCCCTGCATGATCCCTACTTCTTCCAGCCTTGCTCCCCGTGTCCTCATTTGACCCCACTAGATCCAGATTAATCCTCAGTGACCGCTGAGTGACCCCCCCGTACTTCCAGACTTGCTCTCAGTGTACTTATTTGACCCCACTACCTCCATAATTACCTTCATTGACCCCTGCATGACCCCTACTACTTTCAGCATTGCTCCCCGTGTCCCCATTTGACCCCACTAGATCCAGATTAATCCTCATTGACCCCTGAGTGACCCCCCAGTACTTCCAGACTTGCTCTCAGTGTCCTTATTTGACCCCACTACCTCCATAATTACCTTCATTGATCCTGCATGACCCCTTCTACTTTCAGACTTGCTCTCAGTGTCCTCATTTGACCCGACTACCACCATAATAATCCTTACTGACCCCCGCATGACCCCTACTCCTTCCAGCCTTGCTCTCTGTGTCCTTATTTGACCTCACTACCTCCATAATTACCCTCATTGACCCCTTCATGACCCCTACGACTTTCAGTATTGCTCCCTGTGTCCTCATTAGACCCCACTAGATCCAGATTAATCCTCATTGACCCCTGAGTGAACCCCCAGTACTTCCAGACTTGCTCTCAGTGTCCTCATTTGACCCCACTACCTCCATTATATCCTCATTGACCCCTGCATGACCCCTTTTACTTTCAGACTTTCTCTCAGTGTCCTTATTTGACCCCACTATCTCCATAATTACCTTCATTGACCCCTGCATAACCCCTACTACTTTCAGCATTGCTCCCCGTGTCCTCATTTGACCCCACTACCTCCATAATAATCCTCATTGACCCCTGCATGACCCCTACTACTTTCAGCATTGCTCCCCGTGTCCTCATTTGACCCCACTAGATCCAGATTAATCCTCATTGACCCCTGAGTGACCCCCCCTGTTCTTCCAGACTTGCTCTCAGTGTCCTTATTTGACCCTACTACCTCCATAATATCCTCATTGACCCCGCATGACCCCTACTACTTTCAGCATAGCTTCCCGTGTCCTCATTTGACCTCACTACCTCCATAAGAATCCTTACTGACCCCTGCATGACCCCTACTCCTTCCAGCCTTGCTCTCAGTGTCCTTATTTGACCCCACTACCTCCATAATTACCCTCATTGACCCCTGCATGACCCCTACTACTTTCAGCATTGCTCCCCATGTCCTCATTTGACCCCGCTACCTGCATAATTACCTTCGTTGACCCCTTCATGACCCCTACGACTTTCAGTATTGCTCCCTGTGTCCTCATTAGACCCCACTAGATCCAGATTAATCCTCATTGACCCCTGAGTGAACCCCCAGTACTTCCAGACTTGCTCTCAGTGTCCTCATTTGACCCCACTACCTCCATTATATCCTCATTGACCCCTGCATGACCCCTTTTACTTTCAGACTTTCTCTCAGTGTCCTTATTTGACCCCACTATCTCCATAATTACCTTCATTGACCCCTGCATAACCCCTACTACTTTCAGCATTGCTCCCCGTGTCCTCATTTGACCCCACTACCTCCATAATAATCCTCATTGACCCCTGCATGACCCCTACTACTTTCAGCATTGCTCCCCGTGTCCTCATTTGACCCCACTAGATCCAGATTAATCCTCATTGACCCCTGAGTGACCCCCCCTGTTCTTCCAGACTTGCTCTCAGTGTCCTTATTTGACCCTACTACCTCCATAATATCCTCATTGACCCCGCATGACCCCTACTACTTTCAGCATAGCTTCCCGTGTCCTCATTTGACCTCACTACCTCCATAAGAATCCTTACTGACCCCTGCATGACCCCTACTCCTTCCAGCCTTGCTCTCAGTGTCCTTATTTGACCCCACTACCTCCATAATTACCCTCATTGACCCCTGCATGACCCCTACTACTTTCAGCATTGCTCCCCATGTCCTCATTTGACCCCGCTACCTGCATAATTACCTTCGTTGACCCCTTCATGACCCCTACGACTTTCAGTATTGCTCCCTGTGTCCTCATTAGACCCCACTAGATCCAGATTAATCCTCATTGACCCCTGAGTGAACCCCCAGTACTTCCAGACTTGCTCTCAGTGTCCTCATTTGACCCCACTACCTCCATTATATCCTCATTGAGCCCTGCATGACCCCTTTTACTTTCAGACTTTCTCTCAGTGTCCTTATTTGACCCCACTATCTCCATAATTACCTTCATTGACCCCTGCATAACCCCTACTACTTTCAGCATTGCTCCCCGTGTCCTCATTTGACCCCACTACCTCCATAATAATCCTCATTGACCCCTGCATGACCCCTACTACTTTCAGCATTGCTCCCCGTGTCCTCATTTGACCCCACTAGATCCAGATTAATCCTCATTGACCCCTGAGTGACCCCCCCCTGTTCTTCCAGACTTGCTCTCAGTGTCCTTATTTGACCCTACTACCTCCATAATATCCTCATTGACCCCGCATGACCCCTACTACTTTCAGCATAGCTTCCCGTGTACTCATTTGACCTCACTACCTCCATAAGAATCCTTACTGACCCCTGCATGACCCCTACTCCTTCCAGCCTTGCTCTCAGTGTCCTTATTTGACCCCACTACCTCCATAATTACCCTCATTGACCCCTGCATGACCCCTACTACTTTCAGCATTGCTCCCCATGTCCTCATTTGACCCCACTACCACCATAATAATCTTCATTGACAACTGAATGACCCCCCAGTACTTCCTGACTTGCTCTCAGTGTCCTTATTTGACCCCACTACCTCCATAATTACCCTCATTGACCCCTTCATGACCCCTACGACTTTCAGTATTGCTCCCTGTGTCCTCATTTGACCCCACTAGATCCAGATTAATCCTTATTGAGCCCTGAGTGACTCCCCCGTAGTTCCAGACTTGCTCTCAGTGTCCTTATTTGACCCCACTACCTCCATAATTACCTTCCTTGACCCCTGCATGACCCCTACTACTTTCAGCAGAGCTCCCCGTGTCCTCATTTGACCTCACTACCTCCATAAGAATCCTTACTGACCCCTTCATGACCCCTACTCCTTCCAGCCTTGCTCTCAGTGTCCTTATTTGACCCCACTACCTCCATAATTACCCTCATTGACCCCTGCATGACCCCTACTACTTTCAGCATTGCTCCCCATGTCCTCATTTGACCCCACTAGATCCAGATTAATCCTTATTGACCCCTGAGTGACCCCCCAGTACTTTCAGACTTGCTCTCAGTTTCCTTATTTGACCCCACTACCTCCATAATAATCCTCACTGACCCCGCATCACTCCTACTCCTTCCAGCCTTGCTCCCTGTGTCCTCATTTTACCCCACTATCTCCATAATATACTCATTGACCCCTGCATGACCCCTTCTACTTTCAGACTTGCTCTCAGTGTCCTTATTTGACCCCACTACCTTCCCACCCATACTCATTGACCCCTGCATGATCCCTACTTCTTCCAGTCTTGCTCCCCGTGTCCTCACATGACCCCCACTACCTCCATAATAATCCTCACTGACCCCTGCATGACCCCTACTCCTTCCAGACTTGCTCTCAGTGTCCTTATTTGACCCCACTACCTCCATAATATCCTCATTGACTCCACATGACCCCTACTACTTTCAGCATAGCTCCCCGTGTCCTCATTTGAACCCACTACCTCCATAAGAATCCTTACTGACCCCTGCATGACCCCTACTCCTTCCAGCCTTGCTCTCAGTGTCCTTATTTGACCCCACTACCTCCATAATATCCTCATTGACCCCGCATGACCCCTACTACTTTCAGCATAGCTTCCCGTGTCCTCATTTGACCTCACTACCTCCATAAGAATCCTTACTGACCCCTGAATGACCCCTACTCCTTCCAGCCTTCCTCTCAGTGTCCTTATTTGACCCCACTACCTCCATAATTACCCTCATTGACCCCTGCATGACCCCTACTACTTTCAGCATTGCTCCCCATGTCCTCATTTGACCCCACTACCTTCATAATTACCTTCGTTGACCCCTGCATGACCCCTACGATTTTCAGCATTGCTCCCTGTGTCCTCATTTGACCCCACTACCACCATAATAATCTTCATTGACAACTGAATGACCCCCCAGTACTTCCTGACTTGCTCTCAGTGTCCTTATTTGACCCCACTACCTCCATAATTACCCTCATTGACCCCTTCATGACACCTACGACTTTCAGTATTGCTCCCTGTGTCCTCATTTGACCCCACTAGATCCAGATTAATCCTTATTGAGCCCTGAGTGACTCCCCCGTAGTTCCAGACTTGCTCTCAGTGTCCTTATTTGACCCCACTACCTCCATAATTACCTTCCTTGACCCCTGCATGACCCCTACTACTTTCAGCAGAGCTCCCCGTGTCCTCATTTGACCTCACTACCTCCATAAGAATCCTTACTGACCCCTTCATGACCCCTACTCCTTCCAGCCTTGCTCTCAGTGTCCTTATTTGACCCCACTACCTCCATAATTACCCTCATTGACCCCTGCATGACCCCTACTACTTTCAGCATTGCTCCCCATGTCCTCATTTGACCCCACTAGATCCAGATTAATCCTTATTGACCCCTGAGTGACCCCTCAGTACTTTCAGACTTGCTCTCAGTTTCCTTATTTGACCCCACTACCTCCATAATAATCCTCACTGACCCCTGCATCACTCCTACTCCTTCCAGCCTTGCTCTCTGTGTCCTCATTTTACCCCACTATCTCCATAATATACTCATTGACCCCTGCATGACCCCTTCTACTTTCAGACTTGCTCTCAGTGTCCTTATTTGACCCCACTACCTTCCCACCCATACTCATTGACCCCTGCATGACTCCTACTTCTTCCAGTCTTGCTCCCCGTGTCCTCACATGACCCCCACTACCTCCATAATAATCCTCACTGACCCCTGAATGACCCCTACTCCTTCCAGCCTTGCTCCCTGTGTCCTCATTTGACCCCACTAGTTCCAGATTAATCCTCATTGACCCCTGAGTGACCCCCCCGTACTTCCAGACTTGCTCTCAGTGTACTTATTGACCTCACTACCTCCATAATATCCTCATTGACTCCGCATGACCCCTACTACTTTCCGCATAGCTCCCCGTGTCCTCATTTGACCCCACTACCTCCATAATAATCCTCATTGACCCCAGGATGACCCCTACTAGTTTCAGCATTGCTCCCCGTGTCCTCATTTGATCCCACTAGGTCCACATTAATCCTCATTGACCCCTTAATGACCCCAGTACTTCCAGCCTTGTACTCTGTGTCCCCATTTGACTCCACTGCCTCCAAATTTAGCTTTATTTGCCCTCTTCTTGACCCCACTCTTTTGCTTTGGGCCCTCATTGACCCCGATTGACTTCGCGTGCTTCCAAATTGATCCTAATTAACCTGTGTGAGACCCCTAGTAATGCCAGTGTTGTTTAATGTGTCATCATTTGACCCCACTACCTCGTATCTAATCCCATTGACACCCCCCCGCACCACCTCTGCTACTTCCAGCTTTGCGCCCCATGTCCTCATTTGACCCCACTAGATCTAGATTAATGCTCACTCACCCCTGCATGACCCCTAGTACTTCCAGCCATGCTCTCAGTGTCCTCATTTGACCCCAGTATGTCTAGATAATCCTCATTGACCCCTGCATGACCCCTACTCCTTCGAGCCCTACTCCCCAAGTCCGCATTTTGACCCCACTACCGCCAAAATTAGCCTCATTGGCCCCTGCATAACCCCTACTGCTTCCAGTAGTATTCTGTTTGACCTCACAACATCCACATTAAGCCTCATTGACCCCTTCTTGACCCCATTGTTTTGATACTGGCGCTCACTGACTCCTGTTTGACTTTGATTGCCTCCAAATTGATACTAGGCTTGCTCTCCGTGTCCTCATTTGACCCCCCATTAACTCCAAACTAATAGTCATTGACCCCTGCATTACCTTTTCTTTGCCTAGCCTTCCTCTCTGTGTCCCCGTTTGACTCCATTGACTCCAAATTGAGCCTCATTGACCCCTTGTGTGACCCTGATTGCCTCCATATGGATCTCAATTAAATTGTGTGTGTGACCCCTGCTACATCCAGACTTGTGCTCTGTGTCCCTTTTGGACAGCATAACTTCCAAATCAATGCTTTTTGAGCCCTGCCTGCTTCCCACTACCTCTTATCATGCTCTCTGTGACCCCTGGGTGACATCTCGAGAATCAGAATCAGCCATTAAATAGGATGATTTGCATGAAAGTGGGTTTATATTTACAGTGTTTTCTGCACATTTTAAAATGCCCACCGTTTACTGAATTTTTCCTAGTTAGTTGCCAGCACTAGATCTGCGTTGCAATCAAGTTGTTCTAGGGGTCAATTTGAGTCCCACATCACAAATTCACCACACTATTTAGCAGGACTTCTAGGCGCCTCTGGCCCAGCACATATCACCACACTTGTGCATCTATGTACAGGGTTCGGGCTAAAATGTATGTTATAAAAAGATGTTTCAAAGCTCTGTTTCAAAATAGCCAATATGGTTTCAGAATGTCCTCTCATCTAGCCTTGGCCCTAGAGGCTGCCACTTTAATGGTAATTCCAACAGGAGAGACAGATGGTGGGATATTAAGTCAAAGCTGCCTGGAGTGAGACACGGAACAGGAGTTAAATCCTATATTTTGTGGAGGGAAGAGGAAAAGGTTTATGGTGTCTTTTTTCAGTTTCTCTTCTCCCTGCCCCCGCCCCATGTTTAGTTATGTGTGTCACTTTCCTTTCTATTTTTTTCTTTCTCTCCTCTAACTTCTCTCTCTGCTCTACAGGGAACTAGCTAACAAAATATTTTTTTGGGGTGGCGGGCACTTCAACTCTTATTCTCACCACGCATCTGCCAGCAACTCCTGTTTGCCTCCTGGCAGGCTTCTCTCCTACTCCTTACCAAAGATAATTCTATCATAGGGCTCTTAAAGCAGCAGCTCCTCTCCAAGTGTGAGGTTTATACAAACATAGATCTTCTTCCACTGATCAAGATCCTGCCATGTTCTTGTCGGATTACTCTGTGTCCCAGTCTCTCTAACTTCTGCTATACTGTGCTATGTAGGTAACAATCAGCAGATGGGAGCACAAAGAAGTCAGAGAGTTCTGTCACAATAGCAGTTGCTCAGTGAAAAAAAGCAACACTGCAAAGGTGGGCAGGGGAGGGTTTAAAAAAAAATCATGCTGGGGCAGGGAAACCCTGTGGTAGCTCATTCCCCTCCACCACCCCAATTGACAACCTTTCCCCACACAGAAGAGACATTCATTGGTAGTCTCCATGTGGACCTACGCAGAGAGCGTCAGGGAGAGAAAGGATGGCACTACAGAGTCCTACCATTTATTGTCGTGCACTACTTTTAAATAGTTCAGGCTGCCCCTGCTCTCCCCCCATATTGCTTTTCCTGGCACCATGAGATTCACAAAGACTGCAGGACCAGTTACTACTCCAGGATAAATATCCCGTATATGTCTTGCATCTAATGGGCTTGCATAATACCAGTCTTACAGGAAAAGTCCAAAGATTTCCCCCCCTCCATCTGTTAGAATTATGTAATCCTATATAAACCAATGGAATAGGGTCTTCTAAAATGCACATGGTATTTAAATAATAAACATGGAAGCATTTGTAGTCAGGAACACATTTTACCAGCTTTCCCATGAACAGGTTAGATATGATAGAAAGACTCTTTCTCATTGATTCCAGTGGGAAAAGTACTCAATTTTGAATACTGCATTTAGGTAAGTGCCACAGACTGACTGGCCCTTTAAGGGGAGTCAGACTCAGCTTTACCTGGAAAGTAGCAGTTGTCCTCCAGCTGATCCTGATCATGTGGCTTAATTACCATTAGTGATCCCAGCTGTGAAAGGGTTAGGGCACAATACATAGAGAGGGGAACTCAATTAAGGGGAGAAAACTTAGGGGTGCAGAGGAAAGAAATGTCTTGTTGTCTGGGAAGGCAGGCTGGAGAGAGTCAGAGAGAGCTGGTCAGGCTTGTGTGTGAGGTCTGAAGTAGGCCTGTAAGCACAGGACTTTAAATCCTTGAGAGTAACCACCAGAGTCCCCTGGGAGGGGAGGCAGGGGGGAAGCCTGCTAGGAAGAAGCAGCATTGCAGAACTCTGCAGGGTCCATAAGTAAAGGATAAAGAGTAGAGAACTTCCCTCTAACCCAAGAATAGCAGAAGAATTGTTGGTTTGGATATTCATTTGGCTCTTCAGCTGGGCTTTCCTTCTGCCGGGAGGAGACAGGCCTGGAAAAGTGACCTGACCAGAGGGCTGGGCCACAGAGGATGTAAACAGAGATGGTCTGTCATGGGGTGAAAGTTGTGATCACCAGACTAGAACTAAGGATGCCTGTGCCATGACCTGACATTAAGGGGTGCTACGGCTGTGAGTGGAACTGTTTATGGTAAGATTTAACATCTAGTTAAATCCAACTCTGGATAAATGCAGTTTTTCTTTAAATGCATTCATTTTGATGTACTGCATAGGCAGATGGGGTGTGTGCCCTGTACCCCTGGGGAACCAGTATTCCTAATGTTTCTCCCCATAATACCTACCCACAGACAGCCTAATTCTGCAATACAGTGAGGTCTCTTTATACCACTCTGGCAGTGTAAAGAGGAAAACCCAACCAGTGGACAACACCACTGCATTAGGGGCTTCCCTGGGTGGTGTAGAGTTGCTGCAGTGTTTCTGGGGAGCACTGGAGGCATTCTGGGTGAAATCCTGGACCTATTGAAGACACCTGGAGATTTGCCATTGACTTCAGTGGGGGCAGGCTTTTGCCTGGTGTCTCTGGGAGGCTGAATATCTACTAGCGCTCCTTTGTGTGCCCCTCTCTGAACAAACTACCCCACTGCTTAGGGAGTGCTGCCTACCTCTCCCTGTGTGCTGCTAGCCAGCGTGGGTGGGAGGGGGTGGAGCTGTAATTCTACGCACTTACTGCCGCTTCCTGCCTCCCTGCAGGGAGCATCGTGGTAGCAGATCTGAGCTCTTCCTTAGGGCTTCCCCTCACACTCCACACCCACACAAAGGCTAACCAGAATCTTGTCTGTAGGGAGCAGGTCTCTTGAGTAGAGGGGACTATTTTTACATAGCTTCTTGGGGGGTGATCTGCATGGGAAGTAGGGTACAATTGGGGTTTCAAGTATAGGAGGGGGGTGGGGTGTTTTGCACAGAGAGGAAGGGAGCAGCTGAGCACCCCAGTACCTAGCTACTCCCTGCCAGCATCCCACGCACTGTGGCAGCCACTCCAGCCCCTCTGAGTCCTGCTCTTGCCTTCACCCCAGCAGCCACAGAGCCCTGCCAGGCCCGAGCATGTGAAACAAGTAACTTAAGAACAATGTGCAGGGTGGAAACATGGAGCAGCCCCACAATAGTTCCATTGCGGGCACTCTGTTCTCTTGGTTCTGCCCAGTTGCTGGTGACAACCTGATATGTGGGCACATATGGTGTCCCTGCCTTTCCTGTCATGCTGATGGCTTTATAAAAGGTTACACTGTTGTAATAGTTGACTGAGTTTTGAGCCATATGGACATAGAAGATTGGGAGTGGCAGGCAAAAATTGAAAATTAGATTTCTTTTTTTTTGATGCCCAGCTTTCTGATTAGAACTAGCCTGGCCTGGAGGACTGGCAATGAGACTTGGAGCCAGCTGGAATCTTGGGCCAGCTGGCAATTATCAAAAGGCATTACTAACTACAGAGTGGCTAGTGGGCTACGTGATCTCTCTTCAGTTCCTAACCAAGAGCTGTCACCATCACAAGAGTTAATAGCCTCCGCCAAGCCTTGGGAAGGCTGGGGAATTGCAATACTCTCTCACCCCTAGATTGTAAAGATTTACTCTTCAATAGAATAAGGTGTTACTAAAACTGGTAATGAAAAGGGTTTTTTAAATACATAGGGCCAGGCTAATCACTGGCATAAATCAATAGTTGTACCAGAAATGAATTGCTGTTGTTTTTCAGCTGGCAGTGTCACTAAGTTCTATACTCTGCTAAAGGACAGCTTGTGGACCTAAGACTAGAATGATAAAATTCCCTTCAATAGAGTGAAGTTTTATTTCTAAGCTTCATTGTTTATAGTAGCAACCAGATCTTATACTTGCTTGTCCACTTCAGATTCATTATCTGAATACATTCCAATAAACACAAAAGCCCCCATGCTACAATGAGCCCTGCTTGGCTCAGGGGCCTGCCCATGCAGAGCTAAATGCAGGATTGGGACTTCAGACTTACATATTTCACTAAACAAAAAAAAGTAGTCTAAGGGCCCTATCCTGCAGAGATCTAGGCACGTGCTTTGCTTAACTTTATGGCATTGAAAGTGAGACTACTCATCCAGAGAGAAGACTGGTACAGTATGTGTATAAAGGTTTTTGCAGGATAGGGGCCTAGACTGTCATTTAGAACTAGTACTAATGTGGAACCATCATAATCACTTTTTAAACTGACAGTTTTAAAAATCAACCTTTCACTAATAATTCTGCTGCTAGTGAACTCCAAATTCATGTAAAACCAAGGCAATGGATACAGTCAAGTCTAAGACAGAAGTGATGGTGGGGTCTCTCTCAAAAAATGTAATTGATGTTAAACTCAAAGCTAAGAATATTCTCACTCTGGAAAACTTAGGTGGTTATTTTTAAAGTTACAAAGGAGGGGTTAGTTTCATTGAAGTCAAGTTAAGAAAAAAAAATTCATAATAAACTAGGATACCAAAAACTGATGCTTTCATCTTCATTAGATTAATGCAGCTTAACATGTTATGGTCCAATTCTGATCTTATATCAGTGCTAATTGGAAATAATTCCATTGAGGTAAATGATGTAAAACCAATGTGAGTTCAGAATTGACCCCATTTGGCTGTTGGTTAGCACACAGAAGTAAGAAACAGGATGTCTGGGTTTTATTCCTGATCATGAACCTATTTTTGCACCATCGAACTCCATAGGAGTTTTGCCATTTACTTCAGTGAAGCAGGATCAGGCCTTAGCTGAGTCTGAGGCAATCTACAAAATGGGTAGAATAAAATTTACCAACATACCAGGGGTGTCTGTAGAGGCATTTGAGGTCCTTATGTGAAAGGCAAGCAAGAGCAGAGTATTAAAGATTAGTTTGTACCTTATTTCCTATGCAGTATGCAAAATAATCACCACCCTCACTTCATGTGTTTAATCACTAATACAATATTTAGAAACTTTTTAATTTTTTGCCTACATGTTTTTTCCTTTATAATAACAAATGCTACTTTTTCTAGTTGCCATAGAGTTTTACGTTCCAGTGAATTGCCTTCATGCAAATAAAACATTGTCATCTTGTCCTGAAAGCGATTTCTAAAATGGGATTCATTTTTATTCTGTTCTGTAACCTACTCTTACAGACTTGCGTATTCCATGATTCTGTGGGTTTCCAGGAACTTTAAAAGACATTTTCTCACTGCAATCAATAGATGGGTCATGGGAATGTCACATTAGCATTCTTCCTGGCAATGAGCGGAAGTCAACAAAGATCTGGGGAAATCTTTAGTAAGAAGCAATGGGATTGACAGAACATGATTTGGGTAGTTTGGCCTTTGCTTGATTCATTTTATGACCCAAATAAGTGCAAGCATTTTTATTAGTGGACCACTAAATGTGGTTCTGATGTGGGTGAGAACAGTAGACTTTTTTCCTTCTTGCGTATACAGAATCTTTAGTACAACAAAATAAAAATGAATCCCATTTTAAGAGATGAAACATACAGTACTGGAAAAGTGTTGGAAGTGCTGTAAAGCAAGGAGCTTCTGCACAAATACACTTAAGTCCCAATTTAAAAAAAATTAAAAGGGGGAAGGGGAGAGAGAATGAGATGGCAGCCTTCCACGTGCACTCCTCCTGAGCACTTCTGCTTCAGGATCTCTGGAGAGTGGAAAGATTCAGACTATACTCGGAGAATAAAGTGTAAACAATGATTAGTGTAACAGTGCATGAAGCCTATGACACAGAGGCAACCTGAGGTCAGACAACTATAACAAAGAGAATATGCAACTGTGATAACTATTAGAAAGGGAAACAAGTAATTGCAGATGCTAAGAAGAGGCAGAGCCTGTAGCTAGCTAATGTTGTATAACAGTTATCAGAAAATTGTCTACATTTGGAGGGGGGGGGGCTGCATGACAAAACGATCAGTGACAGAATAACAGGGAACTGTTGGAAAGATTGCAAAAGAGTCCGAACGAATGCTAACAAAGCTGTGAGTGGATATACCCAGCATAAGAGGCAAAAAGTCATATTGGTGAAGAAAAGCCAGTGCTGGAGCGACTTCTGGAAGAGTTCCTCTGTGTACTAACTGGGATGCTGACAGGCCAGATGCCAGCATGTGCCAGAGTCTCAGGCCCATTCACTTGTGCGTGAATATCAAAGAAACGTTTACTAATTCATTTGAATATTACTCACATTTCCTTTTAAATGAATTGATATAGTCTTATCATAACCTGTTGATTGCTATCACATTACATTATGTATGCCCAGTAATTAGATAACCCTAGACCAAAGTGTGTTAGTGCTAAGATGGGATGTTTGATGTGTGAACTGCATTAAAAATAACAATGTTACTTGTATTGTTTTCACGTAGCTATCCCTAATACAATGTGATAGGCAATTGCATTGTGTATGCCACTGGAACTAGATTGCTGGTGAAAGCAGAGTATATGTCCTTTAGCAGAGTATAGAACTTAGTGACACTGCCAGCTGAAAAACAACAGCAATTCATTTCTGGTACAACTATTGATTTATGCCAGTGATTAACCTGGCCCTATGTATTTAAAAAAACCCTTTTCATTACCAGTTTTAGTAACACCTTATTCTATTGAAGAGTAAATCTTTACAATCTAGGGGTGAGAGAGTATTGCAATTCCCCAGCCTTCCCAAGTGCTTTGCACTTCACTCTGCAAGAGGTTCTCAGCTGATCCAACAGGCTTTAGTTTGTTAATGTCTATGGCACACAAAGCCCAGTTGCTTCATCCACTTTGCCTGAGGCTGTGAAGGGTAGGGTTGTAGTCCTGAAAGTCCCTATATTACCTCATATTTATGAACTTGTTTTAACATATACACATGCCCAAATAACTTGTGATGGAAGCACACTCTAAATTAGAAAATAAATACAATAAGCAACTAGAACTCAGGTCTTCGCCAAGTACTCACCCCTCCTGCTGTTGCAAATAAAACTGGCACTCTTAGTTAAGCATACCACCCAAATCCTGCCAGGTGCTCCCAGAGGGAATGAAACGCACCTATTCCTGCACTCAAAAGTATAGGCTGCTATCACCCACTAGCTCTTCTGAACTAGTCTGTGACCTCCCCCCTCCCCATATCCCATGTCTCCTCACCTGGCCCCATGGGCAGGGTACTGTGAGGGAAAGCAGCCTTTCCACAGCTGGCTGCTCCAGCTGCCCTCTCTTCTGGCACCACTGCAGCCCCTGGTGGGCAAAAGGTGCAATTGCAGCGCCTCCCCAGCAGAATGTAGTATTCTGCAAGGGGGAAAAATCTGCAGGGGACATAACTTCTACACATGCACAGTGGTGCAGAATTCCCCCATGAGTATAGAATATACCACCAGTTTGGGGTGTCTAACTTATTTTCTGACAATCTGGTCTCAGACCAGACTCTCTCAGTTGTAAACCATTCCAGACAGCATGACACTGACCTTTGGCATATTCCCAAAAGTAGGTAGTCCTAAATTGATCCCTTTAGTTGCACATAAGCTCACATGTATGATTTACAGGGCATCATGTGACATCCCAATCCATTCAGTGACAATACACACCCCTTTTTCAATATATGTGCATTATATCCAAGACCACCTTTTGCATGTGCCCTTTCAGGTTGTGATACCCATGCCCTCTCTTGCCTGTTTGAGAGACTTCTCAGGTCCCAGGGAAACTACATTTATAGCCTTGGTTAGGGATGCCTTAGCTTGGTCTGGCTCCCACTACCACAATGAGGATTGTGGTGAGCTACAGCTCAATTTGCTAATTATCTGACAGTGGGGCAGCAGCAATATAGTTAAAGCTATCCTTCACCACTGCAGAAGGTAGACTGAGCAGATCCACATGCAGGAACAGAGCGGTACCTACTTTGCTTTCTTTCATTCTGGCTCCTGCTCTTGCAACTGTCTGGCTTGTACACCTCATCTGGCTACAAACCAGGGTGTGGAGCAGTAATGTGACTGAGCAGTGCCTGGGGGAGTTCACTTCACTCTGCAAGAGGTTCTCAGCTGATCCAACAGGCTTTAGTTTGTTAATGTCTATGGCACACAAAGCCCAATTGCTTCATCCACTTTGCCTGAGGCTGTGAAGGGTAGGGTTGTAGTCCTGAAAGTCCCTATATTACCTCATATTTATGAACTTGTTTTAACATATACACATGCCCAAATAACTTGTGATGGAAGCACACTCTAAATTAGAAAATAAATACAATAAGCAACTAGAACTCAGGTCTTCGCCAAGTACTCACCCCTCCTGCTGTTGCAAATAAAATTGGCACTCTTAGTTAAGCATACCACCCAAATCCTGCCAGGTGCTCCCAGAGGGAATGAAACGCACCTATTCCTGCACTCAAAAGTATAGGCTGCTCAGCAGGTCTTTTGCAACAGCATTAGTAGAACAGAAGAGGGGATCAGTGGGCATGGTCTGCTGTACAGCCCTGACTACAGCACCAGGGCCCCAGTCAGTTCCCTGGGCCAGAACAAAGATAAAACTTGGGAGCAGGAAACGTCTCTGGTCTCTTTACCAAGCACCTGTTTGCTTTGTAGCAGTAGGGCTATGCTCTGTATATGTGTGCGTGTGAGATCCTTCCACTCCCCTTTGGGAATACCTTATTTTGCATGTTGCCTAGCTGTTACTGCCCTGCGATTGCCTGTAGTGGGCAGGAAAGAGGCTCTTGGTCTCATGGGTGCATTACCCTTTCCAGTTGTTTAGGTATGTACTACTTTCATGTTTGATTGTATTCTTTCTTTTGTCTCAACTCTTATCCATTGTCGTGGATAATGCTTGTCAGTATGGTGACTAGGCTCTAGCATTCCAAGTACTTTGCAAGGGCGGCTAAAGCATTATGCTGTGTGCAAAATGAGGGTAACAACTAAGGACTGAGCTTTAAAGCAATATGCTGGAGAAACATTTTGGTTTATTAGGTACAGCACTGGATGAGCACACAAAAGGATCAGAGTTCTGGGCTCAGATCTGCCTTACACCTCCTGTGTAACAGTGGGTAAGTCACTTAACCTCCGAATTACCCTTATCTATGAAATGGAGCAGCATTTTTTTTTAGTCCCTCTAGGAGTATGTGGTGTCACTCAATTAGATTGTAAACTCTAAATCTCTGTTCTCAAAGAAGTGAAAATAGAAGTCATGACCTGACCACTCAGCCCCGTATTAATTCACCTGAGCCAAGCAGGGATTCTGGTGAGGAAAGCAAAAAGAGAAGGAGTCCTTTAATTAGATCTTGGGTTTTCCAAAAACACCTGGAAAGTTGTCTCAGCCAGTTTGAGTAGTTTCCTACACACACACAGTGCTTTGTTCCTTAGGTGTACACTTAACCAACTCAGCAACTCTCTATTCTGCAAGGTGCAATTTTTGAATGTTCATAATTCAGTCAAATCAAACCAGCTGCTGCCAGAACAAGACTCTGTGTCTCACTGAGGACTATTTTCCATGCAAAACTGAAACTTTCAAACAATCATTTTGGCTGCAGGGCTGTTCAAAACAGGATCCAAACTGTTATAAATGGAAATGCATTTTTTTCAGTCACCTCTCTCTCAAAGGGTTGAAATGTTTTTGCTAAAACTTTTCACAACCAAAAGCTATCCTTTAGGAAGAGGAGAAGCATGGAAAATCTCAAACTCCCAAACTCTCCAAGAGCGTGTGTTACCAAAGCTCTGTCTGTCCAAGAACAGGGCTCTAGACCAGAAACCGTTTTGCAACTTTAACTATCGTGATTGCTGCTGCTCTAACTACAATATCTGTTTAACAAAACTGCAGCTGTTTCACCACAGACCACATCTCTCTCTCTCTCTCCTGTTTATGGTGCGCCATAAACAGCTTAATGTAAGACTATTTCTTAACCTTTTCAGGTTGGCAACCCTTTATTTGAAGCCAAATTTTTGCACCCCCCTAAATCAGTGATACTCAGAACTCAGAGTTTCAGGAGCCAAATTAGCAATCAACATTACCCAAAAGAGCCACAGTGGTGTGAATTCATTGTTTCATTTACTATAGCACTATATTCAATCACAGTGTTTTAATCTGATGTGCAGTAAAGAGCTGTAGGAGACATATTAGAGAGCCACTTGCGGCTTGAAAGCCTTAGTCTGAGTATCTGCCCTAAATTTTTGGTAAAAGTTAAAAAAAAAACCAATCTATTAAGGATAAACCCATATAATTCATTTGTATTTTGAGAGAGTGACAGGGAATATTTGATCTTGAAAAGTAACGGTGTGGGAGAACAAGATTTTTGGTTTAGACCGTAATAAATTTTTCAACACCTCATGGCTCCCTGTGGGTCACAACCCCCAGCTGAGAAACACTGATGTAAGAGGAATCGGAGCTGGTATGAATATTAACTGGAGGAAGTGGCACTGTATTTCACGCTACAATTAGTCACAACACTGTACATACATTTTTCACTCCAGACACACTAGAACAAATTTTTGCATCAACACTGAGAACTTTATAACTATGGAAATCAGCATCAATGGTTGGATTAATATTTTAATAATTACACACTTTTTACATTATGAAAATAAGTCATAAATAGTGTAAAAATAATTCCGAAGATCAACTTCTCACAAGCTAGGACCAAAAACCCAAGTACAAAACTCAAAACAAAATAATATTCAAAACTGAAAACCAATGAGAAACTTTCAAAAGGAAACCAAAACCATGCTGTTTGAACCAGAGGCCACAATAAAGTGGAAATAACAAATTAAAATGGATTATTTAAACATTGATATTATTTACACTACTGGGCAAAACAGATTTTGTGCCATTATTTACAGTGATAAGACACTCCAAATAGTTGTAGCAGAACTGATTACATGAGACTGACCCAATGTTTTCCCAAAAGCAGTGTAACTCTTGCCAAATTACTTTTCATTGCATTTTCATCTCCTCTACTGTACTTACAAGAGACCATTTGCAATACAAAAATAACTGCACTTATAGATGAAAAAAGTAAAAAATACAAATAAAAATATATAATATTTTGCAAAGGAAAAAAAGTCAGATACATACATCTTTAAAAAAATGTTACTAGGCTGTATGGTATTATATTTTCCCAAACATGTACAATAATATAAGAATATTCACATAAATGTTAACAATATGTAAAACATTCTTTTTCTACAAACCAACCTCTTCAATAATACTTCAGAGAAGTGTGCAAGTACCAATGGTATCTGGGAAATTCATATAATTTCTTGGTTAAACAAATAAAACACTAAAGGTCCCAGTTGGGTAAGGCCCCCGCTCTCCAAAGAAAGACAATTGTTTCTAAGCAGCATTAACTTGATATATTTAAAATTACAAAACAAACAACACTCCAGAAGGTTATTTTTAATATGTTACTCCACAAAAGAAGTGGAATCTATGTTTGAATTCTATCAGATATGAAGGTGGCAGACACTTGTTTGCATGAATCCAACCACCATGTAAAATACTTCAATAACAGAAGGTTTGAGTGAATCTTTGTTTTCACATTACTGTAACACTGATTCATAAAAACAAGTTGCCATATGAAAGAAAGCAATCAGATGATAGGCGTATTATTTTAATGGCCCCAGGAAAATGAATCAGTATCCACAACCACCAAACTCCATGCTTGCTTCTGATGTGTCTCTTTGCAAAGATCAGTACTTCTGTGAGAGACTTTTTTTTCCTTTGTGAAAACCGAAGTGTTCTCCTCGGGTAAAATGTAAAGATACAGATTTACAAATACATATGTATGATGGACAAGTAGTGGAAGTAAGGAAGTTTGAAAGAAAATGTCAACTTCTGCATGTCCTGTAGGACCTTATTCGCTTTCAGAAAAGTGAGATCGTTCCTGCAGCCACAGTCCCATTGAAGCCAATGGATATTCTCTCATGATTAATAGTGCTTAGCTCTTCTATAGCACTTGTAATTAGTAGATCTCAAAACACTTCACAAAGGAGGTAAGAAGTATCATGATCCCCATTTTACATGTGGGGAAACTGAGGCACACAGTGAAGTGACTTGCCCAGCATGGCAGTGGCGCAGCTGAGAACAGAATCCAGGGATGAAACCCTGGCGTAAGTCAACGGAACAACTCCCATTCTCTTCAATGAGGTCAGGATTTCACCCCATTTCCTCTGACTTCCAGCCCAGTGCTCTAGCCATTAGACCACAGTGCCTGCCCTTAAGTAGTTAAGGACTGCCAGAGGCAGGGTTGTAGTATGTCCCAGTGTCATCATCAGTCAACAAATACACAACAGTACCTAATTTGTGTGTATTCAATATGATAAAGCTTCAATTTTTCACAGTGTACATAACACTGACTCTTGAAGATAACCCGTTTTAAGCTATTAGAGCACATGTGCTTCTTTTTATGGATGCAGACATGCTGATTTGACCTCTTTCAAACTTTTCAAGAATACTTCTATGGTATACAGAGAAAACACATATAAACAGCTGGATGCACAGAGTCATTCTGCCTCACCAGATTGTCAGACAGTGACATCAAAATCACCAATACATTAAAAAAAACATATTAAAAGAAAAATAACTTATCAATACCGAGAATGAATGTTTCATGCTTTACTTTGTAAAAATGAGGTTTCAAAACATCCTGTAAGAAAGTTCTCCCTCCTCCCTCCCCAACTAGCTTATGAAAATGAAGACAAAAGGCCACTGTTCAATGTGACTGCAATACACTTAAGTTAAAGATACATAAGAAGATTAGTACCAAACAAATACTGAAAATCCTAAACAAAGGAACAAGAAATAATCACAAAACAAAGCGAGGGATACAGAACCTAAGTAAATTCATGTCCTCTATACATTTTTACAGCTGAAAAGGTTGGTAGATGAACCACTGTTTCTGCATATTCACAAAATTTAACAAAGCAAATGAGGAATGCTACTAAAATGTAATAATAAAACAGGTGGTTCAAACCAAAGCTGCATTGCCAAACAAAAAAAATGATATAATAGCACCAAAACCAATTGTCTTTAAACTAAACAAATATGTTGCAAGTCTTCAGAGGGTGCTTTTCATTATGAAATATTCAACTTGAGCTACTTTGTCTGTACTACGTATCAACCTTTTCTAGATTCCCCCCCTACTTTGCATGTTGTAGGCACCTTTTCAATACCACTTAATATGTATATATTACTGTTCTAATCTGACTGGTTATATTGATAACACTGCATGTCTACTAATAAGACCCTGTCATTTCAGTGGAATGATCCTTTCCTGACATTAGCCAAAAACCAAGACACCCATTCATGGACAGCAGAAGCATTCTTAGCTGGAGTGAGCAAAAATAAGCAATTTATGTTACTTATTTTTGTTTTTAAGTTTACATATATACAGTATGTATTCTGTGGGTCATTGTGTTAGTGACTATCGCACACTTACACCAGAGCTGAATTTTGCCCTGTGTTTAAGTCATCAAGTACTATCAACAGAACTATTTGTACTGTGATATTCCACACTACTGATTGTAAGCCTCAACCAAAATATAGGAACTAAGGCTCATGCTTTTCTTCTTTACAAAATAGGATTTTTAAAGTTGATGTCAAATCAGGCACTGCGAAATATATTGGGGTGAGAAGGGACAGCACAGATTTAATAGTGCTTTAGCTTGGTGCTAACTCCTTAAAATGACTTGCTTTCATGGGCAATTCCAAGTTTTTGCTACCATATTCAGCATGCTAACACGATCTTAACCTTCCTCATTTAGTCTGCAAACATAGAATGTTAGGGAGAACATGTACATATCCTGATTTTTTCACTAAAACTAGCTGACTCCATACTATTATTACCCTTTATCTTAATGTACATAGGTAATTTAGCTAACTGAGCAAATTTTCTCATTAGAAGATAGGAATTATACTGCACTGGACAATAGACCATCTAGTCCAATAACTTGCCACAGAAAGATGATACTTCCAGTCCCCATATGCATAATGCATTAGCATCTGAAGAAGTGAGGTTCTTACCCATGAAAGCTTATGCTCCCAATACTTCTGTTAGTCTTAAAGGTGCCACAGGACCCTCTGTTGCTTTTTACAGATTCAGACTAACACGGCTACCCCTCTGATACTTTGCCATTATGTGTCATGTTAGGACATGGACAGGATTCTCTCCTGTTCAGAGGACAGCCTGAATTATTTCCCAAGAAACCAGAATAAAACTCGAAGGTGGCATGGTGGAATGCTGCTTTTGCCCTGATCCTGTAATCCCCTTCATGGTGAAACTTCCATTAAAGTCATTACTGTAACACTCAGATTTACAACAGTACATAACAAGTCTGTGCAAGCATTGCAAGATCAGGCTGGTGGTGTTGGTTGTTAGCACTTTTTAAGTAGAGTAAAACATCCATTTCTAGCAAAACATCACTGGGCTCTTTAAAAAACAATTGCACCCGTAAACTGGCTTTCTGTAGGAAACTAAGATGGAGACTTATGTAAGAAGTCATCTTTATAGAAGTAAAAAAAATTAACTCTCTCTCCTTGAAAAGTTATTTTCTTGACATGTATATTAAAAGTCTGATCATCTCAATATGCACAATTATTTGAATAGATCTAAAAAGAATTTGCATCTACCAAATACAGAACTGTTTCATACAAATTAATCTCTTAATCTGATCACAAATGCACCATATGAAGACTCAAAACTGTAACTGAAACAAACAAATTCTCAGGGAGGCTCAAACTACAAAGTATGCACCAATTCAATGTTTCCAGTAATCAAAATGCAACGAAACAAAACAGTCTCTGCTTCTCTTGTTTACTAGTCATTTGATCAGAAATGGAAAAATAATTACACCTTGTAGAGTGTATTGTGACTACCATATCATGATAATCACTTGGGCTCACTCCTTTTCTACATTCTTTGGGTAACCGTGTCCGGCAAAATCATTGCAATTGTAGAAAAAAAACCCATGTGAATAAATCAGCTTGTGAAAGTAAAATGAAATAACTTTTTTCCAACTTAAAGGCTTCAAAGACTCTAAAAATAGATAATACTGAAACAAGAGGAACACATGATGTGAAGTACTTCCTTCAAAGCCTAAGTATTTGTCACAACAAATCTGAAAGAGGCTACTGAAATTAATCTTCTGCAAGTTTTGAAAGCGATGGTTAATTTTGTTTCATTTCCCCCCCATAAAATACAAGAGTTGTGTAATTTAAATTGGATAATCCAAAACCCACACTACAGTACATACAGATCCCATCAGTTTCATTAGTCCATAGAGAGTGTTCTAAGACTCCCCATTGCCAAGAATGCTTTCCTTTAGCAACCCAAAAATACAATATGTGGGGCACATATTGTGTCAATCCTTGAATCAGACTGAGAAGCTTCTAATCTCAAATGGGGCCTGCGGTCAAACGATCCACTTGGCATCTTTGCAACCTTTTCAAACTGCCCACAGAGGAAGTCTGGTTTCTCCTTCAAACTTCTTTCCTTCTTGGTTAAACAGTTGACAGCACTTGGCATCTAAACCCATCTATCTTGAATGTCTTCGTGACAGTGAGCAGCGCAAGAAAAAACGATGCTGATCAACAGGCATGACCCCTTTTTGACCAAGGGAAGGGGTCACATGACCCACACAACTGGAAGCCGTCCACCTGCAGTTGGAACTGTGTTCCCCAAAAATTCAAGACCTTTTTCTAATCTCCTCTGCTTTATCTCTTTTTGGCAATAAGCCACGGTGTGACTCCCTTGAGATAACAAAAGGAAATAATTCAGAAGTTTGGATCAAAGGTCACAGTGAGCAGCCATTTAGCATGTAGAGTGATCACACAACAAGCAGGTTTGGCACACAATTCATGCTTTTTTTTTTTTTTTAGTCTGTACAAGCAGGAATGATGGCATGAATCAGTGATAGTGTTTAAGATGAACATGGAAGCAAAGTCAGTAAATTCCAATGGCAGTTGGTACAGTACATTTCATAGCATTTAGCTCATATTTGGTCACAATTTCATGTAAACTAGTTCATGGCACTCATTGTCCATGCAGGTTCACAAGCCAAAAATAAGAGAACTTGCAGAAAAAACTAAATCTCCATGATTTATCTCTGTATAGATATCTCTATAGAGAGACTAATCTTTATTTTTGCAGATTTCTCCTGTGGTTATATATATTGCCTAACTGCAGATGTAAGTGAAGAAAATGTACACATGGACTACTGCAAACAAGTAGAAGCAGCTACATGTAAACATATCTCAGACTTGTAAAATAAAATTTCTGTTTTCAACTATAAATACAAAAAGTGGAGCATTATACACAACTTCATGCTTCTAAGGTTAGATTCATCACTGCAAAGAGACAAAAAGAGAGAAATTGGCCAGGTTAGTAATCTAGTAGCCAAACATCTATTCCAAGTATATAAAGATAGGGCAGAACCCCAAACATCTTTTATTCTCTTAGCCACAAATGTGCTTCCAAAATGCCTATAATACTTATGGGTTTTTTTAAACTATTGTTCAGCAATGCGGTCACAAATATCTGTAACTTTCTAACCAGTGCCTCTGAATAACTTTCTGGGAAACTAAGAATCACTGATTTAATGTGCATACCTACTTCAATTGTCAGTTACCTAAAGAATTATAGGCAGATACTGACCTCTTTTGAGAAGAAAAACAATGCTTATTATCCTGGGAAGCAAATAGTGACTCCTGTTTATCTCTAGCAACAAGATGGGTAGCTGTGTAAACACCACCATCAATTTTAGATCTGGTCATCTTCAGCAATGAGTAACAAATACTTCAAATACTACAGCAGCTCCTGAATTGCTTTGCCTGTTTTGAGAGCCACAGCTGAAATAGTGCCTCTAAATTGTCAAGGGAGGCACTAGTTAAAGAGAAGCTGCAGGTGTACTGACTTTCTCTACAAATATAGCTACACTTCCGCACACGTTTTCCCAGCTTAGAAGTAGAATTTTTATTTTCAGTCTAACCTATACATTGTTTAGGCTTTGCACATAGGGCTAACCCTGCCCTGCAGTAGCTGGTTTGAGGTTGGGAAAGGGTAGAGCAGCTCACTGTTGACGATGTATGATGTCCCGCTCTATAAGGCAGGACAACTCAGGGCAAGCTGCCACAGTATGCTGCTGCCCAGTGAGTGGTGTGTATGGCTCCTCTTAGCTGTATAGTTATTTATAGTTATACCTGTAATTTGTTTCCACTCAGCACACCTACTACTGGCAGCATACCTGCTTCCTGGCGTGAGGGCTACACTCACCTCCTGACCCACAGCTCCACCTGCTAGCTGGTGTCTTTCAAATAAAATATTCAATTGTTTTCGTTATTAGCCAGACTCTACTATGTGACCATAACTATCCAGAATCAGCTTTTGAAAAATGCATGGGGTGAAATCCTGGCTCCCCTGAAGTCAATGAGAGTTTTTCCATACCCAGCCAGGATTTCACACATGGTTTATTCATGCATCAGTATTCAGAGAGGAATAAATATCTGTTCACTGATACATTTGCTCTGAATGCTGAGGCTTTTAAATCTAGCACTGTCAGAGTTCTACCGTTCAACAGCAGAAATCTTTACCAAAGAACAATGTTATTACTTAGCATTGCTGAAAATCAGCAGCAAGCAGTAATAAAATGCAACAGCAGACTTTGGGGGTTGGGAAAGAGGCAAACAGGAAGCAAGATGCATTGTCCCTTTGGATAATCCAGAAGACTCTAAGCTTGATAGGTCAGTATGAACATTTTGGAAAGACTCTGCCACACCACTGATGGGCAGGTCTGATACTGTCTCCCAGCTCATTGCAGGGGCTGAAGGAGATGTAGCTCTCCCTGTGAAGAAGAATGATGGTCTTTGACTTCCCAGCAACTCAGGTGCCAATTGTTTTCAAATACTGCATAAATCAGTTGCTGATATAACCCCTACATATTACAAATTCATCATGCAAATAATATTTGAGAAGAGGTTATAACTTGGACTGCTGTGTATTCCAAAATCTGTAAGCTATTCTTACTGAAATCAGAGGGTGTGAGGTCAAAAGGGTTCTCTTATGCCAAAGAATAGGGATGGTGCCTCTATGCAGAAATAATTTGGCATGTCTTACCTTTTGCCAGCAGCCAGGCATTGGTAATCCATCCGGCCCCTGTTTCAAGGAGAAAGATAAAAAGTGCATAGATGAGCCTGACAGTATATCTGATGAAACAACCATGCCTTCTTAGCTAATGAATAGCTCCCACTTCCTAACTAATACTTTCGTCACTTAAGATGAGGAAAATTCCAACATCCAATACAGGCTGAGTGCGCTCACATTGTAAATACATACAATCCTGCCCCTCCAAAAAATTCAAATCCCAAACTACAGTGTGCCTAATCATGGTAAGAACTTTAAATCATAACTGCTATATTTTTGCTGTCATAGCAACATTATCAGGGGTCAAATTAGTTGAGCTGGATTCATTGCCAGCAGATTATATGTTAATCTAAAGTTGTATCTATTATTCATAAGTCATGGACATTTAGCCACAGATCAGTCAGCCATAGTGTATCGTTTACTGTTTTTGTGGTCCTGGTACAAAGTTAACCCATTAACAGGCTATTTATATCCAAACTGCATATGGGAATATTTTCGTACACGTTAATTCTTACCTTTAAAAAATGAAAACTAAAGGACTGAACCTACTCATACTGAAATCAGTGTGGAAAGTTGCCATGACAGCAGGGCACTAAGGTAGAAGCTGACTATTCTGGAGCATGGATAACATATGGCTGACAAGCTATTTGTAACTTGGACTGTGCTAGTTACAAGCACTTAGATACACTCCCAACACTGTATTCTGTTCTTGCTTAAAACCTCTGTGTCCCCAATTTAGCGCATGGGACAGATTCTGATCTTAGATACACAGGTTATAATGAAGTTATTCCTGATTTACACTGGGGTAGAGGACCGATCCTGTAATGTGAGTAGAGGGAATTCAGCACCTCACAGAACTGGACTATAAATGAGAGGAGAATCAGGCCCCAATCATTTATTAGCTTAAAGGCAATACTACTTTATACTTGGTTTCTTATCTGCTAACAATTCTGAGAAACAGTGTTTGTGTGTTGTGTGTGGGGTGGCTTTATTTATTTATCTATCCATTTATTTATTTTTCTGGCAAAAACTACCTGCTTTCTAGAACACAAAACAGTGCTGTTTGTTTAAAAGCTTATTCTGATAACTGTCTATCTATCCCATCAATAGAAGAACATTTTTCACAGCAATGGTGTAAGGGTTCTCCAGATATAAATGATACTACAAAGACAAACACATTTTTTAATTATGAAGGCATGCTTGATTACCCCCCAACAAAATATGAGATATGGTTATCATTAATCAGAAGCAAACAAAATATAACATGGACTATGTACTTCAGATTAAAATTCCACTGACAATTTAGATTAGAAACTTTGTACTTGATATAAAACCTACTTAATTTTAACATTCATCTTTAGATAATCGTGCTTAGCTAACAAACAATATCAGAACATGCAGACCAAATTTAACTGCCAACAATTAAAAACACCTATATCTTGAGTCTTTTCGGAAATGTGTATGTACTGTTCAATTTTAATTGGAAAAAATAAAGCGTACTTAGATTTAAAAAAAAATCTGTGTTGCCAGATTGGTACAAGGGAGAGGGTCAACAAGTAGAATTTTAGTATAGGGGGGAACTTGAATTCATGCTAACACAGAGTGGGGGAATATTGTGTGTATTGCAGGGAGGTAAGTTCCAAAGGAAAGACCATTAAATTGAAAACGTTAAATAACGAAGACAGTGAGGGTTTGGGCTGCAGACCATTATCTTCTTACAAAGCTCATCTAAGTTTTGAGTTTCAAATTTAAATACTATTCTGATCTATGGGCCCAATCCCAAAAACTTTGTTCATAGGGCCTCATCCTGCAGATCTTACTCATATCTTTGCTTATTGCAAAGCTCTATGATTTAACTCTGACAGATTGATATTCATCTCATTTTCTGCATAAACGTCATCTTGGCTCAATCCTGAAAAAAGATGCACTCAAAACTCCCATTGATTTCAGCTGGAGTCAAGTGTGCAGAATCATTTCAGGTGCAGGTTAGGGTGAAACTAACTCCTATGCAGAGGGCCAGCATGAGGTCCCCACACCACTTACGCTGTGGGTCTTAAATAACATATGGTCCTTGTGGGGCTCTCTGCAAAGAGGTGTATTTCATTCTTAGTGAGTAAGGCAAAAGGCATTTGTTGGGGGAAAAAACAAACAGTGCTGAGGGAAAAATTATGTTGGAAGAACACACTCAAACTACCATGTGATGTGGGAGCAAAATGCTGGGTGTTAGGTTCCAGGTGTTGACAGAATGTGTCTTCTCGATACGGTTATGATTGCTGAAGCAGCTGATTTGTTCATGCACATGCATGTATTAGGTGGATAATGTAAAGTCCGCTCAGAAAAACACCACTTTACACTGAGAATGACTGACTATATACAAAGGAATCACATGCAGGGTTGGTAGGAAAGAGAAATACTGTACCAATTGGCAAGGGGCATCCAGCCCATCCAGGCCTGGCTGGCCTGGCTCCCCTTTTTCCCCCTTAATTCCACGGAATCCCTGTTTGTAAAGATTAACTTGCAACGTTACTGACAAAGAAGTGTCTTTGGTATTTGATTTAGCTGGAGCCAAAAAAAAAAAAAAAAAAAAGAGACCAAGAGGAGCAAGCTTACAGCAGCAGTGATTAAAACCCGTGTGGAAATGACCCAGGTGCAGTCTCACATCTAAGACCTTAGTGTTTAAATGACCCTCCAATCAAGAAAGAACTACTTAGTACAACAGGTTTCCAATCTGTATAGAACACTGACAGGTAAGTACAAGTAGCCAGAATGTCTATGCAGCGCATTCCATGAAAAATATTCCATAAGTGACATTCATTTTTAAGATCTCCAAACTGGTAATTTAAACCAAATTAGGAGGACAAAAAATAGTCATGCTGGAATTTGCAGACTAGGAGAGGAAACCCTTTGAATGATACCAGGTTACACTATAGCTGTGGCTTGTTCCTCTCCTCTCGCTTTATCCCGTTATAATCTACAGCAGGAGGAGCGATTTCCAATACATGAGTGAGACATACCAATGGGCAAGGTGCATCTAATCCAGGGGCACCCTGTTCTCCTTTCTCCCCTTTAGGCCCCTTTTTGCCTTTCTTTCCCTTTTCCCCCTGTGGACACAATGGTTTGGATAAAACAAATGTTTCATTCTTTTGGGTAAAAAAATATAAATGAAAGAGATTGGTTTAAAAGATGGGTTTTTTTGCCAGTGGAGGGCTGAAAGGACACTTACCACTGTGTTCTGGTTTGCATGGTGCATTATGTGGAAAAATAAATAATATGATCATAAGCAAGGACTGCATCAGTTGGTATTATTGAGCTTTTGTATTAATGCCAGTATTATGAATTATTTGAATCCTAAAGTAGGGTTTGAAATGATAGGCTGACTTCCTGATTCAAACTGTGGGCAAGGACAGAAATGGCAAGCGGAATGTGTCCCTTTCTTTGGGAGCTACATAGGAAGAGGAATTTCTAGTCAGAGGTGTCTTTGGAACAACTAAACAGATCAATCTCATTTCTGCCAGTGGGGGGACGGGAGGGGAAAATAGTGGGAACAATTGATTCCCGGTGTGATTCAGTGGAGTCACAGCAGGGATGACTATGTCCCAGCATGTCCTTTACTGAATGAACCTTGCATGCATCAGTCCCAGTAGAGTCTGGGCCAAATTCTGCCCTCAGTTACCCCCATGCAAACCCACTGAAGTCAAGGGAATGGCACGGACACCACTCAGAACAGAATTTGGCCCTTCATTTCAAACCCTGCTAAACGACTCAGAAGATCCAAACTGTTTGATGTTGAGGTGCTATAAAATTTTCCAGTGATCTCTATCTTTCTGTAATTAGAAACAAATTAGAAATGCTAATGAATATTTACATTTAAATTTCATGTTCAAAACATGATTTCCAAATACCTCTCCACTGCAGGTAAAATTTCATTGGTTTATCATTATTCACTCCTTTAAGCAGGTGACTGAGTTTGCACTGAGTTGCTTTGTAAAAAAGCAAATGATTAAGATTTCTGAAAGAGAGGTTTACAGCAAATTTCACAGCTTTTGATAATCCATAGAAATGAGACACGGAAAAAGAATCTTCAGGCCTACCCTGGAAGGGTGACTCCCCTCAAGCAGTATGTGATATTTGGAGAGTCAATTTTATAATTGATTTCACACCAGTTGATCACAATGGTAAATGAGTTTCAGGCTCACTTGCAGTTTAATAAAACCAAAACTGCTTCTATTAAAAAAAAAAAAAAAAAAAAAGGAGTAGGACAATAAAAAAGAGGGGGGTGCACCAGGTATATTACAAAGAAATAGGAAAATAGTGAAAGGAAGATTAGTATGACATTGGAGAACAACCAAGGGAGGGCTTTCAAGGTTGTGGCTGTGGAAAGGATTCAATTTGTAAGGAAAAAGATAAAAAAGACAGAGGGAATTGTAAGGAAAGAAGGTAAAAGGAGAAGGAAAGAATGCACCTCTGGAAAGGCAGACATGTTTAGGATGAAGTACAGTAAATGGACTTTCAACCAGTTTCACACCAACACAAAGATTAAATCCATTTAGAAAATGATTTTTTTTTTACAAAAACTTGATTAATTTAAGAAACAAACTGTCTTACTGTAATTCATTTACAAAAGGGAAAACACATAAAATACATGAAATACTACAGTATACTGTACCATTCAAATGTAAACAAGAGTTTTCCATAGACAGATCTACTGTATTTATGGCACCATGTGAACAGAATTCCTCATCTCTCTTTCCTGTGTGCCAAAAAGCGTTCTTCCATCAACCTAGCGGTGTCTACAAAGGGTTAGATCAGCATCCTTGGTGCTTAGGGGGTGTGGATTTCTCACACACCTGAGCACCGTAGCTATATCGACGTACATTTTAAATGTAAAACAGGCCTCTGTCAATTTTAACTCACTGAGCCTCCTATTAATTCTTCAATGAACTGGGTGAGGGTGGGAAAAATGGGGGGGGGGAATAGTTGCTGTTCCCTTAACTTGCCACTCCCCACTTCCCTGAGTTTCAGGCAGATTTCAAGGGATCCCCAGAAGTCCAGGAGCATCTGTGTGAATGCCCCATGCATCACTATTGCTGTCAAGCACTGATGGATGCTGGGGAGCACAGCTCCTGCAGCAACCATGCTTCAAGGGATCCCTCTATATGTCCTGACTCTGGGCTCTTTCCCCAATGGGAGGATCAGCATCTGGAGGAGAGAGGAGCAGCACAAATGACAATAGATTAAGGCTGTTATAACTTGTGCTGTGTGTTCCCCATGTGATTAAAGATGGAGAATCAAAGAATTTTACCTGGCTCCCCTAGCCTACTCTCCCTCCTGTTCTCTCCAGACCTGTGCAGCCCAAAACCTGTGGAGGGATTGCTATGTGATTAGGGGAAGGACAGACTCCTCCCTCTCCTGGGCACAGATTCCCCTCAGCACCCAGGAGGGAGCATTAGGCCCTTAGAGTGCAGTCCGGTGAGGTTCTGGACTTCCCCCCCACCCCTCTAATATCAATTGGAGTGGCGGGTGTTAAGCACTTTGTGAGATCGAGTCTTAACCTGGGTTCAGAAAAATCAATCTCTGTCCTTTTTTAACTGTTAATGTCATACCTTTTAAAAAGATGGGTTTAAAAAGAAAAGGTAAACTACTGGCATCTGTATTTAGTGAGGTTTTTAAAACCCATTTTAATGACCCAAAATACCACATTATTTAAGTGCAGACTTTTGAGGATTCATTTTTTGATTAATACAATTTAAAACAACAACAACAAAAACCCATTCAAATCAACAACAAACCAATCAAACCACTTTTAAAAACCTATTTCTCAAAAAGTGCTCCTGGAATATAACCTTGTATGCCAACATACAGCTTTGAACAATTATGTTTTTACAGCCAAGTTATGCAGAAATTATGATGCAAACACTGACTCTCTTTCACTGTAGCAGAGCTAGTGAGCCCCTGTAGGAGAAATTACCAGTCTATGATTTAATCAGAACCAAGGGGCTGCAGATTTATGCACTGCCCAACATTATTTGAAAGGATCACATAGGTGAAAGAGGAGATGTCATTGGTCACTAAAATGTCATGTTGTTTATGCTACAAATTTCTGCAGTGTAAATGAACCTCAGATTTTTGGTGTAGAAAATTAATAATATGAACCTCTGTGACATCAGCCTAGCAGTCAATATTATTCAGCAATATTTAAAGTGAAAAAAAAAATCATGGTAAACTGGCACATAGCTGAATTGAAATCAGTGCAGCTATGCTAATTTACACTAGCTAAGGACCTGGCCTCAGCTCTCTGACTTTTTTTCTCTTACCCTAACTATTACAGCTGAGAAAATAAGTTACAATGAATGATTTATCAGTTTAACTTAGCCCTTACTGAAAAATGTATTGGATAAAATTAGCATCTTTGTTCTGATCTTGGAACAATGACAAGCAGATTGTAATTTCCTCATATCCATTTTCCAAAAACATTATTTTTTTTGGGAGGGGAGTTAAATTTCTTTAACTCTATTAATCGATTATGCATGAACATTTCTCTCCAAGTTTTGGCTGTTTGCTCTGAACGTTGTGCTAATCAGGGGTGGTTGGGCAGATAGCAGGATATTGTTTCCTCTTGCCAAGCAATAGCAGATCTTGAGACCTGGAGGGTCCATTTCCAACTAGGAGCAGAAATCAGTGTTGCAAAGCTAAGGTGTTTTCTAGTATAATTTATTTCCAAGATGTATACACCTCCTATTTCCTTGAACACAAGTAGTCAAAAACTGCAAAAAACTCAGCTTAGACACCACTGCCTTTTCACCAAGAAGCACCTGTCTTGGGCCTCTCTCTCTCTTGGAATGTCATTGCTTAATATATTGTTTCCCCTTCCTACCTCAACCCCTGGGCTTTCTGGGAAATCCCTTACCTAGGATCACATGGTTACTCAAGGTGGCCTGGCCATCCCTGCTGCTACTCTACAACACAAAGGAACGCTAAAAAACATTCCATCAGAAAGAAGAGCACTTTAATCTACACAATCCTCTTAAGAAATGTCTGGGCGCAGTACTGTACAGATCCCTTTCTATGGAGAGTTTAATCCTCCTGAATGCTTATATCTCAATGACTCACCAACAGGCATGATATTAGCACTTGTTGCCATAACAGTATTGTTTCTGTGCCCTGACTCGTAAGATACACAGGCACTTCTGGAGCGAATACTCATCATGCATGTAATATTTATAGTTCTGTGTCTGCCAATACTTGCTCATGTGACTCTGAGGTTCACTTTCTGTGAACATTCATGCCAGTGAAACTTGATCCCATGAATGTCCATGGAACGTGAACACAAAAGTGTTACGGGTATAGTTAAAGTGAAGCCATTTAAAAACTCAAGCTAAGATTTTTTGAGATCATTTGCAGTGTCTTCCTTTAGGATGATGTACTCTGCTCCCCAGCACAAGTTGCTTGCTCTGTAGTCTAATACAGGGCCAAGGTCATATCTTCTTGCAGGCCCTCTTTGAAGGAGCAGCCCCTCTACTCCTGTGGGCATAGAGAGACTGCACTTGTTGTAAGCCCCTGTGTGGGCAGCACGAAAGAAGTCTCTTTGCAAACTCTCCCTGTGGCCGCAGGGAGAGTCACATTCTGGCCCTAAAATATGAATTGCTTTTCACTGTGTTTATTATTTGCATATCACTCAGCTTGGGTTGTGAAATGAGGCTAATTAATTTCACTTTATGGTTCTCATGCACTAGAGAAATATTGCATTGTTTGGCTTACAAAAACTATAGGGAAGAGCTTTAATCCATAAAAGCAACAAATGCAAATAATTAAGATAATTCTCTTAATTGTAAAGTTTGTAAATTTTTTAAACAATCCCTAGCATACTTTATAAGGAACCAGATCCTCAGCTGGTATCAATCTGTCTAGACCCACTGGAGTCACTGGAGCTACATTGACTTATACCAGCTGAGGACCTGAGCCAGCGTCTCCCACACAAAAAATTACTACCCCAGTGACATGTGCATTGAGAATCACAGACTGACAAGGACTTTCATCAGGCATGGCATGGGGTACAGAAAAGGAGCCTGATCTTAGGGTGAGCGTGGACAAACTCTTCCCCTACTATCTTGGCAAGTGTTGTATTACTGGTTCTGCATGGAGGTTTTGGTTCTCCTTCTGACTGATGACTTCGTCTAACAAATACACGTGACCTGCCTTTTGGCACACAGTAGGAAGAAAGATCAGGTTTAATGGACAAATGATAGGGTTGGGACAGCAAAATGGACTGGGCTGAGGAATCAAACAACAGATAACAGCACTGAGGTCACCTTTTCTCCCTTTTCGCCTAGATCACCCTTTTCTCCTCGAGGACCAGGGAAACCCTATAAAAAAAAATGAACAAAGATATCTATTGGCTTCTCTATCAATGTAGGTTAGGTTTTAAAATACTGCTGGAAAACTTATACAGAAAAAGAATACTGCACTGCATGCTATGTGTCAGAAACATGGCTCATATTCAGCAAGGTCATTTTCCAGCAATGGAAGTAAAATGTGATTCAAAGTGACTCCTACTGTTGTACAGACTAAATGACATTACTGGGCTCTGAATGGGACTGCTGTAATTTGGGGCCTTTGACAGTAGGGAAGGTGGGAATGGGATGAGAGTGGGGAAGGTGGGAATTGGATCACAACAGGCTCTCACCCGCATGCCATAAGAAATCCTAAATTGTGAAAAATGCGTCATGTGTAGAGTGCGGGATTATTTTTTTTAATAGGGATGAAGTTACTTAACCAAATGTTGGTGGCTCCTTGTTCTGCTCCTAGTGAGGGGCACTAGTTAGAGTCTGATCCTGCAAACTCTTCTTACCAGGTGTAGTAGTTACTACTGTGATTAGTCCCATGCAGGTCAATGGGACTTCTTTGGGTAGTAAGCACTGTGCCTTGTGGGCTTTTCAGGGTTGGGCTGTACTTTCTCAAAATACCATTGTTCAGTCTGTCCCTCTCACCTCACTTTATCATATGCGAACAACAGCAATGCAATGTTTAGTATGTTCTCTGCCTGTTCAGCATGCACAGAAAATGGGAAATAAATGTGCTGCACCCAGTGAAGGAATCATTTACCTACCATTATGAGTAAACTGGTCATAAATATTACTTACATCAAGGCCAGGCTCGCCATCTTTGCCCTGCCAAAGAACCATATAAACTATGTTAGCATCCCTAAGCCTCATGACTATGTGATGTCTTATCTGCTAATCCCACCGATGAAGGCTGTCTTGATATGCAAGCACCTGCCTTCTGCCTACAGGAGAGCAATAGCATTCTTTTTGTACAGCAGCAACACACATTTCTAGGGTTACACAAATAGAATTGCCATTAGTGAAGGGTCTTTCTGTCAGTGTTTAACATTTCCCCTGTTTCCAGGAACTGATAACTTGACTGTAAAATTTTGCTGTAGATTGAAGCTTACTGCACAAGCTCCAGGAGCAAGTTAAAATAATGCAGTCACTAGGATCTCACCAGTTTCAATTCACAAAAAGGGCAGGAAAAGGTGAAGATTTTTACTTATGTAAGTGGCCAGCAAATAAGCATACACTGCAAACTAATATTCAGCCGGTATTTCACAGAGATGTTTAGTACACAGATGGAGCTGAAAGCCCACACTACCCATTGGCCTTCTCCTGCTCCAGGTGAAGTCTAGGGAAGTTCTGCCATTGACTTGTCAGAGCAGGATTAGGTGCATTGACTTCAATGGGAGTTGAGGGTGCTCAGCTCCTCAGCGGATAAGACCCACAGCATGCATAGATTCAGAGATAAGCCTCATCCTGACACAATGTCAGCTAGTGATCTGTTCCACTTTCAGTAAGGCAGCCACACTGATTGCACTGCCGGGTCATTGATCCAAAAGGCATGGTTTTATACACTTCCTTTTCAATGTAAATTATTTAATTTCTCCAAGGCTCAGACAAAACAGCACTGGGATATCTGGCTCAGGCAACAAGGCCTCAGAGCTGTAGAGACTGCATGCAAAATAAAGCTGCTGTGACATCTTCCCTCTAGCGGGGACAGCTGTGCTAGCTGATACACAGGGAAAATGGGTTTAGGTTCTGTCACAGAGTGGCTGGCTCTTTAAGGGGAATTGGGCCCAGCCTCACCTGTGATGGACCAGCTGAGACTGATCAGCTAGGGATCAGGTAATTATAAAAGCCAGCAAGTGGTTCAGTTGGGGGTAGACAGCTCCCAGGAATAGGGAAGCTCTAGCAGGTAGCCCCTTGGTCACGGTGGGAGAACTATAGGAAGCAGGTTTCAGTCGTAGCCGTGTTAGTCTGTATCAGCAAAAAACAAAACAAAACCAAACCAAAAACGAGGAGTACTTGTGGCACCTTAGAGACTAACAAATTTATTTGGGCATAAGCTTTCATGGGCTAGAATGTCTGATGAAGTGGGTTCTAGCCCACAAAATCTTATGCCCAAATAAATTTGTTAGACTCTAAGGTGCCAGAAGGACTCCTCATTTTGTTTATAGGAAGTAGGATGATTCCTGTGGGAGGCCCTAGAGTGATTATGACTGTCAGGCAAGTGATTTATACAGCAGAAATAGATAGGCTCCTGGAGAAGATCCTGGGTTAGGGGGAAGGGATAATTGATATATGTGCTATACTAGTTTTATGTGGAAGAAATAAACCTAAAAACCAGAGAAAAGGGTCTGGACTGAGAAGACAGACCCGCAGCCCCTCACTCTCTTTTTGGGAAAGATAATGCTGCTATGAGTGCTAGCCTTTCAGACTCCTTGTGATCTCTGTGCTCAAGAAATCTGATCATGTCTGGGCCCTGCACAAAGCCTGGTGATGGGGAGGCTTCTACAGAGGGCTGGAGGCAGTTGAGCTCTGAGTAAGGTGTAGCCCTGTGATTACAACACCCAGAAAAAGAATACATGATAGGTCTAACTTTCAGATCAGCCCCATCCTGGCATCCCTTTTTGTGCCTGCAGTTTTGTGGGTGCACATAACTGTGTGAGATGTCACTTTGATGTCTAATACCTGATGTGCGGGTGCTATTAAACATCCAAGTGACACTAATTGTATCTGCAAACTGTGGACATATAAAAAAGGGAGGGCAGAAATTTTTAAATTATCTGGTCCGGTGGCCCAATTCTGCAACACTTACACTTTTGGGGCCTTATTCTCCACTGTCTTGCACTTTACCTATCTTTTATGCTGGTATAAAGTGAGTGTTAAATGCTAGGACTGCTGCAAATGAGTAGACAATCCTGGTTTGTACTCACTTTGTACAGGTGTGAATCACTACACAATGGACAAGTCAGTGGAGAATCTGGCCCTGTGTCTTGGGAGTTTTGCTGGACTAAATATTGTGGGCCTGGGCCTGGGATGCACTTGATTGCTGGTTTTGTACTCTGTGTTCCTTCATCTTTTGTAAACATAAATATGAGTCAGATTTGGCCCAGGTTTACCTGGCCTGCTCACAGCCCCAGAGGGAGAAAGTCCACTACCAGTGGAGAGATTGTGGTGGTAAAAGGTAATTAACCCTTGCTGGTGTTGAGGAAACTATCAGAATGCAACTCACCTCTCAAAGGGGCAACAGTAGCCAACAGTAGGAAAGGGGCATGACCAGGGGGTGCACTGTCTTAGCACATTCCCTCAGCAACCTCTCACAAGGGCTCCTATGGAACTTCCAGATGAAAATAAAACTGCCCTTCTGTGGCAGACTGTCAAAGGAATATGGCAGCAACACCACCACCTGCTCTCATACTGGGAGACTCTCTAGCGCAGGGTGATGTAAATTACAACTCCCTATTCCAGCTTGAGAGAATCCAGCCCAAACAAATGAAACTGGAGAGGAGATGTATAAAACTCTGCCTTTGTAAATAATGACCCAATATAATTGCAGTGGAACCACTGTGATCTTACTAAGGCTGGAACAGATCTGTGTTTGTAACACACCACAGCTGTTGTGTCAGTGCACACAGTACACATACATGTGCACACCCACTGAGCTAATCCTCAGCTGGGGTAAACTGGGGTAGTTCAATTGACTTCAGTGGAGCTCTGCTGAGTTACATCAACTGAAGCCCTGGTCTACATATGTTAGGGATGGGTAAACTGGTTAACTAACTTATAGAAAACAGGATCCCCTCCCCAGCCCAACCCTGCCTTGAAGTTGCCTGCTCTGGTATATTCAGCTAAAACTTTTATCACTTCTGATTTCTGATCAGGAAACAAGTGCCAAAATACTATCAGAAAGTCAGTGAGACTTCTAGGCCAAATTTGCAAACTTGAGAGGTTTGGATAAGCTTTAGGTAATCATCTGAACTTCTGCATATTTATCCAAACCAAACCCAAACTATGAACCTTTTAAAGTTCTCCCATCCCGAACACACAGAAATGCAAAAAAATCAAAGCAAGCCAAAATCTTCCACATGCAAACAACACAAAAAATAGTAACAGCAAAATATTGTTGCATCAAAGAAATCTGAATAAGACATTAAGAAAATCACAAAAAACTTCCATGGCTACACTCTGTCCTGAGCTCTTTGCCAGTCTATTTTGGTGGTCTCAAGGCATCTAATAACATGTATCGACCATACATAATCAAAATGGCAGGAGTTGCAGAATAAGGGGCACTTTAACTCTAGATTTCCTCATTCTTGTTGGTTTGTTAGCTCCATTCCGTTACGTTTGCATAGTTGTATGTATGTGTAGGAATCGGTATAAGTTTGTGATATGGGCCTGCTTCAAGATCAGTGACTTTGCACTGTCAGGGATTATCATCTGCCCTCACCGCTCTCAACTAATTACACTGCTGGATGGAAAATGGTAATAAAACACAGCAAAGTTTAATCAAGGAGTGGTGAAAGTTGCAATGTGTACAAGTTCCATGCAACTTACAGGCAAACCATATGGTCCTCTGGGTCCAGGGTCACCAACAGCTCCCTTTTCACCCTAGAAAAAAAGATTAAAAACACACATCTGGTTTAATCACAAAACAGTCTCTTCATGTTAAAATAATCCCTCTTTCTCAAAAGTGGAAGCCTATTTATCTCTAATCCTTTGGCTGGATAATGTCTGCAAATCTGATTTTCAGTAAATAGTTAAATGAAAACGACAGGGCTGTATATTCCTATGTTCAGACACACTGATTGTATCTCTTTCTGGGTGACTCAAGATAAGCCAGTACAGTACGATAAATGACAACTGTGATAAAGGTAAACATTATCATGTATTAATACTATTTTGTGTCGTTTGTTTAGTACCAAAAATGTATGTAGTTGCTAAACATCCAGTGTTATTAACTTCCAGCCAGTGCTACGAGCTCGTAACAGCTGGAGCACTGGGCCGTCAGGAGGAGCCCAATACCGTAATGAAAGCTGTGTGCTCAGCACCTTGCATCCCGCTCTTGCTGAACAGCTGAGATTTGCTATGATGCACCACAAAATTACCGTCAACCAGGGCTTGTGTGTAACAGGCAATATTATTAACAGTAATATCGTGAAGACCATACCATTAGTAGAGCCATATATTTAGCTGCTCAGATATATTAAATAAAAATTCTAACTCGCGGTGAGACAAATAGAAGTGATTTTCACTGAGAGTCCGATCCCACTCCACACTGAAGTCAGTGGAAGAATAAAGAGTTTCCAAAGAGGGATGCTATTAGAGCAACTATGCACATAACTTTTTACAAGCCAATAGAGAGGAAACATTTCCAGAATGAAATGAAATCTCTAGAAAACAAATGTAAGGTTGGAATCAGTACTGGGCTTAGTGTTTTTCAAGGTGACTGACAGGAAAAAAAAACACGTTTCAAATTAGCTGACAGTGGCTCTGCATCAGTGCTGCTGCAGGCCCTCTGGTGGTGATCTTGTTAAATCGTGTATGCTAAACACAGATATGCCTGGTGAGCAGCAAGATGGGAGACTCCAAGAAACATCAAGCCTGCTGCAGTAAATAATGAAAGGTTTGCTTTCCACGGTATTCTTCCCTCTCACTAAGCACTGAACCAACACTCCAACACAGCCTTTTGGTGGGACTGTGCTGCTGGAGGTGTTGTGTTTTGCATGAGACAAAAAAGAGAGGTCCTGGTCACATATGGTTTTCAAGGCTGCTTGTTTGACTAGGTTCCCCCTGGAGTGTTGCTTGGGTATCTTCTTCACTTCTTTTTCTTAATACAAACAAAGCTTTCGTGTAATGTTCCTGGCATGGAAGGACACCATGTTCCATCCCAGACGTTGCCACAGTTCAGTGGTAGATGAAGTGTCTGCCTCTTGGTGAAACGTACTCTAAAAATCTAAATGATTAATTATCCATTATTACTAGAAAGGATACATTTTTAAAAGCACAGACTGGAGATTTAGATGTGTGTTATCTTTCGGAGTCATGGATAAATCCCTGTGCACTGCTCTGAGAATGTACCACTTAGGTGTAAATTATATTGCTTGGGCAATAACAGCAAGGAGGCTCCAGAAAAAAAAATTAGCTGAAAGAATCTCTTGTTTAATAATCCCAGCAACAAGGGATGCATTAGGGGGACTGACATATGATCAAGTTTAGATACTTTACATTTTTGATGAAGATTATAGCTCCTTATATGTGCCTCAGTCTGGATGAGACTAAGTGTCCGATTAAGGTCTTTCTTGATTCTGTTGATCTCCCAACTGTTTCTGACCAGGCAGCGAGACTAGATACCCTTGTAAAACAACAGGAGATACTAGAAGCAACAGCTGATTTACAAAATTAATCCCCTGGGGCCTCAGCACTTTCTGCCAGAAGAAGCTAAGAGATTTGCTAACCTACTTATATAACTGCTACAAAGTTCTCTGATCCATATTTGAGATACATCAAGACTAGTTAATGTCCTTTTGATCTAGACCATATGTAGTTCTCTCAAAATAGGCCAGTGTCATTGTTAAACATATGGTAGACATCAAAATACTGGCAAAGGGTTTGGAAAATCAGTTCTGGGAAGTCATCCCATCTATTATACACAAGGATCGGACTGGATATGTACCCTACAGATTTTCTACCTCCAATCTGAAGCACCTGCGGAAAGGTGTTTGGAACATGGCTCATGCCATCAGTGGCTATGGATTAGGATGAATTAAGGGTGGGGGGAAGACTTTTGGGATTGCTGCCCTGAACAGTGAAATAAATACTTGCTTCAGAGAAACAGACATTCACAGTCTAGTTTTAAGAAACTCTTAATCTTTTATTTTCAGAATCTTGCTAGTGCAAAAATAACAATTTGTCATTCTTCAGTGTTGTTTCCTGCCATTTTAGATCCAGTGTCCTGAATTACGTTGTTCTGTGTTGTGCTGAAGTACTGTATTTGCAGGAACAACACTATATTTGGTTTCTCCCTAGAACCTGCACACAAACTAGATGGAGATCTCATGAGGCCACCCCACTGAGAAGAGTTTTCAATAAATAAATGTGTGGTCAGAAACACTAATGTATTTTGAATGTATTTAGTGACAGAAGTTTTAGGCAAGCCACTTGTTTGAGGTCCTGAAAAGAGCTGAGTTCAGAAACAAAACTTTGCCACACAGGTGAGAATCCCTTGGAATTCCTATTTCATTAAGTGTGAATCTTTCAAAACCTTTTAAACTAATAAGAGACTGGAGAAGCAGTCTTGTCTGACAACATTATCGCTGACATTTACATTAGCTATTGGATGATTAGCCATAGGGAATATACAAAATACAAATACTCCAAGATGTTTGATTGTCTAGAGGGAAAATAGAGTTTACTGGCAAACAGACAATGTAAATTAGATGTTGTTAGGTCTTTCAGCCAGCCTTTATACCTATTATTAAACAATCAACTCCATTTTTTGGTTAGAAAAATCATGAAAATATAAGCAGAGATGGCTGTAGTAAAAACTCCTGCAGTTCCTGGTGAAATGGAAATGCTGATATTTTCAGTGGACTAATAAAAATTTGAATGTATGGAGCACCTTTCATACCAGAATATCAAAGTGTTTTATAAATTTTAATTCATTGTCATATCTCTTTTACAAAAAGAAGTATTACATACAAATATAGCATTGTGCACAAAGTATCATCCTGAAATGCTGCCCATGGTCATCTGAGAGTATTACATTCCCATGTAACAGATAATAATCATTTGCAACGCTTATAAAACATCTTACATTTTTAAAGCACTATTCTCACAATAACCATGTAGGGTAGTTAGGCAATTATCACCATCTCAGTTTTACAGAAGGAGGAACTGAGACAAAGAGCATCAAATTCAGCTCTGAATTAAGTAGGTGCAACTCTGACTGGAGTCAATAGGAGTTGTATTCTCTTATACCAGAATTGAATTGGGCCAAGAGAAGTTAAATGACTTGACCAAGGTCATGCAGTGAATAAGGTTTCCTGTCTCAGAGTCCCCTGAACCAGTTCTTTAGACCACACTGCCTCCCTCTAAATAGGAGTATTCAGTGTTTGAGATTCTAGTGAAATAGTTAAACTTGAAAAAATTCAGATCCGGACAATGTTCCTTCTGCCACATGCCAAGGAATAGTAAATGTTATTAGATCAAGTGAATCCATCGCTGCCCAAAATTCTGCATATACAAAAATGAATCCATATAGTTAAGGAACTAATACATTTTAATTTGATTTTTCCTTGCTCCCTGAAACACTTAAGGAGTCCTAAATCTGCACTCAACTACAGTGTCTTTTAAAAACCGAGATTAGCTTTCCAAATTATAAGTATAATATGTGGATTTACAATTTACTTTGTATTTGCAACTGACCCTTCCTCAACATTTCACCTTGAGACATCTGTGTACCCTTCCAACTTAACACTAGCTTCTGTTCCTGAACCAAAGATTTTGTTGTCATCATGGACAAAATTTGATCCTGTATCATGATATCCAGCAGCTATACTATGGGCTATTATTTTGAAATGTAAAGGTTGAGGTCCAAGGGCAAAATGTTTGTGCTCCTGCTTTTGCATACAGAAGCTCAATAAGTGCATGTGCAAATTGTAATGACGCATGAAAATAGCTGACAGTGCATTTATTATTTATTTCAATTTAAATAGTTAAAAAAGACATTTTTACAAAAGTCTAGGCACCCTGACACATAACAAATGCCACAGCAAAACCCCAGCAGCATTAAATAATTATTCAGGCAGGATCTCTGCTAGCCTGCCATTTACAAAAAAACTCCTTTCCACACTCCATCATTTAATTGATTTATTATTAGTTTCATTTGTTATTTATATTACTGTAGTGGATAGGAGCCCTAATCATGGACCAGGACCCCATTGTATTGGGAACTTTACAAACAGAACAAAAAACTTGGTTTATAATTTAAATTTTAATCTTTTCTTTCTTTTCTTTTTCAAAAAAGGTCTGGAGTGGTTACAGAATTCCTGGTCCTCCACAGTTACCAGAGAAGACCAGGATGTGTTGCAGCAAGGAGCTTAATAAACGTAGGAACTACTTTAGTTGCTGCTTAATGCATGGCTCTTCGTGTTTATGTCCTTACAATACACAGAGATGTGTATCTTTCCAAGAAGACTTGAGTAATGTAATACCCTACAAAAAATAAGCTATGGCCCTCAAGACCATTAAACCAAACTTAGTGGCAACATTAGCTACTGTACCTGTTTTGGACTACAGTACATGTCTACATCTTATATCTCACCACATATTTTTGCAAAAATGAATCCTCAAGTCATGCAGATCTGTCTCGGATGAGCCGCTGTTAAAGCTAATTGGATCCATGCCATATAGCAATGACTTCAGTATGGCAGGTCTGAAGTAGTGTTACCACAGCTGTTTGTTAGAAATCCAAACAGACATAATTCTGGGTTTGCGACTCCTAGGAGGTTTTAGTCAGTATCAAGTATCATCTTTTGTTTGTTGTGCAAGTTTAAAGTGGCGTTAAGGTTGACAGGCTCATAGTTAAAACGCCAGGCCCCCATCTTATTTAGGTTGAAATCGATAGGAAATTTCCTATGGATTTTCAATGGGAGCAGGCTCAGTTCCTAGCTTCTACCCTAAAAAATAGTGATAATTAAATGCTTCCCAGATTTTGAGGAGACCCCTCAGCTCCTCTAAGAACAAGAAATGCGAAAATCCCTGTTCCTCAACTGGATGACTCAGCAGTCAAATATGGAGCACTGAGTTTTTTGATATTGTGCATGTACACAATCAAATCACACTGTCTTCTGCTTTCTCAGTTTTCTCCATCATTCTAGGCACACAAGACAACGAAACTGACCAAAATCCTGTTCTATGGAACACTCAGAATGCAGGAGTCTTACTAGTTTCTTCCTGAGCTGTGATTGCAAAATACCCATTGCCCTGGATTCCTCTTTGTTAGTGAACAACAGAAGCAGCTCCTACAACCTAAGGAGATGAATGTGTGGTCAGCATCATTTGAAAATTTCACTCCAAACCCCCCCTTTCATACAGCTCCTGTAGCTGCAGAGATTCACAGATAAATATATAAAATGTCTAAAAAAACCCAAGTGGGTGAAATGACAAGTAACTCCTGATATGAATACTGAATTTGTTTTGTTCCAATTCCAGACTTCTTATCGGTAGTTATTGTTTGTAATGCGGTCACTGATGTAGTACGGCAAGAAGAAATGCTCACTCATCCCGAGCAGTATCTGTAGTTCTTTGAGATGTCTCTCCCCAGGGGTGCTCCACTTTAGGTGCGCTAGAGATTTCTCATAGCAGCGTCCGTCTGGCCCGTGTCATTGCTTTATAGCACTACGTGGGCAAACCACCCTCAGTTCCTTCTCTACTGTGAAGCCTTGTAACAGAGAACTCCAAAGCAGCGGGGAAGGAAGGCAGGTTGTGGAGCACCCATAGGGACACACATCTTGAAGAACTACAGTTACTGCACAGGGTGAGTAACCAATTCTTCTTCAAGTAGTGTCCCTACAGGTGCTCCACACTAGGTGACTACCGAGCAATTCCCGCTAAGGCGGAGGGGGTTTCAGCGTTGAGTCCAGTATGGAAGAAAGTACAGCCGAGCCGAACACAGTATCAGAAGCGGAGTCGTGAGTTATTTCCTAGCATTCAGCGAGTGTATGTATAGAAGCCAAAGTAGTGGCCTTACATATTCCAATAATGGGTACGTTTTTGAGAAGTGCCGTAGAGGTGGAAATGGACCTCGTAGAGTGAGTATGTATGTCCGAAGGTGCTTGAATATTACAAGATTCGTAGCAAGAATTAATGCAGTCAGATATTCACTTAGAAAGTCTTTGATTAGAGACTGCAGACCCTTTCAATCTATCTGCGAGCAAGACAATCAATTTGGGTGTCTTTCTGAAGGGTTTAGTCCTATCCAGACTGAAGGCCAGGGACAGTGATTGGTGAGCAAACGGCCAGGTGCATCAGATAAGGAAACCATGTTTGTCTGGGCCAGGTTGCAACTATTAGAATGACTCTGGATTTGTCCTTCTTTATTTTGAGCAGTCACTCCCACTCCCCGAATGTTCCTCTGTGCCCCCCAAGGGGGGGTGTGCCCCACAGATTGGAGACCTCTGTTTTAGATCATACCCTCAGCGATGCACATTGTCAATATCTTTGACTTGTTGTAACTGACTGAAACACAGTAAACAATTCTCCTGCTGCTGCACAAGGACTAGCATACAGCTCCCTTCCTCTCATCTTTGTGAGCGCGGCAGGGCTAACAGGAATGAAAAGCAATAAAAACTTATTAGAATAACTAAATTAAGCAGATATGACTGAATAGGCTCAGAGAGTAGATCATATGAGTAAGAAGGTGCTATTTTTACAGTTTTCAGATTAAAAATGCACTTTAAACTACATTAGGAAGTCTGATCCTTAAACTCAGGAGGTACTATTCTGCTCAGTAACATTTGTGTGTGTCATTAGTTTTAGAACAACATTTTGCCATGATGTTCTCTTCATAAGGAGAAACATCTGAATAATGTGTACTTACTCTGTCTCCTTTAGGACCTGCTGGGCCATGTGGACCGACTGGGCCATCCATACCCTAAAAAATTAAACAAACAAGTAGTGAAAAACAAATGCTCTGAAATCTGTTAGCAGTTCTTAACTGCAGGTTTATTCTAGTCAGGAACTGCCTTAGGATCAGTTCAGCTCCCATTGGCTAAAAATATGGGCTGAGACTGTCAAATCTTAATTATGCTGTGAATTGGGCATCCAAATTCACTAGGTGGTTTGAAAATCCCATCTATAAACTATTAGATGTGATGTATGTAGCTCATCTTTCATCTAATTGGTTTGTACTTTATTACTTTAAGTCAATAGATTTATAGAGGTTTGAAAATGTAGAGTGAATTTCTGTCACAAGGAGTTAAAGGGTTAAACAAGGAAGTGTATACTAAGAATTGTGTTGATTAAATATAAGAGGCCATAAAGATGAATGACAGGCTTAAGAAGGCCTTTAAATACGCAGCTATGTTGTTCCTTCACTTTTTCCCTTCCTCCTTCATCATTATAAATGCCACAGCAGTTAATATTTGTTGTAAATGTCAGAAGGCTCAAAATCGACTTGTAACAGTTTTGCACCACTCTCACAGACTCTGTATTACCTGGTCTCGTGAAGCTAGTACAAAACTCATCAGGGCTTCAGATTATATAGGGAAGCCTAATCTTACCAAGTAGAACAAGCACTAGTGAAACCATTACTTTTTTGACTTTTTTGTTATTGTTGCTTTCTAAGCTCAGAATTGATGTTCCAAGCATTGCATGGTTTCCATTGCTGAAGTCAGAGGGAAAAGTACAAATAAAAGACAGGAAAAGGAAGATATACAGCATGCTTCATTCAAATGGCAGTTCTCCTTACATGGGACTTGAAAGCTAGTCTCAGTGACAAAGCTACAATTTCCAAGGCCAATGTAAATCCAAGATGGACATAAAGCTCAGAAAGAAGATGAATATACTTAGATACACTGAGCCATGTCACATTTTAACAGATTTTCCCGTACAGCTATATAAACAAGGCCAGCTCCAACCAAAATTTCACCCCATAATGAATTTTTTAAGATTCAGAGCCCCATCTACAGAGCACGGCACTACCTGTCCCCCACTGCTAGCCTATACCAAGACTTTCTTCAGATTCAGCATCATGTAAGTTGCCTGATAAATTCTGCCTCATTCCATGTAAGACACATGTATAAACTAGGCAAATAGGACCACTGTGAAACACATAGACTCAGTAGCAAAGCATGACACAGGAATGCAAGGGACTCACCCGGGGTCCTGGCTTTCCGTCTAAGCCAGATGCTCCCTGTATGATTAGGTGGAAGCATGGATGATGGGTATACCATGAATGACAAGAATGTGAGATTAGTAAGTGGTGTTGATGAATAAACATAACTTAAACACAGAATATAAGCTGTTACGGGGTTCTGGAATGAGGATCACATTATTACAATATGTTAGTTAAAAAATTACATACAACATTAAGAGCCGGATTCTGATCTCAGTTACACTGGTTTTACATTGATGTAACACCACAGACCTGATGGAATTGCTTCTGATTTACACCAGCATACCTGAGATTAGAATGAGGCCCTAGATATATTAGTATTACAAACATCAGACATTATGGTGTTTCTTGTGCTTTAATATACAAATAATTTATAAATTAACTAGCAAGTTGTCTAATGTGAATAAAATACTGACAATACTGACTACTCTACTTTGCAATGAAATTAAAATATATATTTTAACATCGATAAGAAGTGTTTAAGCTGAAGAAAATTGTGTTACATCACCAACAAAATCTTGGCCCCCATTACAATGGTTTAATTCATTTTCAAGAGCCCAGGAGACAATGATGTTTCCTGTTTTTACCAGCAAATTACAATTGTAGTGCATGTTCATGAACAATGAATCTAATTCCAGGCTGGAAGTGCATATAATGCATTGCAGGTTGGGCTATTCAGTTTAACATCCTTGGGGACTGGCTGACACCTGGTGGATTTTATGTGAATAACATAAGACTGTTGCACTGGAAACTATTTGCTGGATTATCAAAGGGACCTTGTCAACTTGAAAATGGTTAGTTTCACTGAGAGAAACTAAAATCTTTTTGGTAAAGGTGACATTCCTCAGAGTCTCTCTGCAAATCTTTAAAAACTTTTGACCAGATTTTTTCTGATCATTGCAAGACCCACAAAACAACAGGGGAAACAGATTGACTATAAAGTGGAAAACAATTAAATTGACTTTTCACAAAGTGCTGTCAAATGCACAAAGGAAACACACTAAAATATATTGTTTTTCTTCTAATCGCTTTCAGCTCTGGTGTCTCTTGGGACAAAATTTTCAAATAGAAATGTGATTTTTAAGTCAATTGTGTCCCTTTAAGATCAATCTATGCCAAGTACCTATAATGAAAACTGTTCTGAACAGTACATGGCAAAAGTTAAAATATATATATATCCAGCATCCCTGGCTGAATGGGGAATGTTTTAACATTCTAGAAGCCAATTCCCAAGGTCTTCACTCAAATTTTACTCAGTCCTGACTCAGGCAAACCTCCCACTTTAGTAGCAATTCTTCAATGAAATATCACTGAGGATACATCGAAATTAAAACACAACGTGTTTGATAAAACCACGTTTTTAAAACAAACACCACACAACATTGAAATCACAACATGATTAATGTAATGGGGCTGACAGCATCCTCGTGAGGCTATTAACACTGTCCACTGACACATGACAAAAAGAAACTGACAGCACTGTGTGTTACAGGATGTGACTTTGGACAATGGTACAGACTCTGGGTACAACAAAACAAGACTGATGTTCTGCTCCAACATGATAGAGGTTTATAAATGCTGTTGAGTAAACCAGAGTTGTTGGTTGAAAGAAGAGAGAAAAGTCTGTGATTTGCACTGAAATGGAATAGTTTTTTTTACTTACTGGAAGACCAAGGGGCCCTCTGTCACCCTTTTGACCTGGTTCACCCTTCAATCCTTTAAGACCATTTAACCCTGGTTCACCCTAAATGTAAAAGTATAAATGCCAATTTTTTGGTGCTACAATGGGTATTTAAGCTGGGACAGAAGAGAGCCAGTCTTAGATGTAGCTGCAAATTCCAGTTCAAAACAACAGCAAGGTCTTTTCAGCGTAAGCTACTAATTCAGCATTCACAGATTATTGGCAATTTACATGGAGATATTGTATTGACCTGTACTAAAATATACAATAGATAATGACTGGTCATTTTAAATACAATTGTGTGTTGAAATAATACAAGAAACTCTGCTGTGTAAGACTTTCTTGAATCACTTCTAAATAATTATTGAAGTATTTGTCTGATGTGGGGTCAATTGTAATTTTCCTGCCTCTTTTGAGTATCCTGTATGCCCACACGTTTCTGTCGTAGGCTGATAATTCAAACTAAAGAAAAACCTTAGACAAGAATATTAGAGGCTGCATTTTGTTCAGATTAGTGATAATTGCAGTGAGATCTGCAGAAAAGTGCAATTTGTGTGGAAGTACATTCTCTTCTAATGACAAACTGGAATTTGCAACACAGTCTTATGTAAAGATACTTTAAACCTTTAAGCACACATAGTTAAACGGCAAATTAAGAGGAGCAGTGTGTTGTACTGGGACAATGCATTTTTGGGGCCCATCCTTCACTGATCTCACAAAAAAGGTATTTATAGTAAAACAAAAGATATTGTGGAAAGATTGTGACTCTGACGTTACATAGACATCGCTGTATTAAAAATTGTGAAGTGAATAATGGTGGACCTAAGTGCGTGTGAAGACATCTTCACACCATGTAAAACTACCACAGCATGGTGGTTCTATAGACAACTCAGGGTGCTTCCAGTGAGAAATAGAAATGCATAGGATTTTCTCTATGCCGAAGACTGTTCCCTCTGCCCTCTTCCCAAGGTTTCTCTTTGCCACACAAACCCCCAAACAAACCATAAAAGAATTTAATCTACGCTTCTGCTTTCAGTGACGTCTCCTTTGTACCCTGCCTAAAAACAGGAGCCATTTCTCTATTCTTCCTCCATTTGAGTGAATGAATATGTCTGCTACGGAGCTGGAAATTGTAATTTCCAGCTTGAGTAGACATATCTGGGCTATGCCCCTTTCCGGACATTTTGGAAGCAGAAATCCCACAAAAACCTGACTCTCAGGTCAAAAGTCTGAGGTAAGACAGGTCTGATGCTAATATGGAATAGAACTAGGGCTGTCAATTAATCACAGTTAACTCACGTGATTAACTTAAAAAAATTAATTGCAATTAAAAAAATTAATTGCAATTAATCACAGTTTTAATTGCACTGTTAAACAATAGAATACCAATTAAAATGTATTAAATATTTTGGATATTCTTCTACATTTTCATATATATTGTATTCTGTGTTGTAATTGAAATCAAAGTGTATATTATGTTTGATTATAAATATAAGCACGGTAAAAATGATAAAAGAAATTGTATTTCTCAACCCATCTCATACAAGTACTGTAGTGCAATCACTTTGTCATGAAAGTGAAATTTACAAATGTAGATTTTTTTTGTTACATAATTGCACTTGAAAACAAAACAATGTAAAACTTCAGAGCCTACAAGACAACTCAATCCTACAATGCTTCGGCCACCATTCCAGAGGACATGCTTCCATGCTGATGACACTCGTTAAAAAAATAATGTGTTAATTAAATTTGTGACTGAACTCCTTGGGGGAGAATTGCATTTTCCCTGCTCTGTTTTACTCACATTCTGCCATATATTTCATGTTATAGCAGTCTCAGATGATGACCCAGAATGTTGTTCGTTTTAAGGCCACTTTCACTGCGGATTTGACAAAATGCAAAGAAGGTACTAATGTGAGATTTCTAAAGATAGCTACAGCACTCAACCCAAGGTTTAAGAATCTGAAAGGGATGAGGTGTGGAGCATGCTTTCAGAAGTCTTAAAAGAGCAACACTCCCATGTGGAAATTACAGAACCCAAACCACCAAAAAAGAAAATTAACCTTCTGCTGGTAGCCTCCAACTCAGATAATGAAAATGACCATGCGTTGGTCTGCACTGCTTTGGATTGTTATTGAGCAGAACCCATCATCAGCATGGATGCATGTCCCTTGGAATGGTGGTTTAAGGATGAAGGGACATATGAATCTTTAGCACATCTGGTACATAAATATCTTGTGACGCCAGCTACAACAGTTCCACGGGAACACCTGCTCTCACTTTCAGGTGACATTGTAAACAAAAAGTGAGCAGCATTATCTCCTGCAAATGTAAACAAACTTATCTGTCTGAGCGATTGGCTGAACAAGAAGTAGGACTGAGTGGACTTGAAAGCAATACAATTTTACATTGTTTTATTTTTGAATGCAGTTTTTTGTACATAATTCTACATTTGTAAGTTCAACTTTCATGATAAGGAGATTGCACTACAGTACTTGTATTAGATGAATTGAAAAATACTATTTCTTTTGTTTTTTCACAGTGCAAATACTTGTAATCAAAAATAAATAGGAAGTGAGTACTGTACACTTTGTATTCTGTGTTATAATTGAAATAAAAATATTTGAAAATGTAGAAAACATCCAAAATATTTAAATAAATGGTATTCTATTAATCGCATGATTAATCACAATTAATTTTTAATTGCCTGACAGCCCTAAATAGAACAGATTTCAGAAGATCATTCCTGACCCAAGCCTCCAATGCCAGGCAAAGTTTGACATAGTCTAACTGTGGCTCAAACCTTTAAAAAGGGATATTTCTGTCTCATCCCCCATACCTAAAAAACAAAATAATCCTTTTTTAGAAAGCTGAATATGAAAAGAGAAATGTAATGATTAAAATGGTTGTTACAGGATTCATTATGCTTGAGTGTGATACTGAATTTTTAAATTCATGTGTTAATTTAATTAAAATACAAATTAAACCCTGGTTTCTTTTAACCTTTCCAAAATCATCCATGTTTTCAGGAAACTGGCTGTTGTCTAAGACTTTTACAGGGCTTCTGGGGTGTGTGTCATGCGCACATGCTATGCTAGGGATGAGGGAGTGTTTCCAGCAGCACTAAGATATATACTGAAGCTGGGGTGGGACTCCTGGTGGGGATTGTGGGAAGTGAGGTGAACTTGTGTTGGAAGGCATAGGAGATGGGAGAGAGAGAGCAGAGCAAGAGGAAAAGAGGCATATCTGGAAACAAGTTTATTTGATTTCACCTCCTCCATGTACAACACACTCATCCTCTGTGTTCTAAAGTGTAATTTAAGGGAATTGCAAAGCACTAATTAGAATAGCATGAAACTCTCACCAGCAAACAGGAGGCTGGGTAATTTTAATACCAGTTCACAATCATCATTATAAAAATCTAGTCCAATTTATGCTCATGTGAAACACACACAAGCAATGATCATAAATCAATACAATTCAAAAATATCCTTTAACTTTTACTTTAAGTATCTGCCTAAAGGCTTAAGAGTATCAGAAATATTTAACAAATAAATGAGACAAAGGACACAACATAGATGCATGCTTCACTATGGTTAACAAAGAACAGAGCATGGCACATTACATATTTAAAGAATCCAGGCAATTATTCATTTACCTTTGGGCCAGGCAGTCCATGGGGTCCCTGAAAATAAAGATTCCATCTTTAATGAAGAAAATAAAGGTTTGTTGCCTTTTCTAGGTACAAGTTGCACCGGCAGTTTTGTTTTCACAAAATAAATTGTGAGTGCCAATATAAATAGTTGCACCTCTAAGTACCTCATTGGGGGAACAAAACAGGGAAACACATTTATACCCACAATTAATTTCCCCACTTCCCAAGAACTTTGGGTTAGGATCCAAATACAGATCCAAAATCCATGGCTTGGGCCCATCTCTAGTAGTCATGTTCTCTCATAGCACTTTTATTAAACAAGCATTACAATGGGGAGAGGGAAAGAAAGACTTACCATAGGGCCTGGTGACCCATGCGGCCCTGGTGGTCCTGGGGGTCCTATGATCTACATATAGAAAATGATGTTATTAGCTCATGTAGTGAAAGGAATCTCCCTTGTAAATACAGGAAGTCAGACTCTTTCTCCCCAGCTCTCTGCTAATATCATTTGTCACCATTCAGATGAAGAATACTGCAGAGTGCTGCAGTTGCTGGAGAGCACTTTAAAAAGTAACAACATAACTTGCACATATATATGGCATCTTTATCTTGGTACTTGGAGTGCTTCTCAGACTTGGCTATTATTCTCACTTAATGGACGGGGTATCTGAGGTACAGAGAGAAAAAAATTACATGCCCAAGGTCATACTTCAAGTCAAATGCAGAGCTACAAACAGAATACAAGGTCTCCTGACTCCCAGTCCTCCACTCAAACCATTAGATAACTTTAAAACATTAGCTAGTAGTGAATTTCTTCAAATCATGTCTGAGTAGGGATGCTGTTGGCTCTTATTTTCTGGTACGTATTCCCTGCTGTACTTGCAATCTATATTCTACAGGAATAGCGAGGGATGCTGTGATGCCATTCCCTGGTTCCTTTCCAATCCTGATCAATGGAAATAAAACTGAACAATTTACCTTAAGTCTTGGGATATGTCTAGATTGCCCTCTTCCTCCCTTTTTATTTGATTTAGCCCAACAAGCACTACGTGCACAAATATTCAGGCTTAATCCCAATGATGAAGTCATTACAACAGGTAATCAGGTTATTCAGCTTTCAGCACGTGCTCATTATATGCTGGTTTACTTTACTGATCCCACCAAATCCAGAAAGAAGAATTGCGTTCTGGTGTTTATAATGCTTAACACCACTTCTCACACTGGGCTCAATGCAAAATAGCTATGAATTGTGAGTTATGACAGCAGTACTGAGCTACCAGCAGGGCTGCCGAGCAGCATAGCCAGTTCTAGAGATTAACATACAGCACTAATGACTTTTCTAGCCAATCCTCTGAGGTTAAGTGTGGTGTCAACAAAGCAGGTTTTAAAATGTAAAATAGGATGAAGAGAGAAGGGTTGATAATGGATGTTGGGAATCTCCTGGGAGTGGAGAGGAGTGGTGATGCCTCCAATGGGAGAAGAAAATGAGGACGATTACCATGGCTGTTTTCTCTATGGGATAAGCCTTTTACAAAAACTCTGCAAGGAAATTCAGCAAGTATGTGCTGAGATCTTTACTTTCCAACATTATGTGTGTGTGGAACTCAATGAATTGATTTTCCCTTCAGAGCTAGATTGAGACATTTGTGCTCTGTAGTGAGAAATGGGATCTCGAAATGCCAGGACAGGGAGCCAGCAACTCTTGAATTCTTATCCTAGCTCTAACATTGATTGCCTGTCGTCTTCGGCAAGATGTTTAACCTCTTTGCTTCAGTTTCATGATCTATAACAGGGTAGGCAACCTATTGCACACGTGCTGAAGGCAGCACGCGAGTTGATTTTCAGTGGCACTCACACTGCCCGGGTCCTGGCCATTGATCCGGGGGGCTCTGCATTTTAATGTAATTTTAAATGAAGCTTCTTAAACATTTTAAAACCCTTATTTACTTTACATACAACAATAGTTTAGTTATGTATTATAGACTTATAGAAAGAGACCTTCTAAAAATGTTAAATGTATTACTGGCACACAAAACCTTAAATTAGAGTGAATAAATGAAGACTCAGCACACCACTTCTGAAAGGTTGCCAACCCCTGATCTATAATATTGAGCTAATGGTACTTACCTATATCACAGGAGCCTTGCGTGAGGTTTTTATTTATGTTTGCAAAATGTTTTGAAGAGCCACATACATGTCTGATAATGCAAACACTTACTCATGTGAGTAATCCTGAATATTTCCATGGGACTATTCATGCCAGTAAAGATGCACCCATACATAAATATTTCCAAGATCAGGTCTGAAGTCGTTAAGGACCGGATATAATGCTCAACCAATGAAGGGAGTCCTTCATTTGACTGTAGTAGGCTTTGGATTGGGGCATACCATCATTATAGCCCTTTGGAGATCTGCTTCTCATCTGTCCCTCTGAGATACTCACTGTACAAGGCTGACAGATAAACAGATTGCTGAGACAGGAAATTCCCATCAATCTTATCTCTCTGTCTTACCGCTCTATGATTCAACACAAGAAGGGATGGTTCCTATTCTCAGGGAAGCCAATGGGAGTTTTGTCAATGACTTATGTAGGGGGTCTGGATTCTTATATAGCTTTTAAAACATAGTATAGGGCTAAGTTAGTAAACTAGTGACCTGCTTTCCAGAAGTCTGTATAGACCGGTGATTCTCAAATTATTGTCCATCAGTGGTCTCCCTTGCCCACCCTGGTTGATCACAGAGTGAAACATTTAAAAAACCCCAAATTAGGAAACTGTGGGAGTTGGTAGGAGGGGTCATCCATGAAGGTCCCTCTTTCTCTCATATGAAGTGTCCCTCAGAATGAAAAGGTGGAGAATCACTGCTACAATAATGAGCACATCACAACAGCATGGCAAGACTTACAGAAGGACCTTGAGGACCAGGCAAACCACCATCTCCTTTTTCTCCTTTCATACCATTGGCTCCCTACAAAATCATTATAAAGAGTTATTAAACAATTTCTGTCTTATTAACAATTGAATTCACTTTAGAGAAAAGTACATTTTTGTAATTAAATATTTATGCTTTTCATAATAAAAGTTTTGCTTATAATGGAATTATATCTCTAACTGTCATGACTTTCATACTTGACACCATGAATTATAAATGTATGCTTATTGCAAAAACCCATGATAATAGCCACTAAGCACTAGACTATCAAACAATTACAAATATTAATTTTAACATGCATGGTTAAAAATATAGATAGAGCAGACAGCAAGGAGTTTATTAAAAGCTCTTTCTATTGTAATCATACTGATTTCATTATACATTGTGCATGTGAGTGTGTGTGTGTATATACACACGCACACTATGTATACATGTATCTATTAGGGCTGTTGATTAATTGCAGTTAACTAACGCGATTAACTCAAAAAAATTAATCGCGATTAAAAAAATTAATTGCGATTAATCGCAGTTTTAATTGCACTGTTAAAAAAAGAATACCAATCAAAATTTATTAAATACTTTGGATGTTTTTCTACATTTTCATATATATTGTATTCTGTGTTGTAACTGAAATCAAAGTATATATTATTTTTTATTACAAATATTTGCACTGTAAAAATCATAAAAGAAATCGTATTTTTCAATTCACCTCATACAAGTACTGTAGTGCAATCTCTTTGTCGTGAAAGCGAAACTTACAAATGTAGATTTTTTTTGTTACATAACTGCACTCAAAAACAAAACAATGTAAAACTTCAGAGCCTACAAGTCCACTCAGTCCTACTTCTTGTTCGGCCAATCGCTAAGACAAACAAGTTTGTTTACATTTACAGTAGATAATACTGCCCTCTTCTTATTTAAAATGTCACCAGAAAGTGAGAACAGGCATTTGCATGGCACTTTTGTAGCTGGTATTGCAAGGTATTTACATGCTAGATATGCTAAACAATCGTGTGGCCCTTCATGCTTCGGCCACCATTCCAGAGGACATGTTTCCATGCTGATGACGCTCATTAAAAAAAAATGCATTAATTAAATTTGTCACTGAACTCCTTGGGGGAGAACTGTATGTCCCTAGCTCTGTTTTACCCACATTCTGCCATATATTTCATGTTATAGCAGTCTCGGATGATGACCCAGCACATGTTCATTTTAAGAACACTTTCACTGTAGATTTCGCAAAACGCAAAGAAGGTACCAATGTGAGATTTCTAACCGACCCAAGGTTTAAGAATCTGAAGTGCCTTCCATAATCTGATCAGTACAGGGTTTGGAGCATGCTTTCAGAAGTCTTAAAAGAGCAACACTCCAATGCGGAAAGTACAAAACCCTAACCACCAAAAAAGAAAATCAACCTTTTGCTGGTGGCATCTGACTCAGATAATGAAAATAAACATGCGTCGGTTCATACTGCTTTGGATTGTTATTGAGCAGAACCAGTCATCAGCATGGACGCATGTCCCTTGGAATGGTGGTTGAAGGATGAAGGGACACATGAATCTTTGGCGCATCTGGCACATAAATATCTTGCGACACCGGCTACAACAATGCCATGGCAACCCCTGTTCTGACTTTCAGGTGACATTGTAAACAAGAAGAGGGCAGCATTATTCTATTATTGTTTAACAGTACGATTAACTGTGAGATTAATCGCGATTAATTTTTTTAATCACTTGACAGCCCTAGTATCAATATGTATATATATACATACACACAACACACCCACAAATATACATAGCATATATTATATAGATATTATATAGATATAAAATCCTTCTATAAATACAAAAAATAGACTTTTCATAAGTGTTTATGAAATTTCTCTCCTTCAAAAATATGAGTCAGCCACTGAGATTCCAGGTATCAAGATATCTCTCTTTCTTGTGTAATCAAGCAGCTAATTTCTCCTGAATGTTACCACATTTATTTTTGTCAAAGCACTGCTGTGATTGCTGACTCTTACAGTGGACAAATAAATTTGTTCAGCATACCAGTTAATCTACATCTTTCCAAAGTGAGATTTTATTTGTCCATAAATAGAATGAAAAGTTCTGGCAAACAACCTTTTGGTCTATCATTCATGACTCCTCCTAGACTACAAATGGAACAACTAATACTTTCATTTTATGTTTTCTGCTACTTCTGAAACTTGCAAACACTTAAGCATGATCAAATGTGAAATATATCATTTTAAAACCCAAATTAGCTTTCAGCTAAATTAAATTTATTTTGCATACTTACTGGTAAGCCTGGGAGTCCAATTCCTCCCTTTTCTCCTGGCATGCCAGACTCACCCACGTCCCCCTTTGAGCCTTTAGGACCCTGAAAAATCATATCTTTGTCATGAAAATGACTTGTACAATGCTCACACATCAATAAAATCCTAGATTTGTTCAAGGATAAACTGGTAAAACAGAGTGACTTTTTGCCTCTGATAGGTATAAATTTATTATCACATCACTGCATAGTATGTGATCACATAATGTGTCACCTATGGCCATGTCATGTGATTATGAATTCTAAGCCCACCCCTTCCATAACGTACAATGACATTATTTCTAAAAAAAGCCATAATTGTTCATAGGGTCTGGCCCTTGGTGATGTACTCATGGTGTACCTGCTCCCCTTCAGCTCCTGGAGTTCCTTGGGATCCTGGTTCACCCTGTAAAACATAAGGTGGAATTGTGTTATCTTCCCTTATTACTCCAATTATTGGTGAGATTATGTTGTGCTAAGTAAATTATGTTGGTCAGTAACACCCCTAACCCCACACCTTAGCTGTGCACAACAGCACAGTGAATGACGTAGACGCATATTACACTGCAGAGAATAGGAGAGAGACATGTCATCTTGTTAAACATGTTGTGGAAGTTTATCTGCTACAGTATCTATGTACGCAGAATACTTACAATGGGTCCTGTTGGTAGGGCAGATACACTGCCATCTAGATTGCATAAGGCCCAGAAAGGGGTATAAATTGACTGCACATTGGCTGACTTACACAGGAGAAAAATGCCACCATCCTCCCAAAAAACACCCACTCTGCACCATTAAAGTCAAATGGGAGTTTGTCATTGACATCAATGAACATAAGATTAAGCCTATGATCAGTGGTTTAGGATGCTCAACAATGTTGCTGACAGCCTGGGTGAATAAATATGGACCATTCAGACCTTTACATTTTCTTGCCTGGCTAATTTGATTATGTCAGTCAACCAGGGAAGAGCCTCCCTGCCCCACTAGAATGTGGGAGGATGCCCAGATTCCTGAATGTCATTCCCAAGGGAGGAGATGACATATAAGGGAGTAGGGGTGGGACCTTTGGTTCCAACCTCTGTAAGGCTGAATTCTGCTTTACCTTGGCTATTTCTGAGGAGGAAAGTATCCTCTTCAACAAGGGGGCAACCTTCTGCATCTGCAACCCCAGAGTTTCAGAAACCTACCCTTGACTGGGAGCTGCAGAGACTCTGTAGGCTACACAGATCCTACTGAAATGTCTTTCTATGCCCTCACATATACTGTCCCTCACCAGTTTGTGAAAAACAGAAAGAAAGACAGTATTTTCTCACAAATGCTTGCACTGACTCACTCACATCTATACTGGCATTTGATGAAAAACCTTTAAATGCAAGAACAATTTTTGATAAACCAAAAGTGATGCATTTTCTCATGATATCATGGGATGTGATGCATCATACATTTAAAACAAATGGCATTTGGGCTGCACAAGAGAGTATTTGCTCTTCACGAGAACTCATAATCAATAAGAGAGAGTTTGCTGCTACGCAAACAGGATTTCTTGGAGGATACATTATATGATAAGTTCTTAAGAACTATGATAATTATCTCTTAATTAATCAGTTAGCTATCCTGCACCAGCTTAGGGAGGATCCACTGTTCACTCAACATATCCTGCTTTAAAAAAACCTCTTTGTAAGTGTAAGCAATTCATGATTTAGATTGTATAAACAGAGCCCCATTTGGAAAATGCATAGCATACAGCTCCTATATGATGCACTTAAATGTGTGCATCATTATACAGAAAATAGAGAGATTATTATATATATTAGAACTTAACCAGATTTTGAATTGCAATTAATAAATGTTATCTAATAAGACATCTTTTATATGAAAAATATGTGTAGACAAACAGACAGCTGGACTCTGTTCCATTTTGTGTGGGTTTACTGGAGTGGAAGAGGGAACTTCCTCCACCCTGGCATATCCCTGCAAATACAAGGCAGAATATGGTCTTAGTTGTCTTGAATGCCATATATGGTGATGGCTTGATGGTGCTCCACAGCACCAAAGAGATGGGACCAGTTGCTTGGGGTTGTAGCCAGCCTCCTGGCACCCTGTGCACATATTGATCTTGGTGGCAAGTCAGGGGAGTAGAATTAGGGTTACCATATTTAACAAATAAAAAAAGAGGACCCTCCACGGGGCCCTGGCCCCGCCCATTTCCCACCCCCGGCCCCGCCCCAACTCCGCCCCTTCCCCGCCCCAACCCCGCCCTAACTCCGCCCCTCCTCCCTCCCATTCCCAGCCATGCGAAAAGGGCTGCCCGAGCGCTACCGGCTTCACGGTTTGCCGGGCAGCCCCCAGACCCTGCGCCCCCGGCCGGCGCTTCCCCAGCGCAGCTGGAGCCCGGGAGGGGAAGCGCCCAGCCGGGGGCGCAGGGTCTGGAGGCTGCCCGGCAAACCGTGAAGCCGGTAGCGCTCGGGCTTCGGGCAGCCCCCATGCCTCCGGACCCTGCGCCCCCGGCCGGGCACTTCCCCTCCCGGGCTCCGGCGGCGCAGGGTCCGGAGGCATGGGGGCTGCCCGAAGCCCATAGCGCTCGGCTCTTAAACAGAGCCGAAGAGTCAGGGGAGGAGCAGAGCCGCCGCGGCTGGAGGCTCTGCTCCTCCCCTGACTCTTCGGCTCTGTTTAAGAGCTGAGCTGCCCGAGCACTACCGGCTTCGGGCAGCCCCCATGCCTCCGGACCCTGCGCTGCCGGAGCCCGGGAGGGGAAGTGCCCAGCCGGCGGCTGGGGTCCGGAGGCAAGGGGGCTGCCTGAAGCCCATAGCGCTCGGGCAGCTCGGCTCTTAAACAGAGCCGAAGAGTCAGGGGAGGAGCAGAGCCGCCATTTTCCCGGACATGTTCGGCTTTTTGGCAATTCCCCCCGGACAGGGGTTTGATTGCCGAAAAGCCGGACATGTCCGGGAAAAACTGGACGTATGGTAACCCTAGTAGAATATGCTGTTCCTTTTTGGAGCAGCAGTATAGCGTGCTGTAGGATGCAGCGTTTTTCTCTTTCTGGTGCATATATATGATATAAAAGCAGGGCCGCCCAGAGGATTCAGGGGGCCTGGGGCAAAGCGGGGGGGGTGTGGCGCTTGTACTCACCCGGCGGCGGTCCGGGTCTTCGGTGGCATTTCGGCGACGGGGGGGCCCTTCAGTCGCTCTGCGTCTTCGGCAGCACTGAAGGGCCCCCCGCCACTGAAATGCTGACGAAGACCCGGACCGCCGCCGGGCCAGAGCTCGCGGGGCCCCTGCGGGGCCCGGGGCAAATTGCCCCACTTGCCCCCCCGGGCGGCCCTGTATAAAAGCTGCATTAGTCTGTCCCCATATTTTGGCAAGCACTTCCATGAACAGCCCCCAGTGTCAGCCAAGAGTGTGAACAATCTGGATGTTGCTATGGGCATGGGAGCCATTGTCTGGTGAAGTAGCTACTTCAAAAAATATGTGGATCACCCTCCCTGACCACAAGGCCATACCTTGGGATCCTCCTCCACAGCAGAAGGCCTATAGAGCAACCTCAATGCAGATTTGGAAGGGAGCACCAGCACTGCACCACATCGGCTGAGCATGGGTGGTTTTCTATTGGGCATTCATGCACAACACCCAACCAAAACTGTACATATATTGAAATAAACATTTTATACTAATTAAGATGCATATCATGACATAAGTCCCATCATGTAATATTTCAAGTGTAGATGCTCTTCTATACAGTATATTGTATATATAAATGAAACACATATGTAAGCAAATAAAATACAGAAAATAGGACTGTACATATAACATTTTTTGGTTCACTGGCAATTTTGAAAAATTGGAAAAAATCATTTTGGGTTAAATAAAACATTTTGTTTCATTTTTGAGCATTTTTTTCATTTAAAAAATTAAATGAAATTTTGAGAGGAAAAGTAATTTGAATTAAAAAATTGAAACATTTCATTTAGAAAATCTCAAAGAAACATTTAATTTTTTATAGAATTTTGTTTAGTTTCTTTTCTGACCAAAACAATTTGGTAAAATCAACATGAATTTGCAAAATGTTTCGGTGTCATCCAATCTACATTTTTCACCAGAAAAAAGTTTCAGGCAAAAAATTTCACCCAGCTCTGCTAGCGAATTGCTAGACTTTTAAAAGAGGATGTGTCAACTAAGAAAGATCACCTTTGGGCCTTGTGCTCCTTGAGGTCCGGGTGGCCCTGGTGGACCCTAGACACAGAAACAGATAAATCTGTTAGCTTTGAACCATCTAAGTTCTTGCAGAACATATCGGATATACATAAGTGTGAACTTCACCATTGTTAATAACACAACCAGTCTTTCTAAGAAAACTTTATATTAACACAGGGAAGAACCAACACCAGCTACAAACAGGTTGTTAATTTATGACAACTCTCAACAGACAATATGGAGTCACAAAATTCTGTGTTAAAATAACATTGCAAGGTTATGGTTTTGAACTGATGAAGGGGCTGCTGCTCCCATTGATGGCAATGGCAAAGCTTCCATTGATTTCAGTGGGAACAAGACTGAATCCCAAAGTACGAAAAATGTAAAGCTGGCATCAGAGCCTACTGAAGTCAATGGGCAAACTCCAACTGACTGCAATGGACCTGGGATCAGGCCCTTAGTGCTTATTGCTACAAGGTACTGACCATCTCCCGAAAGTTGCTGAGAGTCTTTGAGCATGTTCAGTGCTTTGTGGGATGAGGTCATGAATCACTAACTCATCCCCTTTTGTCTAGCAACTATAGCAGAAACAGCCTATAAGATTGCTTACTGTTCTGAACGTTGCATAATGGGGGGATGCATTAAAAACAAACAAATTCCATCACTGTTATAAACAACAAAGATGGCAAAAGCAGGCCTAATGAAAACATTAGAGATAAACAATTAAACAAAAAAGGGAATAAATTAATTTGATCAAATCTGTAGCTCCTTTGGAGCCTAATTCTGCAAAATTCTAAATGCGTCCTAGGACACGCTGAGTCCCCTAAGTTTCCAGTGAAATCAAACTCTGGCCCAATGTGTATAAACCTCCAGTGGGAGTCAGTGAGAGTGCAGGGTACAGAAAATACTCAGCACTGCAGGATGTGAGCTGTAGGTACTGGAAAAATTTCAGTATTTCATATAACAAGTTCTTTTAACAGTGTTTGATAAGAAAGAGAAGGAGAAATCCCCACACTAAATCCCTCTCATATATTCCTGCTTATAAACTGAAATAGGCTACTTCTTAGGGGGGGAAATGTGAACTCCTATGTAAAGTTTTCACCCAATATGATTTAAAATAACTGAACTGTCTACCCTGAAAAATAAGGCTGACAACAGAAAGTGACCTGGTGCCCAATCCTGCACTACTTGCACACTCAGAACACCCTTTTAAATTAATGAGAGATTTGAGAACAGAGCAAATGAAGGATCTGGCCTTCTGGCAGGTAGTGCATAGCAACAGCAGTACTAAGAACCTTACGTATCTAATCTGTGTCCTACTTATATCAATGGAGTTTTGTCATAATTCGATAGGAAAAGAATCGGGCCCTAGTTTTCAACAATATGTTCATCGTAAGGAAAAAATTAGTGTACAGACATACATGATGATGAACAGAGTCAACATCAGATGAATGAAGATACATCCTAAATCGGCAGAATTATGAACATGCAACTACACAGAATAAAATAGCTACAAATCACAATAAGTCATGCAGTAGGAATTACCGTGACAGTTAGGGTGGTAATCCTCTGTTGGCAAAATTATTAACAAAAGACAACGTTATCAGATGTGAATACTGAAATAAAATATTTCACTTGTTTAATAATGAACTTCACAGAATCTGTGCTGCGTCTGGGAGATCTGTATCTAAGAGAGCTGAAGTTAAAAGTACACAGTCATCAAGGCCCAATCCTGCACTGGTATCAGTGATTTACCCCCATTAACTTACATGGGAGTTTTATATAAGTGAAGACTACAGGCTCTGGCTATAAAATTTTCAATATTTTGAGGTCTCTGCTGGTTCTGTGTCATTAACAAATACAATTCCCAGAGCTGTGATGCTAGTAGTAATAACAGTAAACAAACCAAGTTGCTGATCCACAATATCAGCCATGTTAACTTCAGCTCCATTTAAAACATTTGGAGGAGGGGCAGATCAGTATTTTCGTAATGGAAAAAGGCAAAATAGTTAGGTAATTTTTTGTGTTTCAAAGAAGATAGAGCAAACAAAAAGTAGTGAAAATTCTCAAAAGGCAATACAAAATTACTTGGTTGTATTCAGGGCCGGCTCTAGCTTTTTTGCCAGCCCAAGCAAAAAAAAAAAAAAAGGGCGGCCGGATTGCCGAAGCAAAAAAACAAAAACAAAAACAAACAAACAAAATGACAGCCGCAGGGAGCGCGTGGAGGGCGGCCAAGGCGGCTCGCAGGGGGGTGAAGGGCGGCGCCCGCCCGCTCCGCCCATGGGCAGCCAGGTGCTGCAGCCCACTCGCAGGCAGGTGAGAGGGGCTCCCCCCTCCAGCCTTGGGGTGCCTCTCCTGGTTGGGCAGGCGGAGCCCCCGGGGGCTGCAGGAGGTGCTGGCTCAGCCGCTCCTTTAAAGGCTGCTCGGCCGGGCCGGGCTCAGAGCGGCGCAGGAGTGGAGGCCGGTGCAGGTGGCGGGGAGTGGCACGTCCGGGGAGCCTGGCGGCACGGTGAGCGGCGGGGATCGCTAGTTCCTGCCCCCCGGGCCACGGTCCATGCCCCTGCAGGGCTTGGGGCTGGGACTGGCGGAGCCCAAAAAAAGCGCAAAAAAAAAAAAAAAAACCCACGGCAGGGCGGCGGGAATGTGCCACCCCTTACAATGTGCCGCTGCAGGCACGTGCTTTCTCGTCTGGTGCCTGGAGCCGGCCCTGGTTGTATTGTTTAAACATAGTCAGGGCTGAATTGTGCTTAGCTTACTCACACAGGTTTTTTCATTGACAGCAATGTAACCACTTGCACAAATAAGGCAGGCAGTATTTAGTCATGAAAATAGTTTTACTATGTGCCAACAACAGAGGCGTAGCGAGCGCCCTCCGTACCCTCCGACCGGAGGGGGCCCCGCAAGGAAGGGGGCCCCTAAAAGTGGCAAAATAAATACCGCATTCCAGTTACTGCATTGTAAGGGGCCCCACCCGGACATATGTTCGGAGGGGGCCACCGTTCGGAGGGGGCCACGTTCTTTGTTGCTACGGCCCTGGCCAACAAAGATGCTTATACATCTAATGCATCTATCTAAATATAAGATTTAGTCTTATTCAGTTTAATAGGCATATAATCATACACTGTTTTATAGAGAATTGCACAATAAAGAACATTATTTTATAAAACTAGAATCATATCAATACAAGCTAACTTTGGAACCGAAATCTCTAGCAGATGGCATTTTATATGGTGGTGCATTTGCAGTCACCCTATATATGGAAGTATTTAAAGAGTTTTAAAATAGAAGAAAAATTCAATTCTGCTAATTTACAGGACAAATAACTAAATTAATTATACCAAATGCAGTAATGTACAGTTTTCACATTCATTTCTAGCTATATATTTAATTTAATATTCAGTGTTCATTTCTAACTATATATTTAAAATTTTAATACATAAAGCACCTGATCCTGCAGTTCCTCCAAAGGTAAAATTTCCACTTCAGCTATTCACTTTTGCCTCTGTGAGGACTAGGAGCAGACCCAAAGAGAGATTCACTAATGTATTTTGTATCTGGTTCTCTAAGTCAAAGATACATAAACTGCAGGGTTCTTGCTTGAACTGTGGTGATAATTTCTATATCACTGTTTCTGTGTTGATGGACTAAGATGTGTGATTCTCTAGTGACACATGAAATGGAATAGGAGGCACGAACTCGAGCAACTGTAAATTGGTCTTAGTCCTCCAGGCTGCTTTATGATGTCTTCCCAAATTGTATAAAAATTCAGACAGAGGAACTGGATCCTGTGAACTCTGTCAACTTTTACTTACATTCTGAGAGGTACTGAGCACCCTCTGAATACTGAAAATTCCTATTAACTTCAATAGGAGTTGCAAGTCCCAGAACCTCCAAGAATTTGGCACAATGAAAATTGCAGGTGAGTGCTTGCCATCTCATAGGACTGAATTGGTAGTTAGTTAGCAAGACCACCAAATACTGTTCTCATAGCTTGCAAGTCACCCTGGTACACTTGGGTTTCATGTGAACATTCACTCACCCTTTTTGTAAAATATTTATTTTTCTAGGGCTGAGTAAATAAGGCCGCCAATGCTAGTCTATTTAATATATTTACTGCTAAGGATCCTAATTCAAGATGCTGATTGAATCCACAGTTTGCTAATGGAGTCAAGTGAGTTGGTTTCCAAACCTCAAAAGTTTCTGCTCTTTACATTTTGTGGAAAGAGTAAGAGGAGTAGGAGAAGAAAAAGAAAGACAAAGAAAGACGGTCAATATTATTCTACTTGAACTGAAAAGCAGACACTTCTGTGGGATCTGTGTAAGTGGTTTATTAGATGAATTTAGCACTAACAGCTGTGGAGCCAGCAATGAATCAGTTCTGTCCTCATCTGATGATGTCAATACAGTCCAGGGGATATATACACCTAATTCCCTCACCATTGTATCAAGTTTGTCTAACACCAAAAAGAAAATCTAGCTTCCAAGCACAGGAGATTCCTAATTAATATTTCTAGCAAATCTTTAAGATACTATGGTGGAGTAATTTCATGTCCTATGCAAAAGAAAAATATAATTATGCCAAAGAGCTGTTCTTCCTGTATTGATTCATTTGAGCTTCTTTATGCTCACATACCTGCAGAGCTTCATGGATATTGCCATTGTAGTCAATTATCTCTGTTGCACCTTGATCTCCCTTTTGTCCAGGCGGGCCCTGTAACATATCCCCCAAACACTATATTACTTGAATCAAGCACACAAACTCTTAGTGACTGATTGTTCCATCCTAGTCTCTCTTAGTCTGTCTGAGACTGTTTTATTCTATAGTCAGCATTTGTTTGAAAGATCTCCCTGAGCTGAAAAGTTCAGGGTTGTTAAGATCCAGGTTTTGATTGGCCCATGATAGAGATGAGAACCAGAAGCAAAGTTTATATCTGAATCTTGTGTCTCCATTTGGGCCCCATAACTCATTAGTTTCTTCCTCATATTTTTATATTTTAATTAAAGAGGTTTTCAGAGGCGTGAAACGCATTCTATCCATGAAAAGAAATATTGACCCAAGCCTCTTTCACACTGCAGCTGAGACTTTGCTAGCAACAATACCGTTTAAACACAATTATTGCAAGCATGTTTTCTGTATGGTTTCCATGACCTAGTGTAGAGATGGGGTTGTTTTCTGACACTTGCACTATTTATTCATTCACATTTGTTCCCTGAACTTTTTTCTAGATCTCGGTACAGTATATTTTATCACTTTATAGCATTTTCAATAAATCATAGTCTGCAAAAGTTAGCCTAAAACAAAGGTTGTTTTAAGAGGAACAAACATTTAAAAAAAGATAAATATGAATGAGTAAATCATAACACAGTGAATCGTGCTCCAACAGGTAACACCGATACATAAACCATTTAGATAAACCACTGAAAGAAGGTGCTGTGTCAGGCCTACTCTCTTGGATCATTCAAGTAAAAAACCAGACCCTGCTTATGAAATTTTGCAAACCTCAAACAACATCTTCCAATCCAGAATCCCCCTATCCTCTCAGTCAGCTTCCCAATCTACTCTCTCCCTTCCTTAGAGAAAGCCTGGGGGGAGGGGATCTTCCAGATGGGTGGGATCCTGACAATTTAGGATTTTATAGGATAGATCCATACCAACACTTAAAACTTCACCTGAAAATCAAGTGACTGCTATAGCAGGGCAAATATTAGTCAAACAGCATTGAAGGATGACTAATCTTCTATGCAGTTGTTGTTGTAGCTGTGTTGATTCCAGGATACTAGAGAGACAAGGTGGGTGAGCTCACACAAAACTCAAAAGCGTGTCTCTCTCACCAACAGAAGTTGGTCCAGTAAAAGATATTACTAATCATCTAGGCATCTAGAGTATGATTTATAACATAGCTTTCCCTGTTGACACTGAACTGCAGTTAGAAACCCTCTTCATGACACAACTATGTTAGCAACAATCACTTTTAACCCTGGCTCGTGCTAACTCGCTTTCAACTGTAGTTGTTGACTTGGCCTACAAGTAACAATTGAGATTTCCATTGGACAGGTTAAAATGAAGTACACTTACCCTAGGACCTATTGCTCCTGAATCACCTTTGTCTCCAGTATCACCCTATGGAAAAGTAATATTTGTAAGCAAAAAAAGATAAACAATTTGTTCAATAGTTTAAATATTTTTATTACCCTCCAAGTCGAGCATATACTTTATTTTTAAAAACAAAATAAAAAAACTTGACATGGGTTTAAAAGCAAATAGAATATGGGTTTTAGTTACATAGGGATAATTCCACTGAAGTCAATGGAGTGTGAGGATTGAGACTGTTGCAACTGAGAACAGAGTTTGGCTCTTTGTGTGTAGCATTTACTATATAATACATTATCGGGGTAGCTTAAGAAATAACAAAGGATCAAATAAAAGGCAGACTGAAAATTAGGTCATTTAAACAACTTCGCCATTCTTGATGGCATGGATACCCCACTATCAGAAGCTTCACAAGAAAGCTCAAGGGGTAAGTCACTCAGGGTATGTCTACACAGCAATTAAACACTTGTGGCTGGTCTGTGTCACTGACTCAGGCTCATGGGGCTTGGGCTGCGGGGCTGTAAAATTATAGTGTAAATCTTTGGGCTCAGGCTGTAGCCTGAGCTTTGGGACCCTCCCCCCCCCTCACGTGGTCCTAGAGTCCAAATTTCTACACTGCAATTTTACAGCCCCACAGCCCAAGCCCTGTGATCCTGAGTCAGCTGACACGGACCAGCCACGGGTGGTTAACTGCTGTGTAGACATACCCTCCGCAATTGCCACACAACTTCTTCAAAAGGGATTTTTCAAACCGCACATGCATTTCTTTCTGAGCTCATTACTCCCACTGGGGTTGCAGAACTTCTTTCCTCAGTCACTGCCTCTCTTACCACCACATCATCGTTGTCAGCATTTAATGATTTCTTTGCCCTAGTATCCCAGATGGAATAAAGATCTTTATCATCTCTCATCTTTTTCCTCCTGGCTGTCACTAATAAGCTCAGAGGGGTGGAGAAAACTTTATCCATAAGGGCAAACTCTGTGAGTGCCCCTTGTCTTCATAACCTGAGATCTAGTGCCTGGGACTTATTTCACATTCACAGCCACTTTCACAGCAAGCTTTTTTGTTTGGCAGTAGTGTCAGTAAATTCAATTAAATACTGCTACTCCTACTCCTGTTTGGATCTATACTTGCTTCTGTGATACTGGTATGGACAAGGATTATTAATTCACTGATGATAAGAGAAGGGTGCATATGAGAAAAAAGAGGTGCACAATGGGAGGAGATACTAACATTGCTTCCATCTTTCTTCTCTGCAGCAGGAGAGGACTGGTGGACCTGTGGCTACGGCATCAGCGTATTGCTTAAAAATCTGAGTTCATTTTCCAGTTCTGCCACACAGTTCCTGTGTAACTCTGGGCAGTCACTTAGCCTCTCTGGGCCAGATTTCCAAAGGTATTTAGATGCCTAAAAAAGCAGATAGGTCCCTAGATAGATTTTCAAAAGTGCTCAGGTGCCTAAATCCCATTGGGAATTAGGTGACTAATCTGCTCAGGCACTTTTGAAAATCCCATTGTGCACCTATCTGCATCTTTAGGTGCCTCAATACCTTTGAAAATCTGGTCGTCTGTGGCTCTGTGGCCTTTCTGTAAAATAAAAATAATAGTTCTCTACCTCATTGCGATGTTGTGTGGATACACACCAGAATATCTGGGAGATGATCCGATACTACAGTGATGGAGGTCTCAGAAATAGACAGTGCTTTTTATCTCTCTCGACAGGCTAACACCTTTATCAACCTCCCGCCCCTCCCAAGGGCTCCCTTTTGTGAAAGTAAATGCTGACAGTCTATGAGTGAAAAGTGCTACTAAGACTTAATCCTGCACACACTGAATTTAGTGGTGAAGATTCCACTGACTTGGTGTAGGATCAGGCACTAAGGCCAGGTCTACACTACAAAGTTAGGTTGACCTAACTTACGTCGGCATACAGCTGCCACAGTAATTACATTCCCTGCACGTGTCTACACTTTGCTTCTTGTGTCAGTGGTGCACGTTCTCAACAGGAGTGCTTGTATTGATTGTGGGATTGTTCCTGAAAGCCAGTAACAGTCAACAGAAGCAATGTGTTCTACACTCACACTGACCTTGTGACTACATTGACCTTGACTCTACACCGCTCATGGAGGTGGTGTTATTAAGTCGGTGTAGCAGGTGAGTTACATCAGCGGGAGCAAAATTTAAGTGTAGACACTACCTTAGTTATGTTGACCTAACTCTGTAGTGTAGACAAGACCTAAAAAACCACATTATTCTGTGAATAACATTCCAGTGGAGACCAAGTTCCTCAGCACAAGGAAGAAAAGAAATCAGGAGTATTTAATTGTTGTTTACACCACCTTGGTTCTGTGAACCACTTTTAACATTTTATTATTCACTATGAGCATATGCTTTGTGAAGTCTGAAGTACTTACTTAACTTTAATTGTGTGCTTATGTGTTTTGCCAAATGGAGATATACTGCCAATTCACGGTCAACATTGCGAGCAATATAGAAATGATTCTCAGCACAGCTTTGTTCTCTCAAAATGATTTAATTAAACAAAAGAATAAATATTCCAGTTTTATTTTGTGTGGACCCCATAGTATAAACTGGCAGACACTAGTAAGCATAAGGTTTTGCAAAAAATATTGCAAATCCATTGAAAATTTTTACTGCTTTTGTGTACACTTTGGTATTGAAGCTTTAACTTTTTGCCAAGGTCCATGGTAGTTTTTCAACTATCTAGAAGACGAATCTGAGAGACCCAAGCCTGGTACATCTCATTGCCCAAAATTCAAAATAACCCCCCCCCCACAAAAGATCAGCAGAATAACAATAAGAAATTATATTTAAATCAAATACTTTTCAATGGTTATTGGATCAGCAAAATGTGGAAAGCACCAAGTTTAACAGCTCTTTCCTTCCATCCCAAAGAAAATGGATTAAAACACAACCATCAAACAGAGGGAGATAAAGTAGGTGCACGGAAAAAGGGAACAGACAAAAAAGAGACTAATCATTTTAAGATGTTACAACAGAGAAAGAAAGAGCACAATAATGGCGTACAAAATATTTAGTGCTTGATTCCACAGACCTTACAGTTAAAAAGCCCAATGAAACCCATGGGAGTTTTGCTTGTATGAAGGCTGCAGGATTAGTTATCATTTCTTTCTAAATCAAAGTCGATGTGATAGTACTAATAATTTGCCCTGGAAATCTTCATATTACACCAAAAAAGGCAATTCAGTTGACACTGACCTTTGACCCCTTTGGGCCTCTAGTTCCAGATTCGCCTGATTTCCCCTGTGTGAGGAAGACATAGAAGATGGACAGAAGAAAAATGAGAGAGAGAAAGGAAAGAGGAGAGGAAAAGAGATTAGTTCTGGCTAGTAGTAGTAGAGAGCAGTGGAAACACTTTATTTTCTATGAACAACCTCATGAATCCATCTAGTACGGAGTTTAATAGCACCCAGAATAATGAATTATTTAGTATTGATGTGCACACGCTATTGGTTCCCTTCTTCCACAGGAATTCCACCAAGTATTCTCTTATCAATTCTTGCACACGACTGGCACAAATAATTCTGGCTTGCAGGGGGTGCCCACTGTACCGTTAGGCCCTCCAAGAACTGAAAAGTGAATAGTGTTTACAGGATAGGACTGCTAAAATAAAGTGTTACCACAATAGTTTCCCCAGGAAGTATAGATGAATAAATCTATCAGTATAGATCTACCTGACAAAGAAGCCAGACTACCATTTCAAGATATGCCAAGAGTAGAAAACTCAATCACCAATGCAGTAGAAAATGCTCGGAAGATATTAAAATGTAGTTAGGGTTATTTCTTTATTTTTTCTTAGAAAACAAGAAGCAGAATGGATTTTCTCTGAACTTGAAAGGTCACAGTGTTCAGACAGCTCAAACTAGGGTGCTTATAGACACATCAGGGCAGAGCTTCACCTTTTGACAGTTGCCATCGCTCCATCACAATTTACACCATCTGTGGCTCTGTCTCCTTCAGTCCAAATAATGGATTCCACTTAGGGCCTAATTCTGCAGTTGTGAACCCTATACTACCTCTGGCTTCTGGACTAAACTGTAGCTCTGTCTACACTGCTGCTGGAGGTATTTCCAGCTTGGGCAGATGTCCACACACTAGCGGTGATGATTTAACACACTAAAAATAGCAGTGTAGCCATGGTGGCAGAGGCTAGCTGCCCGAGTAGTAGCAGTGTACAGGGATGAATTTACCGTGTTCTCCTTTAAAGCTCACTTGCAAAGTTTTGTTCGGGTTACTTGAAGCAGTTATTGAATATTTATATCTATAAAACTAACAAAACATTGCCAGTGTTCAACCAGACTGACCTTTGGCCCAGGAACTCCAGGTTCACCTCGCTCACCCTTTCCAGGAGGCCCTGCTTCTCCTCTTTCACCCTGTCAAAGATTACAACACACATGTATGTACGCATCACAAACCACTGGCAACCTTTAGTATAGTACAAAGTCAGTTCAGAAAAACTAAACAGGATGTACTTTCAAGACCATCTGAGAGCTATAATGGGATGGAGAATATTTTTCCTAGGTAAATTTACAGCATTCCTGAAAGCAAAAGTGGATGTTTTCTGTACCTTAGTCTGAGTCATTTTCTGTTGAACAAGACTGTATTATCTGAGAAATAGTATGTAACAAAAGACCAGAATAAGGCATAGACAGAAGGGAGCAAAGTTAAGGTAGTGCTGCCTCTAACTTCCATTCTCAGAACCCTGGGGTGAGTTAGTTCCAGTATTCTAAATGAGTGTAGGTCATGTGATGGGTAAGAAATGAAGAGGTGGCCTTTTAGGAGCCTATTGGCAGCCAGTGAAGCAAACAAGCCTCTTTTGCTGGCTCACCCTAGTTAGGTGAGCAGCTGTATTCTGCACAAGTGAGAGCTGTGGAGTGCTTTTCACACTTCGCCCAAGGTAAAGTTCATTGTAGTAGTCACATCTAGAAGTAATACAGGTGTAGAATACTGAGTTGGGGTCTGCATTTAAGGGGTGGGGATGGCTAATGAAGCAATTAGGGACTCTAGAAGCCTAGGAATAAATCATGGCCTCTCGGAGAAAAGGACAGAAACAGCACCACTCCATAGTTAAGGTTGAAACTTTCCATTCAAAGCTTGTTTTGCATTCTCCAGTATTACCTTAAAATACATTTTTAAAATGGAAAGTTGGCTTCAGAATTGGTCTGGAGTTCCATTTTTTCCTTCCAAATCTGAAGTGAATGGGACAATAGGTTCACAAAATTTGACTCTCAATAGGTGAGTCCACAAGACTTCAAAAATTCTTTGGCACTTTATTTCCCACTCAGTTGCAAAAGAACAGACAGAAGGAGAGAGAAAGCACAATGTTTAATGGATTTATATATTCAAGATCTAGTGCACAGGATCAAAGTTTCATTGCTTGGAGTCCATTTCTTAAAAGTTATTAAGATAGATTGTCCATACTGGCATGTTGGCTCTCATGGCCTAATTTAGGCTTTTGGTAGCTTTAGAGAGGCTACGTTGACTAAGGCGGCTAAGGAGCTTGAGATGGCTATGAATGGTTAAGTAGTCTGACTTTCTGATTTTCTCAGGGCACACTGCAGGGCAAATTTAAAGTAACCTGGATACCAAAACAATGAATTTTAATATTTCCAAATTTTGGGCACAGTTTAAAGTTTTAACCTGAACTCTAAACTTCTTGGTAGTTTTTTATAAGTACCACATTCTTATAAGGATTTTCATCCTTAAATGACTGATTATAGACCCTCAACTTCACTTTAACTTTGTTTTTGGTCATTAACACGAAGAAACCCAATATAATATGGGTGAGTGTGTGCGAGAAGCTAAACTTACCTTTGTTCCTGGTAACCCTGGTAATCCAGGTTCTCCCTGTGGACCAATGAAACCTGGTTCACCCTTTAACAGATGAGAGCATATTAAATTATTCTTCATTTAATAGAAATTTATTACAATAAAATCAGTTTATTTTTAATAGTATTTTTCCCGATCACTCAGGGCTTTCCAGCTGTGATCCAACAACTATAGAGAGATTAATTAGGGATGACTAATTAATCAGGGATTATTTCCATCAGCATACTTCTTGGAGCAAAGCTTCATGTGGTTTGAGAAAAACAAATAAACTTGAAAGCCGCAAATCTTGTTTTTATGAAGCTAAGGACTGTTAACATGGCCCTATATTATGCTGCAATTTATCAAACAAAAATCCACCATGGCAAGACTAACATCATGGTGGATTCAGGGAGTAGGTGGGGTTGAGAACCAGGGTTCCTTTCATTCCCTGTACCCTCTCTGCGCATTTGTTTGCAGAGCGGAATAACAGGTAAGTGGCCCCTGCTCTCTCCCACCATGGTCAGTCACAATCTGAGCACAGGTGTGTAGGGAGTAAGGAGGGTCTTATCCCCTCTCACTCCCCTGCACATCTAAGTAACAGCCGTGACAACCATGTCCTAGATTAGCGACTACACTGCAGCACAAAGCTTTAAATAACTCTGTATGGTCTGTAAGGGACAAACCATATGTTTTTCTTTACAGGCTTTTCCTGAATGAGGCCTCATGGTTCCTAGCATTATATTTTCCCCATGAATCTGAATCAAGAAGAGGTTTAGCTACCAGCCATCATGAGTGCAGGTGGCCAAAGTACTACTGAGCTAACAATCACTTTTAAAAAAAATGTTCACATATCAGTTTTAGTGGTATCCCCTGAATCTAAGCATGAAAACTCTACTTGGTTCTATGCAGACTGATTCTGCTGGGCGCTGAGCACCCCCAGCCCTCCTTGAAGTCAGTGGGAGTTGAGGAAGAACAGCACCTCTCAGCAGCAGGTAATTAATGGCTTCCTTTAAAAGAAATCACAAACACTTGCTATTTTAAATACCTAGAATGACAAACGCATCCAAATTCCTTGTTTATAAAATTATTTACATTGATAAAGGGAAGTATCAACTTGCTCATCGGCATGGAATTACAGGTATGTTGCACTGGGGAGAAAAACAGTGCAGGTTATGAACTCAGGGAGGTTTCTCGCATATTTCCATATGAAAATCACTGCTATCATTGATCAATGTACCACTAGTGGTACGAAACAAAGGCCAGCGTATCTGCTAAAGCACAAAAAGAGAGAGAGGGGAAGCGAGGAAATTAGTAGGAAATAAATAATGCAGAAGCATGTATTTCTTAATGAGGTTAGAGGGTATGTTATAACAATAAAAATAATCCTATAGTTCACATGCCGTCTTTGTAATGTAACTGTGTTAGTACACACCAGTGAGAGTAACCTTTGGGTTTTCATTGTGGAAGGAGGCATTCCCTTTTAATGACAGCAAATAAAAAAAACACTTCCCCTCCAGTGTCATGGAATTTCAGTAATTTATTTTAAAATTAGGAAGGAGCCTGACAGCTCAAAATTATTTTTCAGCACCCCAACACAAACTATCACCTGGCCAGCTGGGCAGATTTATTACTGGACCTGTTAATTATGATTTCTAGGGGAAGAAACAAGTACTGTACTGATTCCATGACCCAACTTCTTTCTATCAGTGCCCAGGCTTAGAAATGTTATCCAAAGATCTTAATACAAAGCGTTTGGGTTGAATTCTGGCAGAGCATTGTGCATAGGCTCATACCAGAAACTTCCTACACTGTAAAAGGAGTGCTGGCAAAATCTTTCCACTGCAATCCCAGCTTTCCCCCCAAACCTGGAGAGAGATTGCTCTACAGGTGCTTTGTACCAGAAAACGTGGAGGATATTGTAAGAGGTCTTGGTTTTACTTCCATGATCTGAGAGTGCAGGGCTTACATCGAGACCTGCTTTAATATTTTATCAAAAAAGTTTTCTATAAATTGTGTTATATCCTTGGGCCTGGGACAGGTGTAGTGGAAAAATCGAAGTAAATAAAAGGACTCCACTTTCTCTCTTTATCTGAAAAGCTCAGCCCATCATATTCCTACCTTCCTTCTGGAGCAAGACATGGGGTGAGGCATTAATCTGTATAGATACAGAACTATAACCCTGACCTGGGAATGACCCCTAAATACAACTCATCTGAGTGGTTTATTTGTGCTCATAAGGGGGTTCAGCGAAGCTCTGGATGGGCCTTCTGCCAGCCAGAATTCTGGCACCTACTATGATTGCCTTTGGAGCACAGATAGGAGTGTGTTTGGCAAATCATATGCTCATAGAATTATTCTTTTGTCTTTTACTTTTTCTTATGTTCAGAAAAAAGCCCACATCTGTTAATGTTCCTGGATGATAAGTCACCTCAGGTTGTTTCAGTGATATCGTACTACATTTCTCAATGTAATAATGTCACTGATGCAAACTGCTGGGGTGAGGGGGCTACAGTTTACAGACAAAAATATGGTTTATAAATACCTGTTGTGCCATTTTAAATAGAAAAAAAAATACTTGTTGCCCTCAATATATAGGTTGATGTGCTCAGTGCCACATCTATGCATGTTCACCTACTTTACTGTGTTGCCACCTGCCAGGGCCATAGCCCTTGTGGCTGCCCTCCTCCCCCACATATCTTAAGGCCTCCTGTGGAGATTGGGTTGATACTCACAAATGCCCTAGAAACTCCTGCAGCTAAAAAAAAGGGAGGAATTAGGACATCGGCAGATGTTCTCACAGATTTCTGCTTCTCCAGAAGAGCAATCTGGCTTCTGGTGGTGCTTCTGAATGTTTCAGCAGATTCAGCTTTGGTGTGGGGTCCAACCTTCACAAAGTTATGAGCAACTTCACATGAAGGAAAAAGTGGGATCCAAGTACCTTACCTCAAGCTTTTTGTCTAGTGTAAACATGTCTGAAATGTATAAAGACGAGGGCCAAATTCCAAACTCACGTTATGCCCTGGAGGGAAGTGGCAGATGGTGAAATACTGGTAGTGAGGGAAAATAAATCACATCCAAGCTACTGTACTTGAGCCAAGAGAGAAGTGATAGATAGATAAAATGGAAGATTGATCTAATCACTGTAGTTCCCAGGGGCCACAAATCAGGGGAAGAAAAAAAATTAACACAGCTGTGCTTATAGTCTTCCTAGATCATTGCCGGAGCATGGTTATATCTCTGTACTCAAGCACCAAAACCAGGAAAGGCACTGTGACCCAGGGACCTCTTGGTGCTAAATGGCAGATGGCACAGGGATGCATAAAGGTTACAGGGATCCCAATGGGTCTGGTATCTACATACTATTTTGCCAGTGAGTGTAACATACGTCTCTACTGAAAGCCTGTGTCACACTGGGCCTCATAATAATTGTGAATCTTATGTGTGGATAATATGAAAAGGGTTATGTATATATACATTGATAATTATGTTCTTAAGGTCTGTGACTTGGGGCTGGTCATCAAAAGGTGAGAAACAGGTTTTTTTCAGGCAGAAGATGTTTATCTATCCATCTGTCTACATGTACATTATTATTGTATATGTTACGCCTATTTTATGGTCTGAGCAAAACGCTTATCAAGTGATTGCAAAGTCTCTAGGAAAACAGAAGCAGCAAGGATTATCCTGTTTGCAAGTGAAGACAATGGATTTTTGGACTATAACTGAAGAGACACAGACAAACTCTGGATCTTTCCACTGAGGAGTCAAGAAGACAGCGTGCTTGCCTGATGAATGGAAGATCACAACCACACCTGGCTCTAAGGTACTGGAAGGATTTTGGGTGAGCTTTTGCTCCGTATGAAATGACACTGTCTTGGAAGTTAAGTTTAGGCTCTAGTATGTGTGCTATGATTTCATTTTATATGTAACCCTTCGTTGCTACCATTGAATCCCTGTTCTTTGTTACAGAAACTTATACTGTACTTGCTTTCTCAATAAACAAATCTAAGTGCTGTGTGTTAAGCGAATGGTGTAACTGGTAAGCAGTGGTGTATTATTCCTTTGGGAACAGAGGATCTGGGAATTCTGAGAGTGTCCAGTGGATCAGGGAGATGCTTGGGTAACTTGGGTGTTGGAGTGTGCCTATTGTTGACCTGTACAGAGAGCATGGCCTGTGGAGGCCTGGAAGGCAGTGCTTGTGTTGCCAGAAGTTGGCAGTGGCAGGGGAGCTGACCCAGGTAAGCATAGACAGGGCAGGTGGTAGAGAGGTGCACAACACCAGGGACCTCCCGGGAAGCATCAGGCACAAATGGAATATAATGTATTTTCAAGGAAATGAGCATGACCAAATAGATAGCTTTAGTGTTCAAAGATAAGAATGATTTGCAAACAGAACTAAGTTTGAAACTTTAAAAAAAATAATTGTTTTAACAATATGATTTATACATTGGCTGTGTATCTCTAACATCTGACAGCTCTTCAGTGTAACTACAGCATGTTTACTGACAGAAAATATCCATAAAGAGTACTTTTGTGCCATTCACAATACGTGCAAGTAACTCTAGGAAGCCCATTCCCTGGCTTTTCTGTCAGTTACTCGTAAAGGAAATGTTTGTTCTGCAAACAATAGACGTTCATCCTACCTACTGTTTAGTGCTAATATTGTCAGATTTCTGTTTTATCATCATCTACGCTGCTCAGATAACAAAGCAAATGGCTTATTGATGTGTGAAACGTAATGAAAACAAACAGTTTATCTCAGTAATGTACGCTGATGCCCCTGCAATGCAGAGGAAAAGGGAAAATCATTTTGATTAGTCCATAGTGCAGACATGACACAAAAGCCATACGCGATTATGGCTAGAAAATCAAGGACTATGATTTTTTTAAAATAATACCTGACAGTAAAAATCTAACCCAGCATATTGCCATAGGAATACAACAGTAAGGGTTGGATTCTGATCACTCTTGCATAGATCTTTTACACTGGTGTAACTATTGACTTCATTGCAGTTATTTCTGATCTGCACTGGTTAAGTGAGATGAGAATCAGGCTCTAACTACTGTGGGATGCAGCATCCTTTGAATCAAGGACATAATGCCACTAGGATTTACAGTATCTGCTGTCACACACACTAATCTATTTTAGTTTAGCAAAGGATTTTTCTAGTAGATATGATAGGTGAAAAATTCACCCCAGCGTAGAGCACTCATGCCAATCACTCTACCCATAACTAGGGCCCATATGAAGGGCTCAAACAGACCCTCCAAACTGGAGTTAATGTCATCCTAGATGATTAATCATATTTGCTCTTGTGTTATTCTGTTTAAAATGTATCCTCAAAACCTAAATTCAGCTTGCATCGCTGATTAAGTAAGCAGTAGGTATCTCTCACATCTGCATTTAGTCATCTTTACTTCAGCATCAATAGGCATAAGGTTCTGGGGACAAAAGCTGTGGTCCTGGAAACCGATTCTAGATATAAGCTAATGCAGCTTGCAGTCAGGTAGCAGATAAGTGTCATGTCAACATCCAGACAATCCATAGATTCTCAGACCCTGAGATGCTGAAGTGAACACTGCAGTCTATAAAATCAAGATTACCTTTAACCTTGACTTATTTAAACACCTGGTGCAGTTTCTTATAGCAAAACAGAAGTTTTATCTTCTAAGGATCTACTATAAGCAGTCCGGGCTGCAGAAAACTGATCTGGGGTCCAAGAACATGAAATACTGAAGGTGACATGTTAGGCTGGTAGGAGATTGGCCATTGGTATTTTCTAGAAGATCAGCAATTCCTCTACTATTAGTACTGCCAGGCAGCTTAAAAAAACCCCACTGAGAATTGCTTGTTTGTATTTTAGCTTAAGATTTTTGTGTTCATTAGTTATTATGAAACACTTGCTTAGCAACTGTCATCCCAAAGACAGCCCAGGTTTTCCAACTTTTCAGACCAAGACATTATTGGTTTGTAGGGATTGAGGCAAGTTCCACCAGTTTACTTGATATCAAGATACATTCCAAAAATTATTAATTACTTCCATTATGCAAAAGGACCCATATCATTTGTTGTTATTTGTGATGCTGGTAGACCAGGTGCCAGCTCATGCCAAGGTCCCAAAGCCTCAAGCGAACACTATCAAATGCATAGCTGGAAACCAGTCTGACTCACCTGTGTGTTAGTATTGCTAAAATAGGTATTAGACTTGTACCAATGTGTTTAGACTTTATGCAATACTTGTAAATTGCTGCGCCCATTAATCTCACTTATAATATCTCTAATCCATGCAGTAAGGTAATATTGAAGTGTTTGTTCTGTAATGTACAAATGTTCGCTCTGAAACTATAAATCAGTCAAGAAAGAAACATCACCAAGTGAAATACTGGTTTCCACCCATGAGGAGGGGCTATCTCTGGCCCATCAGAAAGACCTATTGAATCCAAATGGGCCATTGTAAGCCATCAAAGAGCAAGAACTTCGTTGATTTCTCCCAGCACACCCATGAAGAGCGGGACATACAGAAGCGCTCGTCCCATCAGTTTGGCCTCTAGACAGATGGGGATAAAAATTCCTGGCCAGAAGGAATTAGGGTCTTTTTTACGCAGTTCAGACTCTAAGAGGCAAAGATTCCTAAACATAAACAAGAGATCCCCAGGATTAACCTGAGTTAGCCCTAAAGGACTTATGGCGTATTTCAGCAGCTCTACCACCCTCTGAAACCTAAGACTGCAACTCGTGCATGTGTGTGTGTGTGTATATATATATATATGTTTATCTGTTTCAACCAAATAACTCTCATTTCTTTTTCTTAGGCTATGTCTACACTACAGACCTACAGTGGCACAGCTGTACTGAGGCAGCTGAGCCTCTAAGATCTCTCGTGTAGCTGCTCTATGCCGACGGGAGAGAGCTCTCACGTCGACACAATTAAACCGCGCACACGGAGCGCAGGTAGCTATGTCAGTGGGAGAAGCTCTCCTGCCGACACAGTGCTGTGCACACTACAACTTATGCCAGCAAAACTTATGTTGCTCAGGGCAGTGTTCAGTTTTGCTGACATAAGTGGGAGTGCTGACATGGCCTCAGTTAATAAACCCTTAATTAATTTACTAGAGGTTTGGCTACAAGTGTTGTCTGTGGTGTGAGATCTAAGGTGCAAATTGACCTGGGGTAAGTGACTGGTCCTTTGGGACTGTGAGTAACCTGAATATTTTGTGATCTTTGGTGTAAAATGACCATCTATCACAGCATCAAGCTTACCTGGGTGGCAAGATAGTTCAGAGTGCCCCAGGGGACTGTCTGTGAGTCCATATGAAGGCTGTATAGTGCCTGAGGAGTTTACACTTGTTACTTGGTTAAATGCGATCACATCAAACCACCAGAAACAATAATCCATGCCTCTTTGTTTTTACTATGCGTATTCATACAATGCAGAGTTGCTGTCTTGGCAAATGACAAATTACAAAGATACTTTTTGCAAACCTTGTTAGTATTATTTTAGCTGCTAATCAGGTAAACACAGGACATGAAAATGAAAAAAATGTTAGTCCATTAAAACAAATGGTGTGTCTGACATCTAACAGAATGTAAGCTAGATAGATATTTAGCTAATATTTTATACTTAAAAGAGCTTTCAGATTCAGCAATAGGGAAGCTTGTAATTATGTTAAACTTTTTTTGAAGACAGTCCACTTTTTTTTTACGAAGATTATTATCTAGACAAATTCTTCAGTGGCTGTTTCACATTTATCAAAACTTTTATGGGAGGAAGTGAAGACAAACTTTGATTTGAGAGGCTAAGGGTAAAAGCAACACCATTTACTGTGGGTATCTTCCTTGTTATAGCTGTGCAAATTTGTACCTTGTTTTTAGCCCCCAATGGTGAAAACACCACCTGTTGTGCTAACGGCATTTTAATCACCATTAATTTGTTGAAGGATTTACACTGCAACTTATTAGCAGTAGATTTCTAACCACTTACTGACTTAGGTTGGGTCTTCATCTCACAGTTCATATGCAGATCAACAGAATTATTTAACACTTAACACTTTAAATAGGTCTACTGTGCTTCAGGATTTTAGCATATGGATTTTAAAAATAATATAATTACGCTGCTTAGAATAACACAAACTAAATATATATGCAACAACTGTGGGTAAGTAGTATACATTTGGTTGTAAAGGTGTAACTAGGGCTTTGCTTTTATCATTAATGTTTTAATAACAATTTATTTCTCAGAACTATGTATGCACAAATAAACTGAACTTTTAAAACAGAGTGTACTAAAAAGTCTGACAACTTTTTAAAAATTTGCTGACACCTTTGACCTCCTTTTGTTGGTGAGAGAGACGCTTAAGCTTGAAAGCTTGTCTCTCTCGCCAACAAAAGTTGGTCCAATAATACCTCACCCACCTTGTCTCTCTAATACCTTGGGACCAATGCAGCCACAACAATACTGCATATTTTTGACCTCCAGCAGTCAGTGATGCAGAAATTATATTATCGGGGAATTTAAAGGTATTTTAATTCTCTTATTGAAATACCTGTGTATGGCAACAAAAAAATATGGGCTCAATTCTCCCTGCCATAGAAAAAAATCTTGCTAGGGCAAAGACTCTCCCAGAACACCATGTGAAGCTGTGTTATAGTTATCAGAGGTTCCTCACTCTGAAGCATTTAGGGTAGTTACATGGAAGTGGGAGGGCAAAGGACATTTAGACCAGGAATCTCCAAGCAATAGAGGCTTAAGCCTTACAGACCTCCAGCCAAACCTGCCAAGCACTTGTCCTTCCCATTTGTCAAACCACTCTCTACCACCACAGCTCTTTATTGCAAACCCCTCTTTAAAGTTAATATTGTTCCCTCTGTAGCTATATGCTTTGAGTTCTCTGTTGTTGGCTGCATACAGCGGATCCTCCACTATCCACCAGCCCCTTGCTCAGCAACATACACCCCCCTCCCCACGCACACTGCAGAGTCCCAGTCCCATGACAACCCACTGCAAAGGAGGGTCCAATCCATTTTTACTATGCCCTCTTCCATTTGTGCTCTTATTAGCAGGGAGAGCTATGGACTGTGCAAACTGAAATGTCCTCATTTTATCCAGTCTAACAGATACATATGTTAGCCCATCATACATAGGGATGTGCCAGCCCTAAATGACCCTCATGACTCATGCCTAGGCATATTTAAAATAGAAACAATATGAGCTGTATTCCTTCCTTTATGCTATTAAGAGATTTAGAGGCAGATTGAGATTAAAAAGAACAAAATAAAGCAACTTCAGTGAAAGCAATGAAGTACATCAGGCCTGAATCTGAGCCACTGCCTCCTCTGTTGATTCTCAGACACTGGCATCTGCTGTCTTTTTGTTTCTATTTTGTTCTCAGAAGGACCACAATAGTTGGCTTACAGTCAGGAAATGAAGGGGGTAAAGGGAAACCCCATAAACAATGTTCCATGTTTTCTTAGACCTTTGTTTCGATTTTTGATACTAATTCAGAATTGGCTCCATAGGTGCCCCGTTGCACAGGCTCCCTCATCAGCCATGAAACCATATTTTGACTTTCTGATCAACCCAGTTGCCTAATCAACTTCTTAACTTGGAAAAATATCTCTGGTTTTGTATTTATGACCATTTGTTCAGTTTTTATGATTCATTAGAGGCAAAATGTATAATTCTTTAACCTGCCTAAAAACCCAAAGCTTCAGCTTATAACCAGACTCTGTTTTCTACAACATTTATTGCCTTTTAGTGAGTCCAATTTTCATTTTAAGAAAAGTGCAGTGGTGCTTGAAAAATATGTGCTGATTTGCAAGGGTGCTAAAAGTATCGGCAATAATTCTGATTAATGTGTCATGATTCTGCATGCATTAGTCATACAGAATACTTCTTACTTAAAGGCTAATTAGAATTCAAGTCAGCATGATACCTGCTTTTGAGGATTACAGTAAAAACATTTGTTGTAATAAGAGCCTTGTTTTTTCCTAAAGGCAGCCAACTTTTGCAATGATTGATCTGCTAAATTATTAGAAGAAAAGAATGAGAGGATAAATTTAAGGGGCTTTTGTTGCTAATATTAAAAATGAACTGCAACTGTTTTTACTTCATTTATGACTATCTGAAATCAAGAAAACATTTTCTATGGTGGCATTACATCAGAAGAGTGTTTTCAGTTTACTGATTTCAGGTCTCCATTATGGCTGATAAAATCCCTGATTTCTGAATACCTGGGTCTGCTAATTGGACTCTCAGATTTCTCAACTGGATTCTAAATTTGGACTGACTTTATCCAGCACAAGGAAGCAAATTAAAAGACACTGTAAAACAGTTTCTCTCTATCAAATCAATCTTTTAACCTGTAACAGCTTTTGGGGAAATAGAATTCACATCCTGTGTTTCAGTTACTTATGTTTTACCCTTTTCTCACTTCCCTAGTACTTTAGTGTCTTTTCCAGGAAAGAAATCCTGGCTTTTGTGGATTCAGAGGATATTGTTTCTGATGGATTACAAAGAATTGCATATTTCCTGAGGAATGCCATAGTAAATGCTCTTGCCACCTGCAACAGTTAGTCGTTTATTCACAGTCCATTGTCAATGATGAGTTCATATTCTGGGCTTGATTTTCAAAATTAGGTATGAGCCATTACATGCCTAATTTGTGCAGTTGCCATAATGACATAAGGAAATTAGATAAGTGGGCATGCAAATGTACGGTTAGTTGTGTAACTACTTTCTGTGCATCCAACTACCTGATATATGCATCTATTGCAATCCTCGTAACTGTATATTCAAATTAGGTGTACAACTGCAAATTATTTTGTGTACATGTAATTCCATGTACCTACTTTTGAAAGCAGGTCTATAAATCAATGTAACAAACAGTATAAACCCTCCTGATATTACTTCCTGCCACTGTCCATTTTTATCATGACACACAGTTCATTGAACTCTACTCTCCAGCATTTGACCTGCATGCACTATCTATTTTTTCTGCTCCCAGTGATATCCAAATAATGATGTCCTGGGGGTAGGTTGAGGAAAGGGTGGGAGTTAACCAACCTGCATTTTTCACCAGGGATTTCAAATGTGGGCACATGCATATTAGGAAGCTGTGCAAGTGTTCACAAAAGATAGTTTGGGGTTGAATTTCTTCAGCTTTCAGTGACTTCAGTGAGATGTTCAGCACTTCTGAAAATCAAAGGATTTTTATTTAGATGCCAGTCACAAGGTGAACTGCTCTATTTAGAAGGGTTCAAGATCCAGCTCTGATGTTTTTTCTGATTTCTGCCCTGAAAGAAGGAATATTTTGGAATGATGGTCTCTAGCACTAATAAGAGTTGTATGCTTGGCAGCAATGCATGGGGGCAATGGGAGCAGAGATAGAAGGGAGACACCATGGAAAATGTAAGACCTGTTGTGAATTTTTTTAAAGAGAGAAAGGGAAACCTGAAGAACGCAGGAATGGCTTGTGGATTCCTCTCCAAAGAGAACCAGGCAAAGGATCTACCAGGCCTTGGAAACCCGTCACCCCTCTAATGCCAAAAAACAGAGCAAGGACTAAACAGACCAGGCCAAAGGAAAAGAGAATGGAGAGTAAGCATCTCCATGGCAAGACAGTTCAATAGCATCTAAATAAGGGATTTAGGATCCTAACTCTAGGCACCCAGGTTTGAAAATGTTGGCTTTTGTTTCTAAAGTTTTGTCTGCATGGAAGTCACTTTTTATTGGATGCAAAGTTTATTTGACTCTCCCAGAACTTAAAACTTTGGTTCTGAAAAGTTTTAAGTATTTCAACCATGATTCTTAGGCCACTAAGTGTGCAAGCAGGGAACAAGATCCTGGAATATGGTAAGAGATAAAAAAAATGAAATTCAAATACAAAACATAAGTGAAGGTTGGAATTGTCTTTGTTTTAGATAAAGCAAACATGGGACAGATCCTGAGGTCCTTAGCCAGTTTTTACTGAGTCCTTACTCAGGCAAAATTTCTAATGATGTCATGCAGCTGGGAACAGAGTATGTTGGCTTGGATCTAATTCACATGGCCTATATATGCAACTCTGTAGAAAGATGTTGGTGACTGAGTTTTGGCAACTTAATAGTCTATTCTCAACTCTGAGAGAGAGCAAACTCTTAAATGTAGGTCTCTCCCTGTCACAAAACAAGTAGGGCAGAGAAGCCAAATCCTTCAAAGAGAGTTTGCTTGAATAAGGGCTAATTAAAAACTCAGCTGGGACCTCAAGATTTGCCCCAGTATTTGTCTCATAAAATGAGAGGAACAAGAAGACAGATCAGGTCTAATGTTGATGGAAAGCCTGTTCTCCAACTATTGCAAACAGCTCATCTTCTGGTAGAGGTTAAGCTGGGATGATGTCAAATTTAATGACTGTATTGATTAAATGCCACAAAATTGAACCAGGCCAGTAGAATACCTTGAGAGAAGGTCTAGAGATCACAAATGAATGAAATTGCAAATGCCTCCAATTTCAATAGGTGAGCCATTTTGTATGTACTTTTTATGACTTCTTGAAGAGTAGGATAAAACAAAGTTACTACATTTTTGTCTTACTGCAAGTATTCTGCATCCTTTCGGCATCAGTAATAGGGTCTTACTAAAGGCTAACATAAGATGTCACAGAGATGAGTCAATATTCTGTGTTTAGGTGCTTTACTCATTTTTCTGAATGACATGGTGGAAAACATTCAGACGCTCATTAAGTTTCCAGCCATTCCTAAACAGCAACAGGTGGTCAAGAAAAGTTTCTACAATATGTCACAGCTGGCTTCATCACAGTCTTGGAAATAACTGACTGAAGTTCTGTACTCTCTGTGGCACCAGTTGATAATGAAAGGGATGAAAGAGATCAGGAAGCACTCCCAAAACATCCGTATGCATATAGTGAATGAGCCAAGGAATATAATTAATAACGTCTTTATTACATATACTGAATTCACACAAGATACTAATGTGCCTTTCAGAAGCTGCCACTCATTCAGATTGAAATCATGTTCAACCAACCTCTAAATGGCTATCTGGAAGGTATACTAAATTGCTGCATTAAATAACTAATTGAATAATTGCACATTATGAAGTTGAAACTTTTCTACTGACTGATACTTATTAATGTTGTAAGTGACTTTGGCTACTCTTTCCAAAATATCTTAATGGATCCCTTTACAAATGTACCACAACCAGCACAAGATAGATAAGAGGCAGCTTGAAAGGTATGGTTCACTGATTGAAATGACCTTTGAGTTTACGAAGTTTACACAAAGATTGCTTTCAAACTTGTATCATAAATAGTGTACTTGATATTTACAGTTGCATACTGTGTTTCATTATACAGCCTGCCACAGTGGGCAGGTTCAGAGGAGATTAGCTGAGAAGACTTTGTAGATGAAATGACACATTTAAGGAACAGAAGAGGTTATACCTCATATTTATCACATGACATCCATAAAACAGGAGACTGCCTAGGTGTTGTGTACTTCTCTTCTCCATCAGAGTTACAAGAATGGAAGACATTAAGTGAAGTTTTCTCAGAATCTGGTGGCACAAGAGAAAGTCTCCCCTGCCCTGCTTCTCATATGCCCTGGAGAAGCTTATGTGTATCAGTTTGTAGACTACCAGCCAATTCCAAGGGGATCTGGAACACAGCAGAACTGCCAACATGCTCCTCAGTCATCTGCATCCTTCTCCATAATGTACACTGATGTAGGCCATGTTACTGTAAATTTGATCAAAGGCAATGTACATGTACCTTTATTGTTTCTTCATTCACTAGACTAGTTCATCCAAGGTAGCTTCCTACCACTTAATGTTCTCTTGATCCTCTCTTCTGGATTCAGTTTTCCACTGATAGGTTACATAGTGCCATGCTCCCTTGAGGGTTTGGTCAATGCACTTTAAATGGCATCCAATGCTCCATAAGAATCTGTGCATTTTAGATACAATGCCAGTACCTGTCCTACCAGTGCTGCCCACCATTGAGGTGGCAATGGCTGTCTGCAGGCTCCCCAGTGAAATAACATTTGAAGGCATCTCAAACAATGCCGCACACATCCAGGCAGGCTCTTCACCACTAGGGCCCTGTTCTCTTCTATATAGATCCTTATACCATAGTATCTGAACACCTAGAGTTCAGTACCGAACTGGCTGGGAACTGAACCTGGGCCTCTCATGTGGCAGGTGTGAATTCTACCACTGAACCCTGCGTTATTCCAGCATCACCCCAGAGGCTTAATGCTGGAAAATATCTATTCCACAATATCCAGAACTTCATGCTCCATCCATTTCTCACATCATTAATCTTTTGTCTCTCAAGTGGACCTATCTACCCCCCTCTTTGTGCTCCCCTCATCTCCAAAATGATAGTATGTGAAGAGACAAAAGCACAAGTAAAGCCTGAAGGTGACTGCTTTCTCATAGGTTTGAAACAGCAGTATGCAAAGTGCACTAGGGAATTTTTAGTGCGCTGCAGCAGGTCCACACAGACAGTTAGTGCACGGCAGGCTGCAGCACTGTAGATTCACACCCCAGCTTGCCGCAAACTAAATGTTCAACTAGACATGCCCTAAGAGACGTGTTTAAATTAGTTTTAGATTTTTTCGGGTCCAGCTGTCAGCAACAGTCACTGGAGTCTTTGCAGATCACCTGTCATAGTATACAGAGTGGTAGCCGTGTTAGTCTGTATCAGCAAAAAGAATGAGGAGAACTTGTGGTTTTTTTTCTCCTGCTGATAATAGCCCACCTTAATTGATTAGTCTCGTTATAGTTGGTATGGCAACACCCATTTTTTCATGTTCTCTGTGTATATATATCTTCCTACTGTATTTTCCACTGCATGCATCCGATGAAGTGGGTTTTAGCCCACAAACGCTTATGCCCAAATAAATGTGTTAGTCTCTAAGGTGCCACAAGTACTCCTGTTTCTTTTTGTCATAGAATAGTATCAAAAACCACGAGTCAAAGGGTGCTCGAAAGAGAATTCATTATTGTGGATGGTCCCCTTAAGAAATCTAGAAAAAAAGGAAAATTCCTTTCTAGGAACTGAATCTGTACTAGGAGATGAGACACTGATTTTTTCCAAAGAGCTTCATCTTTCTCCTCATTAAAATGTATATGTTGCAATGGGAACTATCTCAAAAGGGTTTGTTCTGCTAGCCTCCAGAAGATGTTACTGTAACAAGATCTTCTAGCTTGGTTGCCTCATAATCTCAGGTTTTCCAGTGCCAAAACCAGCTTTGATAATTGATCTTAATCTGCTGGAAGTGGCCTCCAACTTAACTATACTATGGACATACTACAAAACAAATGTTATTTCTATACTGACTTTCCAAAGTAGATAGAGATAATGACTAAAAGTGTTTCTTCACGTATATAAAGGTCCCATCGACACTATAAATTTAACCATTCTGAAGGATCCATTTGCAACATGATCTTTCACAACACAGTTAAACCATGGTTCTTTCTTACAGAACAGACAGGACCTAACATAATTTCTATCTCCAGGTCCTGCACCTTTCAGTATTAAGATACATAAGTCCACATTTTAAAATAAGCACACATGCTCTTGCATGTGTAAAATGTCCAATCAACTCCTCTTATAATTTTCCACAAATGAAAAATGGACACTAAATTAAAACATTGTGGCACTTGACAACTGTCACTGAGAAAGCTACTGCAAATGTTATACACTTTGAAGGAAAGCCTGGTCCCACTGAAGTCAAAGGGAGTTTTTACTTTGATGGAGGCAGGATTTCATCCCCTGTATTCAGTGGGGAGACAATAAAAGCTCTACATCAGCTGTTCACAGGCCCATGCTGAAAATGGAATAAGGAAATTCTAAGAGGTTTCATTGTCTGAAAGAATAACCTCTGCCATGAAAGAGAAGCAGTCCACCCAGTCAGCTCTCATTCATAACATTTAACTCTGCTCACTTTTTATAGTATAATACAGTATGAATCAAACTGAGTTCCAGTATAACTGGCAGCAACTCCCAATGCAACATTTATGCCAGGGCTGAACTGACTGCATGTCTTTTATAATAATTTGCCTAAAGATAACAGGCAGACTGGAAGTCAGCAGATAAACCAGTTACTGGTCCACAGATTGTCTGACTGCTTAATGGTAATATTGGATAGTCTTCTTATTCAAATATTTTGACTTGTCAGTGGAAATTACTAATAAGCAATGAGAGCAGAGACCATTTTTCTCATAGCTGGTTCTCCACAATTTGTGAATAATGAAGACAGTTCTCTGGCTGTTAGCTTTGCAGGTTCTGTTGACTATTGTTACTGGCAAATACTCATTAAACTGCAAACCAAACATTGATGACAAGCCTCCTGAATTAAATAAAAATGTAAAAAAAGACATTTTTAAAAGTAGTTCAGGTTTTTTTTTCCAGAGTAAGGTGACATTTTACTGCACATTAAAGTGTAAGGCATATTTTTCATTCATTCATACAGAGATGATCAATTTTCTGTGTGATGCCTTCATGTAACAAAATCCATTTTAAAATAAAAAATGTTTAGGAAGATGTAAGTACCACTACACAGATATTATGGTTGTATTTACCTTTATCCCAGGGAGTCCAGGAAGCCCAGGAAGACCTGGTTCACCCTACACAGGAAAATCACATAACATTACAGAACAATATTCATTTATGAGTGGTATCCAGAAAACAACCAGGTATACACTGTAGTAGGTATAGTATGAGATCACATACTCTATATGTGATTGCTATTCATTTTAGGGATCACAGATACTCAGGCCAACACAATGTACATTAAAGGGCTTGCTAACCTATAAGTATAACTCAAATGTTTAAACTGAATGCCTAAATTTAGTCTTCTAGATCTACATTTAAGGACCTAAACATTTCCTGTGGATTTAGGAGCTTAACTAGACACACAGGTTGAAAACTCTGACCAGTATTTTTATCAAAAGGATAGGGAATAAATAGTATTAATTAAATAATATGAATACTGACATTTACTGCATTTGCAATAATTCTGCGAATCTGCAATTGCAGATATTTAATTCTATCCCCTATTCAGTTATTGGCTGTATAGGGTGCTGTGTAACTGTCCAGGTTAGCTACAAATGTGACTAAAAAAAATTAATTTAATTTGTACATTTTCAGGGGGATTACTCAATTACACTTAACTATCATTTTTTATAGAACCATCAACAGTCCACATTTCAGTGTAAATGCACATACACGTACACATCTACAATACCACAAAGTACCATAAGCAAATAAACTAGAACTACTTCTTCTAAAAAATACCCTGATTATTTAGCACTGAAATAAAAAAGAACAAAATACTCTACTTTCAAGAAGAAAATGTGTAACAGGAATTGAAGACTGAACACATTCATTCTGGAATTAATTAATTAATCAAAAAATTGATATTTTTCTATGGGAGAGAAGGACAAGCACAACATTTACACACATACAATCATCTTAAGATGTTAGTTGAAATGGTGCTGAAACTATGTCCTCGTAGGAAAAGGGAAACGATGAACACCAAAAATCAAAGGGCTTTAGGAATATAATAGATGTAATAATTTTGATTTCAAGGACAAAACAATTAGACAGACAAGTAGATTTCCGGTTATCATAGAGATGGACCTGAACCAAAGCCCAGGATCTGAACATCCCTGAACTATAGGGAAGATCAGGTCCAAACTTTGTAGCTGGTCCCTCCGTCTATAAATGGTTGAACTAAACTCTAGATTCATCCATTCCTGAACTTTACAGAAATCCAGATCTCAATGTTGTCGTTTGGGCCAGTGCATGGAGATTACAAGCACACACAAATTCCTCATCTTACATAACCAATTGCACTATATTTTTAGGTGATAATATTAAAACATACTTGAAGAACTTCTAGCAAATTTACAATCTGCCACAACAAAACCAAAAAAAGAATAGTTGATTTGAAAATTGATTTGCCAAACAAAAGAATTCTTAAACATTTTAGGAGGATCCAAAACCAGCTTCCTTGTAGATTTCAGTCATTCCAGAATTTTAACAAATCTTTCTGACTGAAGCTACTGAAAAGGACAATCCACTTTGGAAATTTTAAATGTGAAATACAATAAAGAAATGGAGGACAGGATATCATTTTCAGCAGATTCTATTAGCAGTTGATACACTGCCTACCATTGTCTAACAGAAACTGGGCCATTACTCCTGTCTAAAGAGTAATTCTCTGAACAGGATGTATTATATTCAGTCTTAATATAGTATTAACCCAAAAGTTCTACTCCATCTTTTTTTTTCTTGCATGAAGAGTCAGATATGCTAGTGAAACAAATATATTAATACTGTAATCTGTCAATTACTGTCATTGAAGTGGATGTGACTTTTTCTCCTGTTTTAAAATAAGTAAAATCCACTTCTAAATATAAATGTTTAATCATTATAATGAATAGATCTTTTATTATTATTTTAATTTGTATTGCCATGGCTTGCACAGTCCACAATCAGGGCTCAGAACCTCACTGTACTAGGCACTTCACACATATAACAAAAAGACAGTCCCTGCCTTGGAGAACTCAAATTCTAAGTAATCTAATCATAGAATATCAGGGTTGGAAGGGACCTCAGGAGGTCATCTAGTCCAACCCCCTGCTCAAAGCAGGACCAAAACCCAGACAGTTTTTTACCCCAGTTCCCTAAATGGCCCCCTCAAGGACTGAACTCACAACCCTAGGTTTAGCAGGCCAATGCTCAAACCACTGAGCTACCCCTCCCCCACTAACTAAAGCGATTAAAATGTACTCTTTAAAGCAAGATTAAAAACACATTCCAATTGCTAGTGTTCTATTATGAAGTTCATTGTAGTTGAATGGACAGTATTTCCATTTCTTAACTTTTTTCAAAATATAAGGTTGATATGATTTATGAGATTAAATGACTCCAAGGACAAACAAAAGCTGAATACAAACTCCAGTCTATCAAACTAAAGCAGTCAAATAAGTTGTTATAGAACATATATAATATACGTGGGCTACATCCATAATGTATATGGCACACCTATCCTTTTTTCATACATTCACACAGAGACGTATTTCATTCAGACATACACAAAAATATCCTCACATATGAATCAATACACGAATAAATGCATAACATGGACCAAAACTTGATGTCTTCGCTCTGTCCTTTTTATTATTTTATGGTGCACAATGGGAGTTTTTCATGAGTAAAGACTAAGGCTCCAATTCTACATTGAGATCTAGAACTTCAGTGGGTCTCCACACATATCTACTCTAGTGAATACTAATGGAGGATCAAATTCTTGGCATTTAATCAGAGAAAACTCCCATTGAGTGCTGTAAAAATAGATGTACATTCCGAAGGTGTCCTCATAATAGGAAAGAACAAAAGTTTGGGAAATTGACATTTGCACAGTTTATGCCTATATAAACGTTTCTCATTGCTAGTTTTTTTGTGTCTTCATTATATTTACACTCAAATAGTGAATCTCATTTAAAGTGTGATATGTAAATATAGATGAATATGTATTTATCCATTAATCTGTACGTTTATATATAAGAATGGTCAAACTCTCATTCCATACTTATTATTTATTCAAGAAAAGCTCACATTGTCTGCAATGGGAGTTTTGCCTGAGTAAGAACTATAGGATTTAGTCCATATTCTCTATTCACTGGGAAGTAAAAAGATAAGGCAAAATTACCCTCTGAGCCACAATACAGGTCTTTTATTCACTGCAGTTCAGACCTCTATTGCACATTCTGCACTTGTTCTATATACTGAACTCAGACTGGTGTGAGTTGGAGTTCCTCGTAGGATGGATTACAGACTACACAACAGAGATCTGCACTGCAGTGGATAAAATACCTTTACTGTGGATCAGAAAGCAGAATTTTTCTCACAGGGTAAAATTTTTAAAGACCAGAAGCAGAAGTCCACATATGTGCATTTGTGCAAGAAACTGGTTAATTATTCATGCAAACAGATATTTTATGAGCAATAACCTGTTTGTTTTGCACATTCAGTTGACAGATATGTTCATGTAAATGCAAGCAATTATGAACCTCAGCATCTACTCATTAAAACTTTGGCCCATCTTATTTCAGTGAGATACTGTTTTTATGTACAGTATTATCTTCACATCAATTTATTAGTATTACATTTAGAGTGATCTCGCAGAGAACATATTTTTGCCTCCAGATTGTAAGGTTTGAAAATATATATGTGTGTGTGTGTGTGTGTGTGTGTATAAACACACACACACACACACATATAATGAAGGGAAACATATGGGCTAGGTGGCACAATGCATAAATCCACAAGCCCTTTGCCTCTAAAGTATTGAGTTCAAATATGATTTACAGTAGATCACAAGTAAAATACGTTCTGTGGTTTCAAAGTAGCCACTAGACCACTTCACAAAACAATCACTCACTTTAGTCTGACTGGCAATATATGCTCAAGTGTGGCCTGATGCTGAAACTGGAGGGTGTACTGTAGGTCAAGGCTGAGGTGCATTGGAAGGGCAGTGTAAGAAAATGTGCACAGTCCCTTCTGGTACAGCAAGGTGCTGAAGACCTCAGTACCTTTAAGGATCATGCTCCAATTCATTTGTAAGTTTAAAAAAAGAGAACTATAAAATGCAGAGAGAGAATGAGTATTCAAAATATCCTGGGCAATGTAAATGTTTGAGACAAAAGCCTGGCACTTTCTTTCTATTACATCATATGCAACCACACAAACACAAACTCATCACCTTATAAAACTCTAAATGAATGTGGAGTTCATGGCTACTGGTTATTTATCTATATTACATCTATTATATCAAACCTGATTGTATTGGGCAGTGAGATCAATAGCTTGCTAATAAATCACTGCTAGTTGTTCCCTGCCTGGCAGACAGCAAATGAGAGTACGAAACTAACCATTTAAAGTACATTCTGTAGTTTATTATCCAAGTAGAACATACAGTACATGATGCACAATGATTCCAGAGGTTAGCTAGTTAAAACTGCTTTCACTAGCTTTCCTACTTGAAACTGAGCTTTACTAACAAATTTAATTTGCATATCATAATAGTCATATACAGTCTGTTACAAATCATTACGATTAAAATCTGCCAAGTAGAGAAACTCAGCTGCAATTTTTTCTTTTACTGATTTTAAAAAAATGGTTTCTCAGAGTTCCATATGGCCATAAAAAGGAATTGAGTTTTAGAATATAGCTGGCCTGATATTCCCTATATACAGTATATGATTTTACTTCTCCCCTGACCTGAGTACTGGAAAATCTCCAAAGTGTACCTTACGGAATAAATTTCCAGTTCTCCTGTTGGGATAGGGGAAAGGTTTCTTACTTTACAAGAGGTGGAGGATGGTGAAGGGTTGTTCCCAGGAAACCCTGTAGACTCCAGAGGGAAGCAAAACCGCTACCCCACACATCCCAGGATTGTAGTTTTATAATCCAACCTCTCCTTGGTGTTGCGCCAGCACCTTCAGGCTCCTTGAGGAGACACACAGTCACTAGCTTTCCCATCTGTGCCTGCATCCTATTCTATCCTCTGAAAAAGGGTCAAAGGCACGGAGGAGGCAGGCAATGCTGCTTGGTGCACCATTGACTTCCTATTGGCAATTTCCTAGGCCAAGAGGGCAGCATGCCATATTGAGCAGCTGCTCCCCCGCTACATCTCCTCCCAACCAAGGAAGCTCTGGCTGCACAGTGTCCAGTGGAAAGGCTTCTCTGGAGGGGGGGGGTGTGTGTGCGCGGTGGGGGGGGTAGCACATAGTGGAGCTACTTGCTCCTAACTTTTCAATGCTTGTGTCCACTTCCACCAGTTTAGCTCCTCGCTAGCAGCACAAGTGAGAGAGAACATCCAGCCCTAGAGTCAATATTTATTTCATCTTAACGAGGTGTAATAACATACTATAATCTGCAGGTCAATATTTAGTCAAACATGCAAGGGTGAGTTGTCAACATTCAAACAGCAGAGCCATTCTTTGTTAGTTTCAGGCAGCTGAGATAGTGCAAACTTTCAATGTGGAAAAAAGTGCCCTGTAGTTCTAAGACTGGGTGGGTTATTCTAATTTTCACTTTTCACTATAGCCAGTGTCATTCTTATTATAGCTTTTTTCAAAACTCAAAATGATCATAAACAAAATGTGTACAGACCTTGAGCAATCCGTTAAATTGCACTATCTTGCAGTCATTGATATTGCCAAACAAGCAATTTATGTGCAAGAGGGAAGCTCCAGTACTAATATTTTGTATAAACAAGATTTGATGGCAAGTCTAATCGTGAGGAAAAAAGGGACTGAATGCTTTCATGTATTACCTTTTGTCCTGGCCGACCAGATTCTCCAGGTTCTCCCTAATTGAAACATTAAATAAACAAACAAACAAATAAACAACCACAAGATCAGAGAAAGTGAAAAAAAATCAGGGTTGGAAAAGAGGAGAAAAGAGTAATAAAATGATTTGTGGCATAAAGTGACAGGGATTCTGCAAAAAATGACCACTATAAACACGACATTACCTTAATTCCTGCAGCAGAAGATCCAGGATCACCCTGATATAAAATTCACAAGGAAACAATGATTACACTTATTATGTACATATATTTTCAGGAAACTGATAAAACAAACACAGGCATGATTATCCTGGAACCTTCTCAAAGTACCTCTCAATTACTGTAGCAAGATTAAATATGTCTTGTGACACTGCATACCAATTTGACCATTGACAATATGTCAGTATTATTCAAAGAGAAACAATTCTGCATTCAAAGACACATTCAAAATTATTTGCCATATCAAAGGGCATCACTGATCCCTTTGGTCCATATCTACAGATGGCAAGTGTCAGGCCTTAATTGACAAAGCTTTTGTGTTAATGACATTCAACCTCAAAGAACCCAGTGACCCATTAGTTTATCTTAATCAAACCTTGTCAGAGTATCCCTCTCTTTTCCATAGATTGTCACTGTTTTTATCTTGGTGCTTTAATGCAGGTAAATGTTGTAAGTAACAGAATGTCTGAGGAGCTGTAATTTAGCTGTAAAAAGGTCAGTTCTGATGAAGCAACTAACTTGCAAAGAGGTTCTTCTGTGTTTTGCTCAGCTTTCAGCTGAGTTGACTGGGTCTGATAAGAGGTGACTTGCCCAAGGTCACAGAATCAGTCAGTGGCTAAGGCAGAGTGCTTCTGGTTCTCAGTTCTTTGCTCTATGTTTATAGCCTTCGTAGACTTCTGAAAATTCTTGTATTTTCATTTCACTTCACCTTGTCTTGAATGGAATGCCAAAGGAAAGTGGAGGAAGCTAAATTATTAAATGCTATTTCTCAACTGAAAAGTTTTGCTAGTCAACTTATTCATGTAAATAGGTCAAACCTGTACAAAGTATAGAAGTTGTCTATAGCACCTGTATTTGGACAGTTTCCTTATTATTATTATGAATAAAGATTGATTATGAAAATTAACAGATCATTGTGCAATAAGTTTACTTTGTGTCTCAAAGCAGCATGCTACTGATGCACATACTGAGTAAAATAGCTAATACATGTAACATACTTTGAAGATGTTAAACACAGTATAAATGCTAAGGATTATTATTATAGTCTTGCACTATATAAAACAATAAAATTTAAACTACTAGTATTTATATTTTAAAAGCCTGGTTTCCTTTTCATAGTTATTGTAGCTCTCTCTTCAGAGGGCAAAGAGAGAAAACAAAAGGCCATTTTCTGAAAGGCTAATTCATGTCTGGAAACCTGAGCTGTCTCATTTTGATAGACATGTATGAGTGATATTGCTGTTGTCCCCCACAGCACGTACAACTGTGAAATCTCAAGGACTTTTTAATAGCTATAAAGTGGCAAAGCAACTGCTGAGAGACAGTCACAAGTTAAACGTTTTAAGGGATAACATTGGAAATAGCACAGATAAGACACAAAGTGTTTATAATCCACTTTCATTCAAGAATGAAAACTAATACAGGATAAAAGTAAAAACAATATAGCTAGAGCATGTTCTCAGTCCCTCACTGAGTCAACTGGATTGGAAATGAAAGAATTTCAGCAGGAGAAAACACAAATGGAAAAGTACTTCAAGGGATTTTGGCTGCTTGACAGGCCAATGGCTAGAGCAGGAGAATAGAAGCAAGGACTAATGAGTGGGTTCCATTCCCAAGTCTGCCACTGCCTCTGTATGTGACCTAAGACAACTCACTGATGCCAACATTGTCAAACTTGGATGTCTAAATATACGCACCTAAGTCCATGTTTATGTATTAAGATCAATGGGAGCTGCGGATGTGCGTCATCTGTGAAAATGACACTACTTTCATTTAGGTGCATAAATATGGGCATCAAGTATCAGAGGGGTAGCCGTGTTAGTCTGAATCTGTAAAAAGCAACAGAGGGTCCTGTGGCACCTTTAAGACTAACAGAAGTATTGGGAGCATAAGCTTTCGTGGGTAAGAACATCTGAAGAAGTGAGGTTCTTACCCACGAAAGCTTATGCTCCCAATACTTCTGTTAGTCTTAAAGGTGCCACAGGACCCTCTGTTGCTTTTTACAAATATGGACATGTGTTCCTAACTTTAGGCACCGTTATTTGAAATTGTTATCTCTTCACCTCTCTGTCTCAGTATCCCCGTATATAAAATGGGGATAAATAATACTTACCCATGTCACAGGAATATTGTGAGTCTGAATGTTTGAGATCTTTGGATGAAGATACACCTCTACCCCGATATAACGCTGTCCTCGGGAGCAAAAAAATCTTACCGCGTTATAGGTGAAACCGTGTTATATCGAACTTGCTTTGATCCGCTGGAGCACGCAGCCCCGCCCCCTCCCCCGAGCACTGCTTTACCGCGTTATATCTGAATTCGAGTTATATCGGGTCGCGTTATATCGGGGTAGAGGTGTACTATATAACTGCTCATTATTATTATTGTTATTATTTTTATTTACTGCAATGGTTTATGTATTGTTCATTCAGACATAATTTATGGAGGTTTACTGTATGGAGGCGTGGACAAAGGGAGAGGACTGGGTAAACTGGCTCTAACCTTATTTCATCTCTGAACCTTATTTTTGGTTCAGATTAGTCTTGATAAATCATTTTAGCACATCCAAAACTTCCGTGGTTCCCTCTTTCCTCAGGCTCAAAGATCCCTCCCCATACTAGCTTGAAAAATGAGGCTCAGTAAGTCTCTAAGCCTCGCTGCAGCTCTTCAGCTCAAGTACTGCTTCAATGCTTTGCCCAAGTGATGTCCTAGTGTGCATCACATATTTCAGAAGCCCAAGAGTCATCCAAATATCCCATGTTCCGAGACTTCTGAGGCACATGGTGCATCCGGGATTAGAATGAGCATGGATAACTTTGACCAACACCCAATGTTAATGGTGCAGCAGCAAGGACAGTAGAGAGATTTGCTGGAACACAGTGCCAACTGCTTCTATCAGGGCAGGGGGAAAAGGAGAGGATTTCCCATACCCCCACAAATGGCTAGAGGAGTGTGTGAAAAGCTTCTCATGGCACTACCCGAAGATCCTGCAACTATGTTGGAAGAGAAAGCCACAGAGCTCCCGCCTGTCTCCTGAAGACGATCCTGCCATTGATGGGGAGAAGTGACCGATGGATCAAGAAAGGGAAGGAAAACAAGAGCTATTTGGTGAGTATGCTACTGTTGGCTGTTCCTATTAGGAGGCAGCAGTCATCATGATTTTTTTCCTCTGCAACCAACACAATTAACAACCACTGGGCCAAATTCATCTCTGATATAAGTATGATGACTGTCAAGGATAGTGCAGGTCACTGGAGCACTGGCCACAGGAGCACTGCTCCTAACTACACTGGTGTAAATGTAGAGTAATTACTCTGACCTTCAAGGCTTACTCTCTCCTAAACCTCCACACCAAAAATATATTCTCCTAAGCTTCTTACCAAACAGACCTCCATTGCAGAGTCACTCTGCAGGACATAATCAGAGAAGTTCTTTGGCCTTCTCCTATACATTCACAGATCCATGGGAAGCCCAACTCCCTTTTAATTCTGAGTGGCAGATATTTTTGTTGGAAAAGCGGGAAGGAAACCGATTAAAGGTAACTATGCCAAACCAGGAGATCTATCATGTAGCGACTAGCCTGATGCCAAGAAAGTAATGAGACCTGTACAAACACTATCTATCCATCCCTATTTCACCCCAGGACTCCAGACAATTACATGGAACTTGGAAGTGGTGGGAGCATTATATGTTTCAGAGGTTCAGTGAATTCAGTTGAAGTTTTTCAGATGAACATCCAAAAGGCCATCTGCTGACCTATCTTTTCTAAAAGTTATTCCCAACTAGAATACCAAACCATTTGAGGTCCACAAAGAAACACACACAGTGTCTGGCTTTGGAAGGATAAATTCCCAACGGAAAGAGGAAGAGATTTTTTTTAGAACACGTGTTTTCACTAGGATGCATGCCAAGTACTTCAGTAGCAGACACAATTGAAGAAAAATTACTGAAGCTTCATAGGGCTCCCAGGAGAGATTCTGAACTTCTATTTTATCTGCTGCTGGACCTTAATATTGTTTCATGAACATATACATGACCTATTTATCTGATCATCTGTTCCAATGATTTGTCTAAGCATGATATTCTCAGGACATAAAAAATGTCTCTAGACACGCAACTAGGTCCCTCAGGAAAATAGTTATGAAATCAAACTGCATATATTTTTGAGTAAAGAATAATAATCTAAATATCCAAAGACAGATAGTAATGATTTCTGGCCACTAGAGACCAGACATGCCAACTGCATGAAAAAAATGCAGAAACTGGGCTTGTTTTTGGCTTAATTGGCTTGTGAGATGCTTGTTGGCTAGTTTTTGGTTTGTAGTTTGTTTCTTCTTTTTTTTGATCTGGTCCCATAAAGCAGGGGAAAGGGGCAAGCAGAGGCAAGGGGAGGAGAGAGTCAGGGGTGCACAGCGGGCCCACCACAGTCCCAGACTGCACGCCGGGGGGATATAATCACATAAAGTGTTGGGGTTCTTAGGGATTGGCTTGTTTTGAAATGGGATTAGCTTGATTTTTGGCTTATTGTGGAGGTCGGGGTGCTTATTTACCTCGTGAAAGTTGGCAACCGTGCTAGAGATGTGGACTGGATTTGAATTCATTACCTGCAGGTATGATTCTCTATTTTTCCCATTCCTCTTAAACCATAAAATATGTCAATGGTAACAATCTCAACTTCCCCTTTCTTAGTCAGAGTGCACATGATACATAAAATCACCTATTCTTTGGAGACTTCTAAAATATGGTACCTGAGGAGACGGAGCTGACATAAAGGCATGGAAGCCAGATCTTTAGTTGGTGTGAAATAACAAAGATCTGAAACATAATTTTTAACTTCCACTCTGAATTTCCAAACTTTTGGGGGTTTTGGTCAGCCACTTGGATTATGTTTCCAACACTGCATGCCACATTGCCTTGGCCCTTCCTTTGGAAAAGAATGTGAAAGGGGATCAGTTTCCCCTTACAGAATTTTCTTTTCCTATCCAGTCAGGGGGCAGCATTCCTCACCCTGAAAAAGCAAGGGGTTGGTCCTCTCAGAACCCCCAGATCTCCTGAGATCCCTACTAATCTCAGGGATCTATTGGAGACACTGGGTCTCTGTATGGGGGTGCTGTGCCTTGGCACATCTCCCTTAGCTTCAGCTCTCTAGCAGTGTGATTAAGTGGATCTACCTGGAATGTAAAGAGGCATGTTGTGGGAGGGAGGTGGGGACTGAAGTACCATCCATAGGGAGACCTAGCTGCTGCTCCATGTCCTGGTTGTAGAATTCTTCCCTCTCAGCCTCAGAGGAATTCCCCAGTGCACATCCTGAGTACTCAGGCGGTACACTGCAGCTAGAATTTTGGACCCAGATTTTTAAAGGTATTTAGATGTTGCTGCCTAATTATTATTGACTGTTGATATGATTTTGGTTCCTAAGTGTCTTAATGCCTTTTGAAAATAAGATTTATGTTCTTACACCAATTAGGCATTGCATTGCTGAACGCAGCAACGCCTTTGGCCTTAATACTCAAAACTTGCATCATTTACCAAACAGACATAACAAGAATATCTGATAGCTTGTGACCCAAGTTTCTGTGTGATGCATATTTAGAGGTTTATAAAAGATGCACTGTCAGGCCTCATGTTTTAACTACTGTAGCATAAGCAGGCCCTCTGTAATTAATTAGAACTGATGAATTTCTGCTGTTTGTGAGAATGAGTCAGACCATTAAACCTTTTAAAAAGTCTCTTTGTATATTTTCCTTTTGGTACCATCCCCCTTTCATTTTCTGGTTAGATTTTATGGCCTTTAATCTCCTTTCATCTCTACTCATTAACAGATGTACCTTTTCACCCATGTCACCTTTGGATCCGTTTTCTCCAGCATCACCCTAAAATTAAAAAAATATATATTTCCAGTACTGAGTTTTGCAATTTTTAAAATAATTCTCATGCATTCACAAAGTATCCAGAAATAATTTGCAATTTGCAAACACTATTACCAGGCTAACAGTTTTAATTCACTAGCCAGAGTCTATAAGAAATGACCAAATTAATAAATAATTTATACCTTACCACATTGTCTCTCAAATAAATGTAATAAAACATTTACAACATGAACTCGGAGCCTTGATTCAACTTAAATCCACAGGAGGAGAAAAACATGATTTGATATATTTCATTTGGATTTGCAGTCTGAAATATAACTTACACAACTGTTATATTTGATCACTGATAGGAAAGATATTTCAAAGTTATAAACCTCTTCACAGTTCCTTGAGAAAATACAAACTGTCATGTCATTTCATCTTTTTGTCAATTTAGACTACAGACATCCCCAGTTCATTCTGGTTCAGTGACAAAGGAATGATTAGGAGTAGCCAGTAAATATTTTTCACCACAAAGACATTAATAGACACATCTGATCAAACAGAGTTGGTAATTACTGGCTTCCAATACATTTTTATTGTGATTCTGAAGCGATTCAGGATATGCTCTTTGAATTTCAAGTATTTCCCCACGAATCAGTGTGAAGCTAGCAAAACTTAACTAAAACATAGAATAAGCTACCAAAACCATTCATGTCTCCATGTAAATGCTAAACATTATTCAAAGAGGTAATGTTGAAGTAACACTCTTGTCATTGCCTGGGAGAAAACATCCCTATTTAAAAATTGTTGATAGCTTTTTAAAAGAAATATTTTAAAAGCTTCACCTGTACAGAAAGGGCTGAATCCTAATTTACACTAACTCACCCACTTCCTGGCCAGAGAAGCGTAAAAGGGCCTTAGTGTAAATGAGAATCAGGCCCAAAGACTTTTGCAGGTTTCTGAGTTCTTGAAAGGAACAAGAGAGGGTTTTTTTTTTTAAATATTTTCTCATCAACTAAAATTTGTTGATAAATATGATCTACAAATGGACCAAAGAGTGTACCAGTGAACCCATGTCAAACACAAGGAATTCTTATACAAGTAATGGGTGGCTGTCATTTATAAAATAGTTGTTAAGGAATTCTCATTGCTTTGGAAACCATTTTGGAAATTTTCCTGACTAGGATCATTAAAAAAGTTGCAAAAAAAAAAATTAAAAAAAAAGGTATGGCCCAATCCTGGCCTCCCACCCCACCTGCTTATGTAGCTAGTTGGGGATGATTCTCTATGCCATTTCCCTCCTGGCCCCAGTATAAGGTGCATTTCAGGATTGTCCTGAGTGCTGGATGGCATGTAGCCAGAGAAATTTACTCCCTGACTAGCCCCATTGTTTTCAATCCATTGTGCTGCTTCAGGAGCAGTAAAAGGAGGCTCGGTTCTATAAGCCTTACTGACGGTGAATAGCACTTTCTCATATGATTAGTTCTGTTAGAATTCTGCTCTGATAGGACAGAATCAGACCCATAGTTATAGTACGGTGGGGATGATTCTGATCTGTGATATCATACTGGTGTAACTCCATTGATTTCTATGGAGTTGTTCCTCATTGATACCAATGCAAGTGAGAACAAGTAGAGCATTTGTGTTCCTGCCCTTTTTCATGCAGACTAAAGTCTGAGATGGATGGGCCAGATTCTCTCACCCTTCTTCAAGTAGACTGGGCTGCAACAGAGAACTCAACATGAGTAAAATGAGATATCACTGTGCTATCGGACTGCCTTTCTAAGAAACTACTGCCCACAGACACCCACAACACCAACACCAAGTAATGAAAATCAGTTTGCTTTTCTGTTTATTCATAGCAGGAACATTTTTTTTTAAATTCTATAGTATCAGAGCCCACCTGTGCAGCCCTAACACATATTAGTGAGCACATACAGTACTCACACGAGTAGTTTCACTCAGTCAATGAATTGCTTGCATGAGTAAGTGCTACTTAGCCCGAATAAAGGGTTCCCCAACAGGGTCCACAGTTTTGTCAGTTCAGCGACTGAATTCTAGTTAATAATTTTTAACACAGCAGGTTGTTTTTTAACAGATCAGTCCTCACTGCTGCCTGTGCATTCCCAATTCTTCAAAACAAGATAAACATAGGGAAAGTGAAATATACCTCACCTTTTCTCCTCGTTCTCCAGGGTCACCCTGATCAAAAGAGTAGGAACAAATAAATCTTGATGTTATTAAGATGGTGTCATTAGATAACTCAACAGAAGAGACATTAGATAATATATTTAATGCAAGACACTGTGGAGCAGCTGTTTTTCATTTAATAATACAGATTATTCAATAGAAGAAGCCATGTCAGAAAGGATTCAATACTAAAATCTGATGGGCTGCACCAATACTTTACACACAGTGCAAAAGGCTGGTCAGTTGTGTGGAAGGCTCATCTTGGTTTTTCACTCTGGGATTAAGGGAGGCAAGGAACAACTTCATGGCTCTGTGAAGCTACCCATCAGGACCAAAAGGAACCAGGGGGAGATGTGCCAAGCCCACCTTATTCTGGATGGACTGAGGGAGAGAAGAAAATGAAAAAGAGGGCGGTCCTGAGGTTTGGAGAGGAGTTTGGAGGACACCTAATGAGAAATGGAAACCCCTTAAATATCTTGTCTAGATTCATAATCTGGTAGAGAGCAAAAAATTCTCCCAGAATTCTATATTAAAAAAGACAGTTTATAGCCATTACTTTTTAATTACAATTTGTGTGAGAAGCCAGTACAATGGCAAATCCCCTTTCATACAATGAATCTGGCCCTGGCAACTCATCTCTGTATTTTTGACCATTCTAGCTTATCCACATCCTTTTTGATGGTGGACGGTTGCTTGGCAACTCAAAGAATACTGCTGTGAATATGAATTAAGCAATAACTGCAATCACTTTGCGTTCACTGTGTATAAAACAAGAAAAGGGTATGCCCCTAAATGGCTTGTTTTCTTTCCTGATGGACAAGCGGCAAGTCAGTACATTTTAAAGACTGTCCTGGCTAGCTGTCAATAGCAATGTGATCTGTAAAATCAGCTGAGAGGCATATGTGCCCTCACAGACACACAGACACAGCTGATGGGATTAGAAATTGGTATTATCTTTTCTGCAAGGCCCAACAATCAAAGCATTTTGGATGTGTCTGACTTTTATTCAAACAAAGTTATCAAATTGTGTGTTCAATTTCATCTGTTCGGAATCAAGTAAGGAATAATAATGATCAAAAAAAAATGTAAGGCAACATTTTCTTTTTGCCATAACTATGGACTCAAACTAGGGTGACCAGATGTCCTGATTTTATAGGGACAGTCCTGATATTTGGGACTTTAACTTATATAGGTGCCTATTACCCCCACCCCCTGTCCTGATTTTTCACACTTGGTGTCTGGTCACTCTAACTCAAACCTTCTCCCACTGAAGTTTGCTGTTAACTTCCAAGAAGCAGGATCAGACCTCAAGATTTAACCCTGACGTTCATCAAAGAATTGACCGCAGTAGTTCTTGAAAAGGGGTTTGAAACGCATTATGAGGAGCATAAACAACACCATGTAAACAGGTTTCCAAATTCCCAAACGCTTGCATCATATTTGCCTTGCAGTGTAAGTATACTCGTCACTAATGTTGACTTGAATTATGCATGTGCAGCAGAAGAACACGCCCCTCTATGGTGAAATGTTTAAAGTGTCTTACACCACTTAGCACTGTAGAGAGGCAGAGACTATTACAAATTAGTCATGACACACAAATCAAAAAGCATGACACTATCATCCATACACACGCCTGTACAGTGCTTTATTTTTCAACAGGTTTTCTGCACTAACCTTAAGCCCTGGTGCGCCGCGTTCTCCCACTGCACCAGGCAAACCTGGTTCACCCTAGAATGACAACAAATAAAGAAGCGGTGTAAAGAAAAAGAAGATGAAGATTATCAGCAATATTCCACCTAATGTCTCCTTTTCAGTTTGTAGTAGTGATGGAGAAACCTCAAAAAGGGTTCATTTTGGATAAAACCCCAAAAGTTGGGATGCTTATATACAGCTTATCAAACCTCTTGGGGCTGATGATGATATCATTTACTCCTGTATAAATCAGGAATAACTCCACCAAAGTCAGTGGAGTTACAATGGTATCAAATTATCCTGAAAGGAGAATCAGGGCCCTTGAGTCAGCAAAATTGGCCATTATCCTCATACATCTTTCTAAGAAGATTGCTAACATGTCTTCCTTTTCTTTGGCCTGGAAATAGCACAATAACGGCCTTTTAAAAAAAAGCTATTTTAGTACTTCTGGAAGACAGATGGGCAGAGGCACGTGAAAACCCATGACAACAAATGTTAGCTTTCAAAAAGGTCCAATTCTAGAAATCTGAGAGGTTTTGGGAAGTAGGGTGTTCTTTTTATTTTTGAATATGGACTTGTTTGCCCAACTCTCATGCCCTGGAACTGAGGATGGAGAAGCAGGAGATGCCCATTCAAAGATGCCCAGGTTGGGATAACTGTAATTAGCTAATGCTCAATAGTGTTTGTTTATTGTGTAGCAGTGTAAGGTTATGAAACCCAACCACTTAAAAGCAAGGAAATGTCTGAAGTGATAGGTAAGAACGTTGTCATCTACAAACTTTAATTGTTTTTTTAAACAATTTCCCCCCCACTTTATGAATTTCCCATGTTTCCCCCCCTCTAGTAGGTAAATAAAGACACTATTTAAATTTAATTTTTTTTTAAAAATAAACGTGATGGAGAGGTCTACCAATTATTAAAGAAGTTACTGGTGCTGGTCAAGCTAATAATGGCTCCTACAGAACCCTGCCTCATTCAATCACCTAATAAGGTATACATGTTCCTCAGATAACCTTTAACCACATGCATGCATAGCACAGCTTACCTTCACTCGACTGTTGATCAAACATGTTCAAAAGGCATACAGGACAAGATTTTAAAAACATATGCATAAAGTTAGCTCCTAAATCTATATTTAGGTACCTAAATAAAGTGGTCTATTTTAAGAAGTGCTGAACACAGGGAACTGAGCTGACCAAAAAATAATAATAATTAAAAAAAAACTGGGAAAATTTCTTCAGACTTTGCAGAAATATTCTCTTCTGCCTTCAGAGAAAATCTGGCAAAAACAAACCAGTTTTGCAAGCCAAAGTTAGAGGGCAATTAAAATGGAAGCTGACTGCAACCACAACTACTATGGAGAGATTTTGCTTTTCCAGAACACAATCTTCCATTGCCAGAGGCTTTTTCCATCCCTAAATGCTATGGTCAGTTATAAACCACAGCTCTGGAGTACCCATTCCTCACAGTCATGTAGCATTCTATTTCTGAACTAGATCACAAGAAAAGTGGGATATGTTATGATTATCAAGAATTGGGTAATTTGAATAATACAAAACAAGAATGTTGAGATTCTCCCAAAAGCATCTGTGACATTAAGGAGGGAGTTTTTCCAAGCAGGGGGTGAGGAGTTAGCCATCAGAGCACAATGATAGTCACAGGGAGTTATATGGCCAATTTAGGCAATTCATTGTCAATGTTCCCTGGTATTTTTAAATGGGTCCAGCTTTGGTTTGCCAGTTTTGGTTGGATGAATTCCTGGCGGTTTCATCACAGGACATAATCTTTAATTAAAGATTTATCTTTAATTCCTGGAGACTCCAGGGCAATCCTGGAGGGTTAGCAACCCTACGGCTAGCTACTGTAGCAATTAAATCTCATCTATCAGGAAGCCAGGATTTAAATTTACTGGCTATCAAACATGTGTGTCTAACAAAGGGCCAACCTTAAAGTCACTTAAAGAGAACTGTCATTTGAGACACCGAGATGGAATGAGCACTTGTATATTTACTCATTTCTCCACCGCCCCTCCAAAACACGAGTCATTGTTCATTTCTATCCCCTTCACTTTAAAACAGCTGTTGTCTGCTGACACTCGCCAAGGGCTTAAGTCTTTAATCAAAGTGTCAGGGTTCCAAGCCTCCACCTTCTTCCTAGGCCTGCACATCAATGGTATTAACGCCCATAGTTACCAGTATGATAAAAGGCTGCATAAGTAGAATAGAAAATGTATCTGAATTCTGAAGCTTTTATCAAGTTATATTAAATCCCTCCTAAAACAAAACTCCATCTCTGACACCCTTGTGGGTGTCTATAATTTACTCTGCCTAGGCCCTATGCTGGGTTTCCAGGATGGTCGGTACCAAGTGAGAGAGAGCTATGGGGGAAAAGGAGAAACTGAAAATATGGCTGGAGGGACAGCACATGAATAACATTGTACATTTGAATGGATTATCCTCCTCTGAATTTAATGGCCAGCATTGTAGGGATTATCTCATGTTCTGATTTTTGTAATACACACAGTACCCCCTCTTCAAGTTTTCATCCTACACTTTTTCAGCAGCCCGTTTAGTTTTCTGAGAATCTTGATGGGTGAATCAGCTATGATATTGCTGATTATTCTTAGCATCATGCACATGTGAGATCTCAAAAACTTGGCAGCAAACTCAGAGCTATCAGACCTAAGTAGCTTCCTAGGGCCATGTTATTCCAGGAACCCTGCAACAACCCTATTCCCTTGCCCACGTATCTGACCTACCAGCCTAAGTGACATCCCTAATTTCCCATCCACTGTTTTAAAACATATCTTTTACTAGCATGTCCACAGAGCCCACCAGAAGATGGGGGCCTAGAGGTACATAGTACCCTCACTCAGCTTGTTTGTATCATGGCCCTGTGCTAAACTTTCCTAAATGTTGGCCATGTACCCTAGCGTAAGCAACTAGCTACATCTCTCCTGCAAGTGAGAAACTAAAGACCCCCCCCCACCCCTGCACCTTTTTACAGATAATAATTCAGTCAAGTATTGGGGTGCTCCAAAGGCTTATCTTGCTAACCTATTCCAAAACTCTTGAGATGAACAGTGGTGTGACCACACAGGACAGGAGTGCCTTACATCAGTGGGGATAGACGCGCATATGAAAATTGTTTCACAGCCCACCAAACTGAGGGCCAGTCCTGCAAAGAACCTACTAGAAGGAAGGAAAGATAACCACAATTGTGGAAAATGGCAGAAACCTACAGTCTGGCTGTCTCTAAGGAGTATTGGGTAATGCACTACAAACAGCAGCAAAACACAAGGGAACATTGCAAGTTGCAACGGGTTTTTTTAGTGGAAAGTCAAATCTCAAAGTGGGACACTATCACACAATCCATTATGGCTTGTCTGATACCTGAATACTATGGGCCAAATTCTGTTCTTCAGTTGCATCACTGGAACTGAAGGCAAGATCTGGCCATGTACGCTGATATTTTTTAACGTTTCAATTTTTCAAAGCCTTTCAAAAAAAAAAAAAATCCAACAACATTTTGAACACTCAGTTGATTAGGAAATTCCACAGGTAGTTATAAAAGCAAAACAGCAGCTGACATTTTAAATGCAAGTAGATTGATGGTGCTTCCTCTGCTATACCTTAAAACACAACATTATTTTGAGTGTATTGGTCCCAACTGACCATTTTAGTATTTAGGCTGAAAATAATGTTGAATGCCTTTGTTACAAAGTATAGCTTATTACTTTATATTTTTTTAACCAAAACACATTTTAAAACCATAATGTAAAACACTGCCTGGGTCTTTTTCAACCATTCGGGTAACTGTTTCAAAGAGTAACATAAAAGATTTATATCATTTTTAAGGTGGAAAAGTGGTTACACCATTTTTTAAGGAAACGAGGCACCAAAGGAAAAATTGTTCATTCAACAGTGCTATCACATGCAATAATTTCAATCAGATTGTTTTTCAATTTGCCATTGGTAAAATGAAGAAAGCTGTGAATTTCAATCTTTAATCAAAGATAATTTTACATTCACTATGCTGCAGTGGATGCATTTCCTGACTAGTGCTGAAGTCTATCCTTAACAAAGATGTTACATTGTGGAAACAGTTGTCTTCTGTATAACATTTAGCTCTATAATTTATTCAGGATTTTGGGGAGGTTCCACCCTGCAAACAGTTACTCTGTTCACAGCACATTCCAAAGTTTAGGTAATGGACCACTTTTTGTGAACTCCTGAGAAACAAAAGGCACCATCATTCTGAGGGTGCGGGGGAGTCAACAAGCAAACATAACATGTCCTATAATCTTTTAGTGCATAAAATATAATCCAAGCTCTTAATTAAGCTAAGAACGAGGACTGTATTGTGCCCTCATATGGGAGATGGACAGAGGGCCCAGGAAACTCTGTAAAGTCACCCCTGGAGCGTTCCCGGGGATTGCAGAGGAAGCAGTGTTGCAGCCTCCTAACCCCCGTGGATCCAAGGGAATCTCCAGCTCCAGTTCCTCTGCTCTGCTTCTCTGTTCCACACCCAGCTAGATGGCTTCTTCAAAACTATGCTCCTACTGGTCACCAACACTATGCCTACCACAGAACCACCCCATCATATGCAGGAACAGCATCTTAGCGAACACTGCTTCTATTAGCATTAACCCCTGCCTCTTGAAGTGGGTTTGCAGCTCTGTGGAGCCCACTTGACACAGTAGTTGGTAGAGAAGCTTCCACAATGTCCAGCAGCAGATGTCATGGTGATGGTAGCTTCTCTGCTACGCACACCTCCCAGCTGATGTCAGTTTTGCCTGATCTGGTGTGCTTGCAGAAGCAATGGTGGCAATCAGGTCCACAGAAAACATGTCCCAAGACTGTAAACATACAAATATTCCTTCTAGAGCAAAAGTGCAGTTTTAATATCCTTTAACTTTCTTTGCTTTACCTACAGTACCACTTCGTAGCCTTTAAGAACACATTTACCTCTAAAGAAGGATCATATATTGAAAAAAAAAATGTGTGACTGCTGTGACAAAGTTCCTCCTCTGCCTTGGTGGGTCCTGCACTTATTGACGGATTTGCTCACCTCGGAGATTCACGGCAGCCCTCAGTTTGGCCATTTTTGCTAGTGGCTCAAACCTGCCGTTCACTCAGCTAACCTCATCACTGGCCAGCATGGGGAAAAGGAAGGAGAACAAGCCCCGCTGTCTCTGCTGATCCACCTAGTGGGTCGGGGGCAGGCCAGGGACCTTCCCCTCTGGTGGGACCCACAGTCCAGGTCAACTCCTCTTATATCCAATGGGGGGAGGGAACCCGGGCCTGCCCTCTACTCCGGGTTCAGCCCAGGGCTCTGTGGATCACAGCCAGGGCCGGCTCCAGGCACCAGGCAACCAAGCACATGCTTGGGGCGGCGGGCGGCCAATCTTGGGGTGGCGGGGGGCAGCGCGGCGCAGCATTCCGCGGGGGGGGGGGGGGCGCTCCGGCGGCGCGGCGCTCGGCGGGGGGGGGCGGCGCGGGGCGCGGCGCTCGGGGGGGGGCGGGGTTCCGGCGGTGCGGTGCTCGGCGGGGGGGACTCGGGGGGTGGCGCTTTTTTTTGCTGCTTGGGGCAGCAAAAAAGTTAGAGCCGGCCCTGATCACAGCTGTCTACAGTGTTTCTTGTAACAGCTGTGTGACAGCTACAACTCCCTGGGCTACTTCCCCATGGCCTCCCCACAACACCTTCTTTATCCTCACCACAGGACCTTCCTCCTGATGCCAGATAGCGTTTGTACTCCTCAGTTCTCCAGCAGCATGCCCTCTCACTCTCAGCTCTTTGCACGCCCCTCACTGACTGAAGTGAGATCCTTTTTAAACTGGGTGACCTGATTAGCCTGCCTGTCTTAATTGATTCTAGCAGCTTCTTAATTGGCTCCAGGTGTCCTAATTAGCCTGGCTGCCTTAATTGGTTCCAGCAAGTTCCTGCTTGTTCTGGAACCGCCCGTTACTTTACCCAGGGAAAAGGGACCTGCTTAATCTGGGGCTAATATATCTGCCTTCTATCACTGTCCTGTAGCCATCTGGCCCGACCCTGTCACACTGCCTATACAAAAGACAATGAAATATCTGAAAAAGTGCACAGGTTGCAGTTATTGTTTTTCAAAAATTAATATCAATGTGGTCAAAGAGCTATACAACTTGTAACAGTGAGTTACATTATCCATGTTCATAACTTACCTGTAAACTGTCGGTTGAACTGCACAAACACTCTCTAATAAAACGGTGCTAATGTTTTCAAAATGTATATTAATTAGGGAGCCCAGAGATACTCTTTATGCACCTGTTTAGTTCAGTCCTAAATAGATATTATCTTTACTTTCCAGAGATGTTATATGTACACATTAGTGTCCTAGGTACAGAGAACAAAGTTCTGCTGCTTCCATGATGGAAACAGAAAATCAATGCAGGGGACTGCTTGACACCAAGATATCTTGTTAAGCATCACCTTGCAGAAATGCCCATGCTGGAAATGCAAATGATGAAAGGAGCCTCACAGAGGGTATAGGAATCTGAACTTTTACTGGAACAAAATAGGCCAAATACTGCAGCCATAAGGATCACCAGATGGCAGTCTGACATCAAGTCATTTTAGCTAAACCAGGGCAAAAGGACATGAAGCCTTCTGTAGTCTCTTCCTAACCCAGAGAGAGGAATGCTGTGGCCTAGGCAAAGGTGACTTTGGACCTTGGTGCACATTGGTAGAAGTTTTAAAGCTACCTTGTCAGCAATATGAATGAGGACTTTTAGTCACATCACATAGTTCAGTATTACGGAACTTACCAAAAATGGGCCACTAAGCATATGTACAGAATGTGCGGGATGGTAGTGGTGAAAAATGCTACAACTAATAAAGGACTGAGTTCTGATTTAATTTACACTGGTATTAATCAGGATGAATTCCATCAATGGATTCATACTGGTATAAAAGAGATCAGAATCAGGCACATAATTCTTTGGACTCCTAAAGTGTCTTTAAACCAAGCATCTCAAAGCATTATATAAACATCAGTTAAATCACTCAAATCCTCTGTAAGGCAGAGAAGCATCATCCTAATTTTACACATGGAGGAAACTGAGACGAAGTGACTTGAGTATAGTTCAGAACTCCATGACAATGTAACACCAGCTCATGAGCTGACCTTAACTTCCTGCTCTGACCTCGAAATAAATAGTTTATCTGCTGACCACTGACACAGACAAATAATACTGCTGACCCAGTAGGATTTTTTGTTGTTTATTTAATATAGAGAGATGGTCCTCATTTGTTCAGTAATGATGGTATATTTTCAAACAAACACACAAATAGGTTGAAACATTCAGAGGCTTTAACATATTACAGGAGTCAGCTTCTGGCATGTAGCTGCCATCAATGCTAACTGTAGTTCTTCACATTAACTTCAAGTGTACTGATGAGACAATATGCACTGTAATGCACTATCAGAAGCAATATGCTAACAAGTTAAGCTGTTTTCACTATTGCTATAGAGAACACAGGATTGCCACTGTTAAAGACAGCTGTTGTTTCAGTAAGCTGTGATGCCAATGCGTAACACAAAAACATCATTATATTACATTATCACTAAGGATGGGTGAGCCATTCTGAATAACACCACCTACCACCCAAAACTTCTGAGAATTTCTAGAACTGACAGTAGTGTGAGGATATAAACACAAAGAGCCAAGCTTTACACAGCAACTAAAGAACCCCCTAACCAGGAAGTTCCTACATTCCTTAAGCTCCCTGCCGCAACACATCCTGGTCCTCTCTGGTTACTATGGAAGACCAGGAACTTTATAATCACTTCACATCTCCCTTTGTCTTTCATAAAAATATTACAACTTAAATTATAAACCAATGTACAACAGTTCAAAATAAACTTCAATTTCCTTAAAACTATTTACACTACTATGTCCCCTCATCAACTGCATTAAAATAGTCCAGAGTAGTATTCTAAGCCTTTCAGGGGCTCTGATCAGTCTTCCAGACCATGTTGTCAGTTCTGTTGTATTTGTGCATGGAGTTTCCTGTCGAGGGGGCTCACTTCCTGACAGAATATCTGTAGGACCCAGATCCTCTCTTTGTTGTGTTGCAACATATTGAAGATGAACCCGATTCTTCTGAAGAATCCTTTAGGAGTCTTCACTAGGTGGGATCAGGGAGTTTCTGCCAAATTGGGAACAGCTCCAAGTGTCTGGGAGCTTTTGAGACAAACTTTGTTCCCTGGTCTAAGTTCAGGTAATGCTTTTCTTCTGTGCCGAATAATGAAGGTTTTTTTTGTTGCAGAATTTTTATTCCAGCATCCTGTTTTCAAAATTCCTTCAGGTCAGTCCTTAGTCATCCTGCCATCAGAAGTTCTGCCAGAGATAGTCCAGACACGAGGAGTATTGACTGATATGCCAGGAATGTTCTGTTATGAATCCACTGATTTTTGAAGAAGTCTTTTTAAAGTCTACACTGCTTTCTCCCCTTCCCTGTAGCTCTGGGAATAAAGGGGACTACTAGAATGATGTTCAAAATCAAAATCCTGTGAAAATGGTAGCAGTGTTTCATAGGTAAATTAAAGCCCATTATCAAATATGAAGACTTCAGGAATTCCAAGTCTTGCAAATGTTGACTTTAGTTTCAGGATGACCTGTGCTGCTGAAGCGTGTGTAAGTATGTCCAAGTCAATATATCTGGAGAACTACAATAACGTGTTTGTGTCCTTTCCAGAAAACAAATCTGTGGCTACCTGCTGCCAAGGTCTGTCAGGTAACTTTGTAGAGAGTAATGGTTCTAGCAATTTTTTTAAACTTGTTACATATCTCACAGCCCTCTACTAAGCTCTGAATTTGCCTACTCAGACAGGGCCACCACATGGATTGCTGTGCCCGTGCCCTGCACTTGTTTATACTTTGGTGTCCCTCATGGATTTTGGAGAGTGTCTCTTTCTGACGTACTATGGGGATCAGAATGAACCGTCCTTTCAGAAACATCAGCCATGTGAAGGTCATTTAGATCCTGCCAATATTGTAGTAGGTCTGGTGGAAGTTGGCTCCAGAACTTTGGCAAAGTTAAGTCAGTTTCTGGTAAGGCCTATCCTTTAGCTGTTCATCTCCAATTTGTTGATGTCAGCTGGCAGATGCTGGAATTGCTGCCAGAAAAAGGACAATGTAGACTTTGACATTTTTCTCTAAAGCTTTTTCTTCCGTTCGTGGCTGCGCAACTGGGGATCTAGAAAGTGTCTGCTGCTATGTGTGCTTTCCCTGCTATATGTTCAATGTAGAAAGAAAATTGAATCAGCCGTAGTCAAAAATCTTTGAATCCTAGGTGTAACGTCATCCAGTGGTTTTGAACATCATAATGCCACTAAAGGCTTGTGGTCTGTTTTAATGTTCAAATTCCAGCCAAACAGATATGCACTGAGCTGTTCACAGACAAAAGTGACTGCTAGAGCTTCCCTTTTCCACTTGAGGATACTGCTGCTCACTTTCTGTAAGCCTTCTTGATATGAATGCAACAGGCTCTGGTCTCCTTCTGGCTGGTTTTGTGTGAGCACTGCTCCTAAATCATATGAAGATTCATCTGCTGCTGGATATTTTACTGGGTATTGTGCAAAAACATGTGGAGATATCAGTAGTTCTTTTATTTTATTAAATGGGTTTTGTTGTGTGCTCCCCAAATAAATGTATTATGACCATTAAGGAGATCTCTTCAGGGTTTTGTTAGATGAACTAAATTTGTTAAGAATTTTACAAAATGATTTATCATGCCCGGGAATCTTCCTACAGCAAAAATGTCTTTGGGTTAGGGTAAGATGAGTAATGCCTTCAGTTTGTCTGAATCCAACTGCATTCCCTGTTTACTAATTGTGTGTTCTATAAATTTTGAGTGTTCCTTTTTCCAAATCCACATTTCTCATTCAGAGAGAGCCCAGTTTGTTGGAAGCATCTCAAAACTTCATGTAGTCACTTTTCACGTTCATTTTTATCTCTGCCATATACCAGCACCTCATCTGCATGGCAAAGCACGCCAGGCAGACCTGACACAACCTGAAAGATTCTCTTTTGGAAATGTTCTGGTGCTGAAGATACGCTTTATGGAAGACAATTAAAACAGGACCTTCCAAACAGCGTCATGAATGTCATTAATAGTATAGGTTCTTTAGCAAGGAGGATTTGCCAGAAGCAAAGTCTATCTTTGAGAAGACTTTGGCTTCTGATAACTGAACTAATGTCTGGACAACTGCAAGAAGCATGTATCTTTCTCTGCACATGCTTTTATTAAGTTGTGTAAGGTCCACACAAATTCAGATTTTGCCCTTGGACTTTGATACTACATACTATGGAGACATTGTGTAATACCCCAAATATATCTTAGAATTGTATTGATATCCTATAAGCTGTGGGAAAGACATGCAAAGGAACCAAAGGGAGTTGAGAGCATGTTTCACCTTGCAGGTGGCTGTGTGCCCTGCAGAACTGGGATCTAAAATCAGGACTGTTCAGCAAAAATTGAGGTGAGTGGCTAACCTAACTTTTGCTGTCTGTGTTGAATTTAAAAGAAAAAGGACCAAAAGGGTAAAAAAGCAAGAAAAAAAGCAGCCTCTTTAATGTCAGCGTAGTTTTGGTGTGATGAGTACCTCGTGGTATAGCATCTGGCTGATTTTTCCCTCCCCCTGAGAGGAAAGGTTTGTCAGTGCTGCTATATTTTTCAGTCACTAGAATGTAATTAATTTTAAGGAAGAGGAAATACAAGAGGCCCCCAAAACCTAATCCAGGCTAATTTTACTGTAAAATACATAAACGAGGACAGGGGGGAAAAGTGGTTTCTCAGACATGTTACTGTGATTTTCATTTCAAGCAAGGGTTGAATTACCTCCTTTCAACTTGCTTTTCGTCCCCCCCCTCAAAAGGAACTTAAAATTGTTTGTTTAAGGACTGGAAATCTCTCCTGGCCCACTCACCAGGTGAAATTAAGTGAAAAGACTCTTCAACAAGGCTCAGCTGGCCCACAAACTCGTCTGAGAATTTGTGAATTATACTCAGTGATGTTTCCTTTCTTTGTATTTCTTCTTTTAATAAACTGCACTTCATACAACATGGTTTTTATACCTGAAAAAAATACTTTAAAGAAAATCTTTTAAAATATGTGTTCTGTGTAATAAATACTACTGGAGGAGAAATGTATATGCACAAGAGTAATAATAAATAAGCAATCAAAAGGGTAATTATAAATCTGCACACTTTCAGTCTCTAAATCTACTAGTATATTTAAAAGAAGGACATTTTTTTCCAGGTTTACCAAACTGCTATCTGGTAACTTGGTCAAACTACTGAAGCAATTTAAAGTGGAATGATCGACACTGACCACACATTTTGCTTTCAATACATCCTTTAAAAAAAAAAATTCCCAAGTAATGTATAAATAAAAATAGGAGTCTAACATATGTAGGTGGTGAAGAGGGGAGGATTTATGTACTGTAAGAAAGTCCCATTTAAAGCTAATGAGAATTACACAGCTCAAGTAAATCTCCAATCCATTCATGGGAAAGTGGATTCCTTCAGGCCAAATATACTGCAGTCCTTACTGAGACAAAACTCCCATTGGCTTCAAAAGTCCTTCTGACTTGTTGGAGACAACAGGAGTTCTGCCTGAGTAAGGCCCACATAAGGAATAACTGATTAGGGTCATATCCTTGTAGTATCTGAACTTTTCAAGACTCTTTTTGTAGCCAGTTTAATATTAGTGATACAGGGATACACTGTGTAAGTGCAAGAACTCTTCTACTTCCCCTTGTATCCCCACATAGGCCAGGCACAATCCTGCACCTTGTGTTACCAGTGCACACCAATGGGGCAGGCGTGTGCCACTGTCAGTGCTTGACTCTGCAAAGAGGGTGGAGAGGAGTGGGGTTAGGGCCCGCTATCTCTCTGGACTAGCCGGGAGAGCACCACTGGCACAGGGACAAGTGCCCTCTGTGTTTTGTAAAAAGGAAGAGAAGGCCCTGCTCAGAACTACTTCCTCTCACTGCTCCAAGAGCTATTGTGCCTGTCTGCATTGCTATGTAGCCCGTGCCAGACCTATTGGTCATAAGCATTAACTGTTTCCCATATTCCACTATTCCAATTAAAGGACGGATGAAGAAAAAAAGGAAGAATATAGAAAAACCTTCTATGACTGAGATTGCTTAGCTCAGTGGTTCTCAAACTTTTGTACTGGTGACCCCTTTTCACATAGCCAGCCTCTGAGTGCGACCCCCCTTATAAATTAAAAACACTTTTTAATATATTTAACATCATTATAAATGCAGGAGGCAAAGCGGGTTTTGGGGTGGAGGCTGACAGCTCACGACCCCCCAGGTAATAACCTCGCAACCCCCTGAGGGGTCCCGACCCCCAGTTTGAGAACCCCTGGCTTAGTTGTACATTAAACTGCTTGCATTAAAAGAAAATGTAATTTCATTGTGGACTTTCAGCTGCTGGGGGTGTTGCTATGGGTAACGGCAACCTTACAAAATTTCCTCAAGGTGAGTGATTATTTCTGAAGGGGGAGTAAAACCGAAGAAAGCATTTGAGTACATGCTTAACTTTAAGTCAGTGGGCCTTAAGTGCATGCTTAAAGTTAAGCACATGCTTAAGTGCTTTCCTGAACAGAGATACTTTCCTGAATTGGAGCCTAAGAAAGAAAATATTAACCCTGTTAATGCCTCTTGCATTCTAGTCCAATACATCATTAGATGGAGGGAGTTCACTCATTAAAAGACTATCATGGCTCTAAGGCTTTTCTAAACCTTTTACCCATATGTCTTCAAGGGAGATGATTTGCATCACATATTTGAGGCTGGTTCAATATTCTGCAAATCACAGTAAATCCATAAGAACGCTGCCAGAATCACCAGCCAGCAGCCCACAACAAACTCTAACTTTAATTCATGAAGACTAGCTCCTTGAGCATAAACATTCATTTCTCAAAGGAGTCTCTAGTTTGAGACTACAGAGGAAGAGAAGCCTACAATGGACAATGGAAAAATTAAGCCAGACACTAAAGTTATTATTCCAGTCTTTTTCAACAGTATCTCCTGCATAAAATGGAACTATGGCTTTGCATGTTATCGGAAAGATTTAACCTTTTGGCACCAAAATATGAGCACAGGGATCCACTTGCACAGTTCACTGGCAGGAACAGGCCTTATACTGCATGGTGTATTGTACAGTATATTATATGCCTCTTCATATATTATACAATATTATTTTAGTTTAGCTTTTCAATATTCTTTTTTCATTTATTTGCAAACAAATGGAATGTATTGGTCATTTACTGAAAAGAATTGCAACATGCCTGCTTTGTCACATTTGTGCTACATTAAAGTCATTCATTTTCTTTCACAATAAAATATTACGTATAGTCCAGGACCGTGAAAAACAATTGTGGTATAATGAAAAGAATTTTGACTACATTTTTATTTTAGATCTCTATAGCTTTGCTCTAGGATTTAGTTTCTTAGTTTAGTAATGTGCACATAATTTCTTCCAGGCCAAAAGTAAAGTGTTTAACCTGAATGAAAATGTGCTGACACCTTTATAGGAAATGTATAACCATTTAAGAGTGTCTTCAAGTTATACAGAGAAAAACGTTTGAAAATGCCACAACTATTGAAGGAAATCAGAACATAAAACTATAAATAGAAAATGTCAGGATCTATCTTTGAAGCACAATTTAAATTTGATGAATGGCATGTAAGGATCTGTAACATTTTTTCCTTTTTTTCCCTATGGAAACTGCATATTTATTTTTTCCTTTGTAAAGTATGAACAGCACACCATACAAGTAACTTTCAGAAGGTAGATTTACAAATGATGAGATCACAGAATCATTTCTTTGTACCTGCAATGAAAGTACATACTGGTTTCTCCAATGGATTTTCTTAAAAAAAATGTTGGCCACAATCTGGCAAATCCTCACTCGTATGAGTAGTCCAATTGAAATCAATGTGTCTACTCATATGAGTAAAAACTATTTGCTTGAATAAATTTGTGTCCTCCAGCCCCTAAACATAATTTTTTTATAGTAAGTGAATCATCAATCAAATATAGTTCAATTGCCTGGAATTAATCTTGTCCTTCCTTTACAACTGAGTAGGCCAAGTTTTCAAAGATGATGTTACTAATTTTGCACCCACACTTTGGTGGACGCACCTGATAACATTCAGGAGGCAGACTACATGGTCACAAACCTCACTTGAACATACAAATAATGTACTGGTAATTAGCGTCTACACTCTACTGTTTGTGCCCATAAGCGATTGTGCCTGCAAAATCGTTCTCTCAACTAAGCACAGTCACAAAAATGCAGATGCTAAATCTGAGACCCCATGAAAAATTTGCTTGATGATGTTTTAACATTTCTTAGGTCTCACATATGCTGATTCCAAAATATTTTCTCCTTTGCTGTCTTACAATCGACAACACTATTATTTTTTTTGGTCTTCCTCAGATATTATAGCAAAATTAGGTTCATGTTTTACTAGCAATAAAATGAAATTACTATTAAATGTTAACTATTATCATCAAATTATATAAATACAGAACTGCAAATTATAATGTTAAAATGCTGTACTTTTTTTGTTACGAAAAGCTCAAAAATAAATGATCAAAAACTTTGGAGTTATGCTTTAGGGCTTTTTTGTATGCATAATACCATGTTTATATACAATGGTTTGTCATCCGAACACAGTGAATCAATTATATTTTTTCCTTTTGGTATTCCCTGCAAGTGTTTTTGAAGTTTGGGGTAGGAAAGTAAGTGTTCATGAGAAAAACAGATGCATAGTACTGTCTAGAGCCGGGCCAGACATATTATGTAAACTTCCCCACCCAGCACAGCCAACAGACCTTAGTGCTGATGTGAAACACCCCTGCTGTTTTAGTCAGAGGCCTCTCTTGTAAGCAGAGACCATCAGTCATGCCGAATTGTGAGTCAGTTTGGTGATGGAACTAAAAGATTAGGACTACCAAATTGATTTCACTAGCCACCAAAGATAAATCCCTCCTCCCCTCCCAACTGAATAATTGTTTTGGGCATTATTTTACCCCCAGATGGATTAGTTTGCATTTTTCCACAGCGAATCTAAGTTTATGTTCCCCCTACATTTCTAATCTATTTTATTATTCATTATTTATTGCTAGTAGCACAACAATGAGCTAGGCACTGTAAAAGCAGCAGAGAAGACATGGTCCTTTATAGCAAGGCATTAAGCCATGAGAAAGAAAAAAGAAATTGCAAAAAATCTTTTGTGTTTTTCTTTTTTTGTAGATACATTGTGTAAAGTTATACACTTCCATCTGATAAACTTCCATTTATCTCTCCCTGAACCTAGCTGCAGAGCTTGGCATGATCTATAGAAAGAGCCAAATACAGCTGTGTCTTGTGTATCGGTGAAAGAAGAAGTTTGTTTCTAGATTCAGATTTCATAGGTGTCTCGCAGGTGGAGGGCCTAGCTCACTGAGGGCCTGACCCTCAAAAAACTGAAGCATGAGTCACTTTACTCACATGAGTAGTCCCATTACCTTGAATGGATGTACTCATGGGAGTAAAATTGCTCTCTGCAGGACTGGGCCCAACAAAAAGCTATAAGGTTGCCTTTTTTTTCTGTGTACATAGTAATTTAAGGCTATTTGTTGTCTTAATTTAACTGTAAAGAGACTTTAAAATTACATGTTCTCATAATACCAACAGGACTGTATTCGTTTCAGCTTAAAAGCTTTATCTAGTCCTTTCCATTTAAGGGCCAGATCCCACAATCTTTATTTACTCTTTATTCAAGCAAAACTCCCACATACTTCAATGGGAATTTTGTCTGAGTAACATATGACTGGGGACTGCAGTATTTGTCTATATATAAAACACAAACCCAAAATAAACCCTGCAACACAAACTTTAATTTAAAACTAACAATAACATTGTACGTATTTACCTCAACATCTATTTTTGCAACAATAGTGTTATCATTTTGAACAGAATCTTTGTCTAGCTATCTTTGCTTACCTGATTTATGTGTATTTTTATAGCCAATCATTGATTCTGTTATATTTCACAACTCTCCCTGGGAGTTCAGAAAACTAAAGTTTCATTGTATGAAATGGGAAATTAAAAATTATTTCTAATGAGACATAGTGACTGAGTATTTGTCTACATGAGGCATTTCCATTTAAGTTATACTGGTGTCTTTTTAAAACTGGATTTAGTTAAAGTGAAACAAACCTCTGTGTGAACACTCTTAGTCCAGTTTCACAGTGGCTTGTTTCAGTTTCACTTAAACCTGTCTCCAGTTGCCTTAAGCTAAACCAGAAAAAGCCCCTCAAACAAAAATAAGAGTGTCAACAGAGTCTTTGGCAGCAAGTTAACAAAATCCATTAAAAATCACATCTTTGGTTATATCAGTGCAATTCTTTCATGTAGAAAAACTCTGACTGGCTTTAGAAACACAAGTAAATAGCATTTTCAGCACTGAAAAAGAAGGCTAAAAAGTTTCATACTGAACTCACCATATGTCCATCTATTCCTGGAACACCAGGCACTCCAACAGAACCCTGGTGGGAACCATAGACTTGGGTTTAGCAAGTTTAACAGACAAACAAATCATAAAACATGTCAGCTCTAAACCCAATACTTTAAAGAATTATGTTGAACACATGCTTGCCATAAGTGCAAAATGTTTTTTAAAATAATTATTGTTTGTTAACGGTAAGAGCTCTTCCCACTTGACCTTCTGCACTAATCAGAAGTGTCCTAGTGTTATAATTATTGCACTACTTGATGTCCTACTTCATTAACCAAGTTCAAATGGCTGATTATATTGTGATGTTCTGAAACCTTCAGTACAAACTAAGGAGTTATAATTCAATTCCACTAACCACTCTGCATGAATTTGGAAGACTGAGCCCCCTACATTTAGTGTTTGGACCTGTGTGATCAAAAATATTCATATCGGGAACCATGTTCCAAAGCTACCAACTGGTAGCACTGATCTATCTTTGGTACTTTTAAGGGATACGATGGAATAATTCTGTCTGGCACTGCAAGCGATAGCCACCCTTTTAAACTGCTTTAAACTTACTACAATCAAAACTTTAAAAACCACTATAGATCAAACAAGAAGCAGACGTGAAGAAAGAATTTAAAAGAAATCGGCACTGAAATATAACATTGGCGGGATCTTTTTTATAAAGTCTTAGCACAAATTCAAACTTCTTTATGATGCACTGTCTTTTTGTACTAACTTGTACAACTAGCATTATGAATTTTCAGTGACAATTCAGAAGGTGAGGAAAGCAGCAGTACAGTATGTGCTGACATAGCGGGTTTTTTTTAAACAGTAAGTTTCAGTGAAAAAGTAAATTGAAACCATCCATTTATCTTTCATTTATAAACACCTCCTCAGCTTAGATCAGAAGTGTCTGAGCCTCTTTAAACAGGCTAGTTTGTTCTAAAGGGAAGGGAATTGCCAATGGTGGGGTGTACTGTTGCCTAGGACTCTTTTAAACAAATCTAGAGCCACCTGCAAAGCCATTCATTTGGGTCCACTTTCTGCAAGACCAAAGAATCAGTGCGGGACCCTCTCCCCTCCATTCAGCTATGCACACCAGTTAGAACAGGGGTAGGCAACCTAATGCACGCGAGCTGATTTTCAGTGGCACTCACATAGCCTGGGTCCTGGCCACCAGTCCGGGGGGCTCTGCATTTTAATTTTATTTTAAATGAAGCTTCTTAAACATTTTAAAAACCTTATTTATTTTACATGCAACAATAGGTTAGTTATATATTATAGACTTGTAGAAAGAGACCTTCTAAAAATGTTAAAATGTATTACTGGCACGCGAAACCTTAAACCTTCATTAGAATAAATGAAGACTTGGCACACCACCTCTGAAAGGTTGCTGACCCCTGAGTTAGAAGGTTCAGCCCAGTGAGAGAAGTCAGAGGACACAGAAGTCATTAGGGAATGTGTCCAGTACTGACGCCTGCATTTGTGGACGGATTGGGTTAGGAGAATAATGGATGGAAAATTCCTGCTAAATAGGAAAAGGAGGAAATGTGTCATGTGTCCCAGAATGGTCCACAATAAAGGGAGACATCCTGAACTCTCAGAAGGCTCCAGCTCTTGTCTCCATAGAGCTGTGAGTCAGTCAGAAATTGTTTGTATTCCATACAACGTGGCACTGTAACCTTAGCAAGAGATATCAAACTAGCATTTCACCCTTTCCCTGCTGGGGAAGCCTTCAGGACCTGGAGGCCCCATAAGGATGCAGAGTTGGTAGCATTGTCTGTACCAGCCCTGTTGTTGCTTGACGCAAGCAGCCCATGAATGCTAACCAGGAATTAGTGAACGCTCACTTATTCTTGCTGTTCCTCCCAAAAGACAGAGGGCAGTGCACAGGCTCAGAAGGGAGGTAAGCCATCAGGCTCTTGATAAACGGTATTTTTAGTATGGACTTATTGATATCTGCTGATTTTTCTTATATTATAAGATGCTAACATGCATAAATAAAACAGGTTTAAAATTAGCATATGCTTAATCACGCAAAGGGATCTCAGATTTTCTAACATCCCTCCCCCCACCCCAAAAAAAGAGGTTTTGCTGATGTTAAGCAGGCTATTAAAGTACCTCCCAAGTCTGAAGGAGTAGTTTTAAAATGGCAACATGGGGAGTAGGGCAGCTTTACAATTTCACACAGTGTCTATCAGAAGGTATATTGCTAAGCATACAACGCTCCTCTCCTTAGTCCTAGGGCTTGATCTTGCTCCTATTCATGTCAGTGGGAAAACTCCCATTGACTTGAATGGTGCAGGATCAAGCCGTTACATCTTCGTAGCTTTTACCTTCTTTTGTTTGAAATGTTTTGTTTTAACTGATGCCAAACAACCCACATTTCAAAGAATGCTGTGCCTGTGACAGTCTCAGAGACAGAAAAACAGAGGATAATATCATTCCCACCTGTGAAGGATAACTATACTTTTAGGTTTTCTCTGGATGATTTTAAATCATTAAATGATTTTTATTAAACATATTCGACTATATTGTTTATCTTCTGCAATCACTTTTCAAACAATTTGGCCTTCATGATAATTGGGTCACACACTGGCAAAGTGCCATCACTTGTTTTTATTACCGATATATTTAGTAGTGTTCTAATGGTTCAATCCCATAAATCCTTGGTTCATTCCATCAAACTGCAGCAGTCAGTTCTGATGAGTCTAAATAATGCTGAAAGCATTCACAGGAAGTCAGTTGTCAGGTTACCATAGAAATAGGAAGACATCGGCAGGCCACCTGAATACAGCCAACCAAACACCTTTTATCAGCAACACCTACATCCTTTATTTCTTCTGGTCATTTTTTTGGTCATATGGCACTGATCTATTTGAGTAAAGACATGCATTCAGTTTGAAACTTAATCCCCCACCTTTCACAGTGTTTTAAGTTTGGTTTCATAGTTATACAGTACTTGAATAAAGAAAATTATAGTGACCTTTTAACCTGCAAGTTCAGCAGACAGATTGAAAACAGTCTGCTCTGCATTGCCTGAATTTCCTATAATGGGCAAAATTAGAAATCTTGTGTCTCACATTATGTAGTTGTATTTTCGGAAAACAAAATTCACAGACTATACTAACTACTTCAATGTGGTGTACAGTAGCTAATTCCATTCACCTCTCCTGCTTGCAATTTGGCACTAGAAAGTATAATCACTTTCACAGTATTGTTGTTTATACTATACCTTTTGTCCTGGAGGTCCCTGAGGCCCCTGAAAAGGGAAAATAATGTAATTAGCATAATAATGTAGCCAA